>NC_080669.1:84050787-84383287 GCF_027579445.1 Ammospiza nelsoni | reverse complement strand
ACTAATTGAAACACCTTCATGATAATCAATAATTCTTCATGATAATAATTAACTCAGTCTAGAATGCTGGCAAAGCTGAGCTTGCAGAATTGCCTCCATGAAGTCAGAGAGAGTTTTCTCATGAAAGCTTTGATATGAAATTCTCCTTTAAAGTTTCTCTACCATGTTACGCATTAACTATGCAGGCTCCTGAAAAGAGAATTGCTTACCCAGGGACTGAGGGGAAAAATTAAGGTGCACTTGCTTGGTTTAATGAAAAATGCTGGTTTGTGACAGCAGAAACTAGTTGTGAACTGCAGGGGGTTCATGGCCAAATCAAATGGTTAACTGCAGTGCTTGCATTTGGGAAGGGGAAGATGCATGAAAGTTAAAATGTCTATGTTTTCAGAAGAAAAAGTTTCACTGTTATACTTCTAAGCAGTAATTCAATTTAAAAGTTAAAATTCTGCAAGAAAGCAAAACGTTTGATGTTGAGGGAGATAGAAACAAGAGATTTTAATGACAAGGATTATTTTGATTTAACTTTTGAATTTTCTGTGCACATATTTAGACCTGAAACATAGTCATATTAAATGTCTGGCCACAAAAGGTCACGCTGGTTCCACACAAACTCTAGTCTTCAACCTTTTTTTCAGACTAAATTGATTTTTCCCCTTCTTTCAGAAACGTCATTGCTCAGTGGTGAGAGTATGATAGGCAGTTTATAAGTGCAAAGATCTGAAGAAGGGTAAAATGCCTTGGAATAATTCTTTCATTTTCTTTTAAAAAGATATTTCATTACATGTATTATGTGAACAAATAACAACAGTGCTGCTTGTCTTAAGAAGTCAGAAAGATTGATTTTTCTTGGTTTTTTTTTATGTTTCTGCTCATGTTTTAAACCCCAGACACTGCTGTAACAGCCAAGTGTTTGAGCTTTGACCTGAACCATAGCATTTCACACTTGGAAAGATCCCTATTCCAGCCTGTAGGAAGTCTCTGCCACCATGGTTCTTGATACTTGTCCAAAGGAGAAAAATAATAACTGTCAAAACTGACGTAGGTATAATGGACCTGCTCTTTGGTTAGTGGTTTGCACCACATTTCTCAAGACACAATTCTAATATTTACTGTGAATGCCTTTGGTAAGAAAGGCAGGTGGCAATATAGAGGCAGCCAGCTCAGCCTTTGCTGGACACATTCCTATCCATAGGAATAAAGAGCTTTCCCCTGTTCCAGGCAACAAGCAGTAGTATGGGAGGAAAAGGCTTCAAGTTGACCAGAGAAGGCTTGGATTGGATGTTAGTAAAAATATCTTCATTGAAAGGGTTTTCAGGCATTGGAACAGGCTTCCCAGGACAGTGGTGGACTCACTGCTCCTGTAGATGTTCAGAAGGCAGGGTAGATGTGGCCCTTCAGATCGTGGTTTAGTGGTGGGTTTCACACTATTGTATTAACAAGTGAATTTGATGTTAGAGATTTTTTTCAACCTAAATGGCTTTGTGATTACATTGCTTAATGAGAAAACACCATTTTTCTGTATTCTGTTCAAGGCATAAAATTGATGGTCTGTGCTAGGTTTAAAAAAATCACTGCTCATGTCAGTCAACACCCATTCTTTCCCATTTTGTTGTCCAGGATGGCACTCTTTTTCAAGACCCATAAGATTGATATTCTCTTCTCTTTTGTCAAAGTTACTTATTAGAGACTGAAGAAAAATGAGAACATTTTTGATCTCCGCAGCTCTTTCCTCTAATATGTTATGGGTTTACACCTGCACCAAAAGCTTATTGTATTTGTTCTGATATGCCAATGGAATGGGATGTGATGGGGAGGGACCCAAACATGTGTGTGGACTCTTTCTGGTTGCCTGCCTATCTCTAAACTGATATCCAGGTGCTAATAAACAACTTGGCACCTGGTTCTTCTTTTCTAAGATGGGACTTATTGAGAAACAGGAAAAGAATCCACCAGACATGAAGGGGAAGGATGTTGATCTTTCTGGGACATTACTCAGAATTTTTTCTTCTCCAGTTCATGACTTTTCCTATTCCTTTTATTATTTACTGTTTACTGGTGCAAGCCAGGTTGCTCAGTATGCCTCTGCCATCCTTATAATTTTTCCTTACAACTCTCATAAATTATTGACTGTCAAAAATGCAAATCTTGATCAAAACCAACAGAAATTCCTCCTATTTCCCTCAGCGGGATTTAGATGAGCATTCTGTTGAGCAACACGTGTACCCTTCGTCTCTGATTGAGACCATGTGCCTTCAGTGAAAAAAAATTATTCACAGAACAAGGTTTTTGGATATAAAATTATCCAGAATTATATAACTGAGTTATATGATGACAACCAGGGTAGAAGCCTGTAACAAAAATTTAGGCGAATCCTTGCAATGCTTAGCACTCCACGTGCAGCTCCCAGATTTCTCCACGGCAATCCAGAGGTCCCAGTTATGAGGGGAAAACTACAAAAGCCATCTGAAGTAGACAGTGCTGCTTCATGGATGCAGGGATGAAATGCACAAGTGGAAATGCATTGCTTCCCTGCCTGAAATCCCCCATTTACTCACCCAGAGTCAAGCTGCTGACTCTGATAGCAAAATCTCCATCAGCGAAATCCACTTTGGGATCCTTCTCGTGCTGCCATGACCAAAGGAGGCAACAAAGCTGAACACAAAATAATCTGATTCTGATGGAGATTTTCCAGCACATGACAGTCCAAGGGCAGAGGAAGACTATTGATCTGTTTAATTTCTGTGCATTTTCCATCTCAGATACAAGTATTCAGGTATTTTTGTGTGCCCATGGGGGCCGATGATTGCCAGTGCCTCCCCACCCACCCCCCAGCCCAGGTGGTTTTGTGCAGGAGCTGACCTTAGTGGGGAGCTGGCTATCATAAAGATGGCAGCTCATCCATCACAGCTTTCTCAGCCTGTCAGCATTGCATTTAATCGCACTTGTAATTTTCCAGGGGAGGTTTGCAAAAGCCACAAACAGAATCCTAATGTATATAATGAGGTTTGCAGCCGGTGTTTCCCCTCAGGAGGAAGCTGGGCTGTGTTCTAGCTGCCCTCAGCTATACAGAGATAGGAGATTCCCAATTCAGTCTACAGTCCTGTGTGCTGTTCACGTGCTGTTGGAATGGGTATATCTTGTCTAGACAAGATTCAGTTATATGTTGTCGCTGGTATATCTTCCTTCTCAACTCACATGCACTGTCAGAAAAGGGCACTAAGAATCCTGCACTTTAGAAAAGAAGAATTTTTCAGCCTCTAACACATCATATCCATGAGGCTTCATTCCCTTTTTATGGATTTGGGAGGTCTTGCTCATTGACTTGAAGCTGCAAACTTCAAACCCTTCTGTAAATGCTGATCAAAACCCCACCCAGACAATCACAGTTTTTAAAAGTTTGAACAATACTCAGGAAGCTTCTGTCAGTTCTGAAATTTTCATTTTTCATTATGTTCACTACACCTATCTTCCACCTTCATTCCCTTCTTGAGGTTTAGCAGCACAGAAATGAGCTAAGTTGGAATCAATATGACCAGAATTATACTCTTGCAAACAATGCCAGATTCAATCAAGTGGGGTTACTCTAAGGATGAGATATAAAGCTCTGCTTCCCAGATATATATTCAATGGAATGACCTCTCTCCCTGACCTGTCTGTTCGTGCCATGCTGACAGATCATATCTTCCACTGATACAGACCCATGAAAGCTGCAATTTGTCAACAAGTCCCTGGGCTCTGCAGATCTGGAATGGATATCTACAATATAGTTTCTCTTCTGGCAATAAGATGGGGACAGGCTAAATCCTTGGAATTATGTGGGCCTCAGTCACCTCATCAAGCTTTATCCCTTGTTTCTCATTCCATAGGTGTCTAGCCTCTTGACCGAATGATGAACCAAGAGAAAAATGTGTATTTTTTTCTCTAGACATCTCTTTATATTTACAGATTCTTCAGCACACATATTAGTTAAATTACTATAGTTGTATTCATTGGTGCTGAACGCAGTAATGATAATTATTACAATGTTATATTTTAAAAAATTATGTTTTCAGCCTTGCAGCTGAAAAACATCAGCTAATCATCCTGAAATTGTTTGTGCCAGGTGTCCTCCTCCTGCTGAATTAGCTCTTAAAATTTCGCCAAAGCAGTTAATCAGTTCCTGAGGGCAAGACTTAAGAAAAATGCCATGCTTTGAAATGAACTATCACCATTAATAACTTTAATGTTCCCTCTGTAATTTGGCAGGCAACTGGAGTCCAAAACCAAACTTTGCTTGCTTTTGAAGAAAGTTAGCTAAGTTTGGCCAAGTTGCTAACCTCCAGCCACAAAGATATGGGGAGAAAGTTTTTCTGCATGATTTAATTCTCCTGAGTATTATCCATTTCTCACAGCTCTTAGCAGTCTTGTTTCATTGCAGAGCAGAGAATGTCTTCCCTGCAGTTATTCTTCCTTGTAGGATGGAGAAAACATATTTTTAGTCCTAGAAAAGAAAAAAAAGAAAGAAAGAAAAAGTCAAACAAAGGAGGAGCAAAGTGGGGTAAAGACTAGAAATTCACATAGAAAAATAATGGGCAATTTTTATATTGGAGTATTATTGTGCTGACACCCTAATTGTATTTACAAGCTTGCCATTATTTAACATAAGGATATGTTGTTTCATGTGGATTTTTACTTCTTTTAGGTAATGAATGCATGAAATCTTCATTGAAATGCATCTCTGTGCAGTCATTTGCTTAGAACTGCAGCATCTTTAACAAAATAAAAAAAAAATTCCTCCTTCAGCTCAAATAAGGCATAGCAAGGAAAAAAACCTTTATGATAAGGTCCAAAATAAACCAAAATAGTCTTCTATCCAGACAATCAATTTCTCAATGGTGCCCAATAGACATATTGAATCATGCATTTTGCTTACACAGCTGCCCAGAGAAAAACAAGGACCATATTACTACCCATCTCTTTTTGCAAAAGGTTGGCAATTATAGCACTTGGAAAGTGGTAACCATCTTTTATTTTGTCAGGTAGTATTATCCAGGTTGGCCTACAACCTCCCTGCTTACCCTCACAAAAATCTTAATTAAATTAAGATTGTACCTGGAGCATAGATCCTTGCAAATGCTACAAAGCTTGTGACTCGATGCAAAGGGGGTTGTGAGAAATTCTGAGGCCTGTGTTATGCAGGTGCATGCTTGGTGCAGATTTACCTCCAGGCTGGAATGAACGAATTTTCTATTTCATCCCAAATCCTGTTTCTTACCATCTCCAGCCTTACAGAGGAATAAATGCAATAAATAAGTGGAATAAATGCAATGAGGTGGAGTCATAATTTAATCATAAAGGGCATTTTCTTCATGGCAGGTATGAGAGAGTGTGTTTGTATCTTGAGCCACAAGGCTTTATTTCCCTTATAAGGATAAATGGCATTTTGGGTGCATGAAGCTAGAAATCAGAAAACAAACCAAAACAACAAACCCAACTAAAAGAAAACACCCAGATAAGTCTTGTGGTAGACAGTAGCAATTGAGACTTCCCATAGCCTATTACGTAGCCTTTCACAAGGCCATCTCAAAATATTTCTTTGACTTTTCATAAGGATGTTTGGAAAGTTACTTGAATAAATCATGAAATGCAAATGTAAATAAAAATAAAGCCTGGGATTTCTGACCTAGAATTTGCATATACACCATACATGCAATTAATATAATTCATTTATTCAGATTTATGTCCAAATACTGAAAAGAAAGGACAGTCTGTTGGGTGGGAAGCTGGGTTAACATTTAGAAGCTCACAGGGTTTGTTCTTTGTTTTTCTATGGACCTCCTGCATGTTATTGGATGAACTTTCAAAGTATAAAAAGTACCTTAATTGTGAGGCAGTGGCAGCCCTTACAATAAGAATTTAAGCTCTATTTGATGCGTACATTAATCAGCATGCTGAGCACCCTTCCATTTAGCAGGCTGGCAGGACAAATGCCAAGGGATAGCCAATATGGAAATTTCAGAAAAAATGATCCCTACTCATTGAACTCAGTGAAAAGAGATGTGTTGTTTTCCTCTAGGCTCATCAGTTCCACAAAATACAGACACATTTCCCACACATTCTACAAGAGCAGTAAGTACACAAAGCCACTTAGGGAAGATGAGCTGAAAAACAAATAGATTTTGGATCTTCATACAGCTCAGGTATGAGCTCAGTGATAGGATTACAGGCCTGCAAAGACCAAACCACTCCAAGGCATGTTCAGAAATTAATGTGACTGAAAAATATTAGGGTATGAAAGCTGGTGAGCTTAAAGAGTCAAGTTGCTTCCAGGATTAGGTTAATACTCAACAAGGATTTTCTAGGGCCTTAATTCTGTGTAAGTCTTTCTAGTCATCCATTCTAGCCTATAGAATAAAAGTACCAGCACTGTCAAACCAAGGATTACTGTACTAAAGAGAGGAAATACATGGAAAAAATTGATGCATCAGAATTAGGGACGTAATATATGTGAGCAAATGAATACTGCCAGTCTACTCTGTTCAAACACCTCATGAATTCAGCCTGATCCTTTCACCCCTGAATCTCTTCTGTTGGATGCTGTCATATTATTTTCCTGGTCAGTGATTTGCAGGATCTAAGAAGTCAGGCTATATATATTGACATTAGACAATATTTATGGAATTTTCTTTTCTTTGCAGGTCTCAACTGAAGAAGGAATGAGCTTAGCCAGAGAATATTCCTGCTCCTTTTTTGAGACTTCAGCTGCGCTCCGCTTCTTCATTGATGATGTCTTTCATGGACTAGTGAGGGAGATTCGAAGGAAAGAATCCTCACTGTCCATGATAGAGAAGAAGATGAAGAGGAAGGATAGTCTGTGGCGGAAACTGAAGGGATCCCTGAAGAAAAAAAAGGAAAGTACAACCTGATGGCAATTCTTTCTGAGCCGCTCATCAGGAGCTGACCACAGTAACCTGTAATAATTCAGAAAGGCAGCATTGACACAGCATCTTCCAGGCCAGGGCCTGGAGCTCCTTCCCTTCAGCTCTCATGCAGAAGTTGTTCCTTGAGGGCCTAATTAATGGTTTCCCTGTGACTCTTCTGTTCTGTAGTGTCATTTAGCATACCCTCTCATAACTTTTCTGCAACTCTGAGTGGAGAAAATACTGTGTTTTTTAACGTGTGCTCCATGGCTGGTCTTCAAATGCTATGAATTACGCCAGCATCCAAGGCTGAACCAGCTTCCACCAGCTCTAGGACTATGGATACACTTATTGCCTCCTCCTCTGCATGCACAGGTCGTTTCACCATCCCAAGAACAAATGACATTGATTTCAATGGACATTTTGACTGTTTAAGGACTTTTGGGGTGGCACCTTCAGCTTTGCGTTCATAGGTTTATGGTTAGCGTGTCTCGGCCTGCACGCCCGTGTCTGTGTGTGACTGTGTCTGTGAGCCAGGCCCAAAGGGACCCTGGGCATTTCAATCCTCACCCCGTGATGCCCCATCCCCACTGTGCCCTGCCCAGACAGCAGGCAGATTTACAAGCAGGGTACAAGTCGTGCACCAGCTCTGCAGAGGCTGCAGGGGCTCTGCTCTGTCTCCTCTTGCAAGGGCTGGCTGGCAGGTGTGCCATGTTCCGCAGACATGCTGTGCATTAGAGCCATACAAGAGTTAGTGTTGGAAAGGAACTTTTAAAGGCCACGTGGGCCAAACACCTGCAATGGATGGGGAGACTTTCAACTTGATCAGGTTTCTCTGAGTCCTGTTCAGCCTGACCTTGGATGTTTCCAGGGATGGGGCATCCACCACCAATCTGGGCATCCTGTGCCAGTGCTTCACCACCAGCCACACTCCCCTGTCCCATCAAGGAGCTCACAAGCGCTCTGTCTGTACAAGAGTCCCAGAGCCCTCCCTGGAGCAGTGCATCTCTGTCCCAGCATGTAATAGCATCTGTGAAGTAGCATCCAGCCCTTGACTTACTAGAGAATTGCATCAGCTCAAATCACCATTGCTCACAGTCCTTGACCATCCAACTGAACCACTTGATTAAGCAGTTGGATAAGTCTTTTTAAATATTCCTTGCTAAAGCTGGCATGAAGTAGAGTATATGCTCCTAAAAATTTTTTCCCCCTGGAGTTCCTTTAATGTTGTTGCTATTTATAAATTTTATAGATAGAATATGAATAAGTTTTGTCAAAAATAAAGATTGTGAGTTCCATGGAGCCATACTAGTAGTCAGTGTCATTTGTGTCTGTCCTGGAGTGATAATTGGTATAACAAAAAACATGTATCTTTATTAAATGTTACTTTTTCACTTTTCTTCTGTGATTATTTTGCACAGTTTCAACCAATTATATTTTGCATACTCTGTGTGGGAGTAGGTTTTTTTTTCCCTCTGTAAAATTTGGAAGGGTTATGGTATTGTGAATAACTTTAGTTCATTAAAATCTAATGCTTTGTTTTTCTCTCTCCCTTACTTTCAAGGGAATCCGGAGATATTTTGTGACTTGTCAAAAATCCTTCATCAAAAGTAATAGTTTGTTGTACATTTTTAGATATATGTGGCTATATTTCTATGTGAGAAAAATTATTTTGGAGGAATACAAATACATGTACCCATTCTCGGTGAATTTTCTGTGTCCTGTCTCTGAAAGCTGAAGTCTGCATTTACACCATTGTAATTACTATTATTATTTTATCTGTATTGCCACAGAGATTTTAGGTCAAGTGTCCTAGAGACAAAAAGATGCACTTGTCCAAAGAGTTTATGAGCTAAGTATTAGTGGAGGGACAAGAAGAGGCTGCACTGGACAGATGGCAGCTCTGAGACAATAAATAACAAGGGGAAACATCTGTGTCTGTTCCAATCCTGCACATGGCATAGGGGGGAACGAAGCAGTCATTCCCTGTGCAAGAGAGCATAGAAATTACCACCCTGAGAAACCTTGAGGGATGGTCCTTGTCTTTTTCAGGCAGATGCCTGAGTTTTGAGTCAATTGAAAATCATTTAGTGTTGGTTATGTCATTTCACACTCCCCCCACTAAGGGACATATAACATCAACATGAACGTGGGTCTGTATTTTTAGGGGTACCTTGGTTCAAGTCAATTTGCAAGATGAAGAAAAGTTGCAGGAAACAACATAGATACAGTCTACAATTAAGTCTTAAATGGATTAATTTGATTAAATATAAGCATTCACTGGCATTAAGGTCATCTGGCACAGAGCAACATCTTTCCATATTGTTAAAAATTTTAGCCTTCACAGCAGGGTTACCACACACAACCTGCTCTTGGAAGTGACTCCTGGACTGTGCCAGGTTCTGCACCATGCTGATCAAGGGGTCAAAAAAGTGTTGTTCTTCTGTGGTCTGAAACCAAGATAGGCATCATTCTAACATTTTGGCAGTAAGGATGTACTCAGGTGTCTTCTGGGATATGTTCAAATTAGTGGCACAGATACAGGTTGCATCATCATATTTTCAGGTCTAGCAAGCCCATGAGAAGACCAGGTTCTGCGTGTCTTCACAACCAGCCCTGAAATGCTCATTTTTAAAGGTATTTGATACCAGGTTAATCTCTCAGGAAGAATGAGGCCTCATATCCTCTGAGGATATTCTGTTACATCTTCTATGAGTAATATCAGAATATCAGGCATTGAATACATCTTAGGCAGAAAATTCTGTATTTATCTCACTCCACTTTGATCATGTAGAACTTGAGGACAACATTCAATCATTCAGATCCTCTCTTTGGTTAATACAGAGAGAGATGTTGGTGACTTTTCCCATATGGCATGGATGATTTGGTGCTTTTGGTGAATCCCCCCTGAACTGGCTGTCTCTTTCCAATGACTCTATATCCCTCCACAAAAAGCAGTCCAGTCTCCTAGCTAACATTTTGATGTCTAAATTCATGAGGGATAAACCCCATCTGTAAAGATTTTTCTGCTCTGTATCAACAGCAGAGAATAGTTCTGTAAATGCTAGGCATTGAGCCTTGCCTCTGAAACACCTCACCATCCATTACATCCAAATTGGGAAAGTAATTCTGATTTACCATGACCCAATTCCTCAATAATCTATAATGCTTAACCTCAGTTATTTGAGCAGAGCTGATGGAGGTTAGAGTCAGTGAGGATAACATAAGTCATAACTGCACAAGAGGCTGGGTGCAGTTCCTTTACCTAATTAATCACTTTGATTCCATCACAGAATATTGTATTTAGCTGTCAGACCTGGCTGAGAGAATTAAAAAAAACAGCAGCTCCGTGTCTGAAGATTTTTCTGTGTCTGACTATTCTCTCATCTAATCGTGTCTGGAGGATTTGAAGAAGGAAACAGATCACTTTATTTTGCTGTGTTGCCTACAGCCCCATGAAGGTAGCAGCTATAACTTATTCCACCGTCAGGCCGTGTTGCAATTGAACCATAATTCAGGTTCCTACAGGAATATAATTAAAGCCAGCTAATAAATAAAATAAAGTAATAACAATTTGCAAAAGTATCCTCGGTGTCTCTCACAAATACATAATATATGGCAGTTAATTACCCTTCTTCACAGCTGTGGCAGATCACATGTTGCCTCTAGTTGAGAAGTGATCTGGGGAAGGCTGTAAGTCAAGGTGGAATAATGCAGAACTTAGGTTTTCCTTTATACATGGCTCTTGCACACCTAAGAACTTTTCTGCAGTACCCTCCTCTGTTCCCTCAGACGGGCAGTTACTAACTTGTTAGCAATCTGATGTCTTTACAAATGATTGAAAATATGTTCTTTACACATCAAAAAATGTCGGTTTTAAGACTGAGATGTAAGAATGCATAGCTAGAATGAAAAGAACTAAGTATCTTTATTTTGTCCACTAAATATATAATACATATATAAATATATAGGCAATATACATGCAATTTTATAGGCAGTATACATACATACAGACACTACAATGTATATAGTTTCTGAATGTCTCTTATTTGTGGGCTTAGATATTGAGCCCTCTCTTGATCATGATAAATAGTAAAAGAAAACCAACAAAAAATAAAATAAAAAAAAAAAAAACATGTAGAAAGCAAAGCTTAGTCTCATAGTGAAGACTTAGACTTCACAATTGTGTCAAATTCTTCTCCCACGTTGAATGTTTCTCTTGGTGGGCTAGGTGTGAAATTCATGATAAGCAAAATAGCTGTGAGTGGGTCTTCTTATAGAAAGAGTAACCAAAGGCACCTGCTGTGGCCACTTCAGATAGAGACATTCAAATAATGGTGAGTATTAAACTTAAAACTGTCCATGTATTTCATATAAATCACAAAAAAGTTTGTGGTTAGCTCCTAGAGCTAACTATATTCACTAGTGTTGGCCTGAATTTGTACTAAAAATCAAAATCTGGGTGTCTAACCAGGACAATTATGCTAATATAATTCAATTAAGTACACTTACAGCAGTTAGCCATATTTAGACATTCCCTTTAGGGACTCTTATTTATGCAAGTGTGCATCAAATACTGCTCTGCATCAAACATTGCTTATGGCTCTGAAAAAAATCCCTGAAAATTACCAGAGGAATGGTAAAATCTTTAATGAAATATGAAAATTACTGTTCTCATAACTTTTAATAGCAGTTGAATGGAATAGTGACTTAGACCAGATCAAGCTCCCTCATAGTGCTATTTCTAGCTTGATCTGTCCCTGCAAGAACGTGGAGTTAGGATGTCTGCCTGGCACAATGATTTGTAATGGGGATGGCATTGTCTCACAGACACTGTGAAAGTCACCCCAAGAAGCATTGCCCTGCACCTCTAGCCTGATTTATCACTCCCTGATGCTCTTGGTTTTAAACCTCCTCAATTTGAGCTCTCCAATTTCGTTACATCGTGCTGAATTATGGGGTTGTTTTGTGATGAGGACAAATGTCCACTCAAGAGCACCAAACTCATTTCATGATCTGAACTCTTTCCCCAAAAGATAATAAAGACAAGAACATCCAAAGCTATTGCATCACCTGCTGTATATCTTCTGTCAATAGATAATTAATGTGACAATTAGATTTTCCCATTCTCGTACTTTGTCATGCATCATTTTTTTACAGCACTTTTGGACTTGTAACTATTTCAAAAACTGCATGAACAATCTAGAAAGCCATCATTTTTCATGGTGCTCCTGGAGCAGAAGTCCAGTAAAAACATAATTTTAGGAGGGTTAAATAAATCAGATCCTATAATTATATTATATTGCCTTTGTTGTATAAAAAAAGCCTGATATCTTTTTACCTTATAGATTAGGTAAAATCAATAGAAGAGAAAGGTGGTCTATCTCACATCTGTGAAATTCACCAGAGAAAAATCTTATATATTTATGCTCTTCCTGTATTCAAACAATAGTTTGAAATTATTTTTCCTGGAAAGAGGAAATCAGGATAGAACTAATAGATTAAATAACTAATAGATAAAATAATTTTAAAAAACTGATGCATGACAAAGTACTGTAAACCATGGTGGTGACTCCATTTAGCCCACTCCAAAAGTTTATTATGCAGCTCCTTCCATTTGTCTCTCTGCAATTCCAAAACACTGAGAGTAATCAATGTTTTCAGCTCTACCAAGATAAGCTCACTCTTTTTCATTTTACACGTGTATGAAAGTGACAGAACAAGAGGAAATGTATTTAAATTAAAGAGAGTAGGTTTATAATAGATTTAGGTACAGGAAGAAATTCTTTTCTTTACCACAAGGGTGTTGAGGTTCTGGAATAAGTTTCCAAGCAAAGCTGTGGCTGCCCCATCCCTGGAAATGTCCAAGGTATGCTTGGATGGGTCTTGGAGCAGCCTGATCTAGTGGAAGATGTTGTCCCTGCCCATGGCAGGTGTTTGGAATGAGATGAGCTTTAAGGTCCCTTCCAACCCAAACCATTTTATAGTCCTATAATTGTATTTCTTTTGTTCTCTTGCATCAACCCCAGCTATTTAAAAGGCAGCCTCAAATGTTTTTGACAAACCAAACACACAGAGCCTTTTGCCTTCTTCATAAATTTCTCATTAATGCTCACACTGAGGAGAAAGAGCAATGTTTTCCCTGGTAAACTTTTGCAACATCACTCAGCTTTCTGAATAAAAACTGAATTTGCCTCTACTGCTAGACACTGCTGACTAATCACAGATGCCTCTTTATGTAGGACATTGACTGAATAAGCTTGAGCACATAAAGCATTCAGCTAGCATAAGTGGGTAGCGCCTCTGAAGGCAGTGGAAAATCTGATGGTTGATTCACATCTGTCTCCAGAACAGAACTGCACATTACACCATGATAATGAATATACTTCGATCACACAGAGGAAGATGAGGTTTCTGTCACTGAAAACTTACAAAATCCATAACACAAAGCAAGCCAATTTAAGGAAGACAGAATAAACAGACTATTAGTAATGACAAGGATAGGCAGAAGGAGGAGAGGAGAATAAAGCATAGGTAAATGCATGAAAATCGTAAAATCATGGAATGGTTTGGGTTGGAAGGGACTATTAAAGGTCATCTAGTTCAGCCCTCCCTGCTGTAAAAAGGAATCACTTCAACCAGATTACTTTTCACAGAGTTCTGTCCAACCTGACCTTGAATTTGTCTATTTACCACCTCACTGAGCAACATGTGCCTCTACTGAACTTTGAAAGCCTTGCAGCATTCTCCACTCTAGGTGAGCCTTAACACCTTTTAGAATGGGATCAAGAGAAGATAAAATGAAAAAAAGATATAAGACAAGCTCCAGAGATTTGCTTCAAGTGCACCCACCATAGGAGTTTGGTGGTGGATTGAGATGAGTGATACTAAAAGAACAGAAATTGATAATTTGCTTCATCCTTCATGTGGATCATGAAATTCAGTTTGCTTAGAAAATGAAGGGGAGGTTACAACTGCTATGAGTATGCAAGACAGTTTAGGAACTTTTTAATGTAAATCAAATAAAAAGAACATAGCATAGAATGGAAAATTGAGCAAGAGGGAACAATACCAAAACTCAGTAAAGTGAATGGGAAGTTTGTATTTCCTCTCTCATCAGGTTTCTAATGACAATCTGCTTGAACCTGACTATGGAATAAGTTGGTCCTTCACTGAAACTTCTTTAGACACTTAGAAAACAAATCTCTCTGTGGTCTTTGCTGTGTCCCCTTGCTTCAGGAACTAAAAGCAACCTTTTCAACAGAACAGTTGGGGGAGAAGTAGGATGCTCAGCTTTGTACTTCTGGAAGGATAGCAGCAAAATCCTCATTTGTATGCCTCATAACTAATAAAAAAGATGGCATGATAGCTCCCTGCTGAAGATTTTAAATGATACTTCAAATATATAGTTTCATCTGGGAGAGCAGCTACCAGTTTGCAACCAGTGCATGCAGATCTTTCGCTGCTGGCTTTTTCCTTCCCACTGTGCTCAGACCAGATGTTAGTGAAAAATGTAGGAACCCTTTTCTGCTCTCCTGTTTAGTTAATAGGGTGTTCACTGAATACTCCTAAGTCTTTATCTAGCAAAGCTGGATGAAATCCAAGTTATCAGAGAATACAGCAGGGATGTCTTTAAGGAGGCAGATGTTCAAAGGAGTACTTTGAAGAGTTTTTTGACCTGTGAGGAGTTGATTACCATGATGTGGATGAAAGATGAGAAGAAAAATAGATAAAACCACGAAGCCTAAGAGAATATGCTATACCTGCCAACAAAAACCTTCAGAAAGACTTAAGTTATAGAAGCTGTAAAATACTGCTGTGATAAAAGTTCTGAGCAAGCATAGACCTTCAGGGACTGCAGAGAAATTTGAGAACACTCATTACCATCTTCTCTCTTCCACCTGACAGATTTTTCAATCCACTTGTCACTGAGTAATAAAAATCCTTACAGGGAATCACAGTGGTCCAAAGAGATGGGACAGGAAAAGCTATATTGTGTTACAAAAAGATCTTCACTTTTAGTGGATGAGGAGGTCTGAGTAGTTTGAAGATTGCCCACCATGAGTTAGATTTGTAAATTAGGAGCAAGCTTGAAGAGCACTGTTAGAAGCCCTCAGTTCACCCTGGACATAAATCAGGGTTGATTATTTCACAGATAGAGCACAGAGTGACTGTGCTGTTTGTCAGCCTGACTCTGGAGCAGCCTGTCCTCCTTGGCCAGCATCTTCCAGACACTGCACAGAACCTGCAGCCCCACGTATTTTTTTCTGTTGTGTCCAGATTTAGAGCAAATTTGGGGAAGAATCCCCCAAAGGAGCTCCGGTGGGAAAAGCAGATCCAATCGGCCCCTCCCCCCAACTGGTCCGGGAGGAAAAAATACCTCCTTGGAGAAAGGTGGAAAAAAACTGTTTATTAAACAATAAGACCAAAACAATATCAAACAATGAGACCCCTTGCCACTCTAAAAGAGACGACAAACTGAGAAAACCCCGTCCTCGGGTTGCAGCTCACTCAGTCTCTGATCAGTCCCTCAGTGCTGGAATTGTCGCAGGCCCGGCCCGGCCCGGTGGGCCACAGCTGCAGCTGCCGGGGCTCTCCTGGGTGCTCAGTCCAGAGCAGTTTCAAGAGGTCCAAAGAAAAGGGAGAAAAACAGTCCAGGGAACTTCTTTGCCTCAGCTAGCTAACACTAACTAAAAAGCAAAAGAAGAGCTCTGTCCTGCTGTCTGTCCGCAGACAACACAGTCAGGAGCAGGAATGTGGAGGAGTGAGTGCAGTGTCTGAAAACAAACTGCGCGCTTCTTCTCTCCCCCCTTCACTCTCTGGAACACTCTTAAAGGTACAAAACTTATTATTCATCATAAACAGAATGAAACGACTGGGGATAAAAGCATCATATAGTCAACCCAGGACATGTTGCCAAATGGTTCACCAGCAGTGGGTGATGCTGAACCTCTGCCTCACAAACCTGCTGTTGGCCACCTGTGGGTCTCAGCAATGCACAGCCTGGAGGAGGAATCTCATCCATCACAACACTCTGGGCTGCAGCAGGTCCTTTCCCCTGGGGTGGGTGTGAGCTGGAGCAGGAGAACCATCACCCCTGGGGAGGAGTCTGAAGGCAGATGCCCTTTCCAGCCATCAGCTGTGCTGATCTAACAGGCAGCAACAGCTCTTCTTGACTTATTTTCTTCCCCTTCAGAAAGTCTTAGAATGGTAGAGTTAAATAAAATTTACCATTTTCTTACCACTTTAGAACTGCATGTGTGCTTTTTATCTTGCAGGGCAGGTCAGGCACTATGTGACTGCTTTGTCACTGGAAAATATGCACCCTATACACCCCAAATATTCTCAGAGACACAAACATATACAAATACACACTGTATTCCAACCCCAGAATTTTATCTGTGACCATTTGTCATGAAGCCTGCACCTGAAATAAAATAGTAAAATAAGGGAGAATTTTTTTCTCATCTTTGTATTACCAGAAGGAAAAAAAAATGGATCATATGCTTCATAATTTCACTGATAACACCCACACCATCTATTTTCTATGAGATCCATTGGGTATCTTTCAGTCACTATTTTCCTAAACATAGAAATCATATTTCTCTTCTTTTCACTGCAAAGAAATCCAGAAAAAGTTGCTTAAATTAAATGTATCATTTTAATGCAACCATATTTGCCTAAAATAAGTACTAAATTTGTTCAAGTGCATCAAATTTGGGTTGTGATAATTCATGGTGAAGATGAGCAAGATATTGGCACTTAGTGGAATATTTTCATGTGACTTATTTTAGGTATTTTTAATCTCTGTAAAAAATTTATGCCAATGAGAGAGCAGAGTCTGCTGGGATGACTTTGGTTATGTACATTAATCAGCACTAGCACAAAAAAGTAAATAGAGGTTCAATATTTGGCTAACTTCCAACAGTTGAGACACATTAAATGGTAGGCAAGGTTTGCAAGGGAACTGGTAAAGGCCTTTACATTTAGGTCACCTATATTTAGACAAGATAAAGCACTATGTCCTGTCCTACTAAGAACTGTCCCAGATTAATAGATCATTTCTCTCCCCAGCTTTCACATTTCTGCAGAGGACTGCTGTGCTGCTGCCTACAAAACAATGCCTGGATTTGAAATAAGTTTGAGTATGATTTTACCAAAAAATAAATTGCATTTATCTTTAGAAAATTATAAGCTGAAAAGGATAGGGGTTTACTGCAACCAACTCACAGTATATTTTGTGGTGTAATTTTTTTTGTTTAGTTTCTGGGTTTAAGCACTTGTAATGATTAGGTAATACCAGTATCATTTACCATGGGTTTTCCTCTTAAAGGATGAGATTTTCTGTAGATCTTCATTTTGGAATATTTCACAATCTCTTACCTTAATTAAAGGTTTACAATACAACAAAACTTATGCTTCATACTGCATCCAACTAAATGCCTAAGCCAAAGCAGAATTCCCAGAAAGCAGATGAAAAGACATTCAGGCATGAAATGAAAACATTCAGGCACGTTGTCTATTGTCCTTCAAACACTGTTCAGTAGAAACCACCTGAGTCAGAAGTAATATCTGAGAAATCAGTGATCCTCAATTGAGACTCTTTCACAAAATTGTTCTGGAACTTGTTTTTGGCATCCAAGCAAAAGGCTAAACCTTTTGTATCCAGTTAAGTTTTGCACAACATCCTCCTGAGAAACCTTGAGAAACACAAATTATTTCCCTCTTTTTATCCAATTGCAGAATAGACACAAGTGTCATATAAGTTCACAAATTTCTTTACAGATAACAGCATTTGGACCTCTAGAGCTTGATTTCCATAACTTTTCTTGTTTCTTGAGGGACAGAAGTCTTTCCATAGAAGAAGCCAGAAGCTCTGCACAGCACCCTGGGGCATCCCAATGGGATTCTTGGGCAGGTACATGTGAGAACGCAGGAGACAAACAAAACCCCAACATATGAAGGTGTTTCATTGTGTCCTGCTTGCATGGGATGGTTCCTGACCCATGCCAGTGTCCAAACAGTGCCAAACCCAACTGAGAAGGTGTTACCTTCAAAACCCTGAGAGGAGTTAGATCACAGAATCCTGGAGTGGTTTGGGTTGGAAGGGAGATTAACAATCCCCTAATCCTAAACCCCCTGCCATGGGCAGGGACACTTTACACTACACCAGGTTGCTCAGACCCACACCCAAGCTGGCCTGGAACGTTTTCAGGGATGGGGTAGCCACAGCTTCTCTGGGCAACTGTGCCAGAACCTCATGATCCTCACAGACAGAGCTATATATATACACCCACTCTGTGCCACGGGCCATATACTCTAACCCTCTAAAACAATCAGTATCAAAACCCCCCAAACTGTTGTTTTTCCCACTGCAAAGGGAATAAGTTATCTCACATATCTCACAGCAGTTTCTTGAATAAACTTTGAGTGCTTGTGTGACATGTGTGCAGGACCAGTGCAGCCACAAAGTCATTACTGACATATTTCCAAGTCACTATACCATGGAAAAGATGTTTATATGTCTTTTGTTGCCTTGTAAATACAAAATAAATTTGAGAGAATTGTGGCAGCTGCTCTGAGATGTGATAGAGGTTCAGCTTCTATAGACCATCAGGAAGAAATACGAAATTTGTGTTTGCAATTTGAAAATGAACACTACAGAGCCTAGAAGAAGCACTGCATTGAGCAAAATCATTTAAAAAAACAACAAACAAACAAACAAACAAAAAAAAGGCCTTCTCCAATGCGGAAAAACATTTAAAGCAGCTACTCGTTTGCTTGAATTAATCTTGAGGTCCTGCTCCACACTGGCTTTGGATCACTCTGCATGTTGTTCTCCAGGTATTTTTAAACTTTTATTAACTTATAAACTTAGTTTATTTAAAACTAAGGTTTATTTTACCTTAGTTCTAATCGCCTCATCTAAGCACTGAAATCAAAAATGTAGCATTACCTGTGTGGGTTGTATAATCTAAACTTCAGGGGTATTTCAGAAATTCTCTCCAAAGTCTGCTTTCTAGGGCTTTTTCAAAGTCAGGTATAAAATTATCAGGAAATTCATTTTAATGGTCACTTTTTATAGAATCAAGGAATTTCAGACTTTTTTTGGGTTGGGAGGAGCCTTAAAGAGCATGAAGTTCCAACCCCTTTCCATAAGCAGGGACATCTCCCAGAAGACCACGTTGTTACTGGAAGATGTCCTTTTCTCAGAGTCCAATAAAATAAAAATGTACTCTGCTATTTATCCCCAAAGTATCTCAAACAAAATAAATATGCATCAGAGTCATAAAATAGCAAGAAGTTTTGGGTTTTTTGTTTTTTGGGGTTTTTTTACAAAATAGGGATGAACTAGAATATTCAGGTTTAATCAGTTCTTGATTTTGGAACCACTTCAATAGGAAACCCTTTATGAAAAATGAGGGAGAATACTAAAATTAATTTCAGTATTGGTTTATTGAAGATTTTCTGTTACAATATCCTGTTCAGTGAGAATTTTCCTTTGTTTTAATATAGAGCGCATTAATTTTGCATTTTGACATATATGATTTTAAGAACATAATTTTTGCAGATCAGATATAAAAATTAAAAATGTGAAATTATATATGCATGAAATCAATATATCAAGTAGAAATTTGTTACTTTTTGACTTTAAATATCATATTTGGGTTTTTTTTTTTAGTTATAAGAAATGCTCTGCATGTTTTTCTTGCATCCAGTTCAAGTTTTATCTAGTAAACACTGAAGAATTTTAGTTTTAGTCTTCTATTGAAAGTAGAACATTCTAGAACATTCACAGGGATGGGGCAGCCACATCTTATCTGAGTAACCTATGCCAGGGCCTCACCACCCTGGTAGGTAAGAATTTCTTCTTTATGTCCAATGTAAACCTTTCTCTCTCAGCTTGAGGCTATTCCAGTTTTACTCCCAGTCTGCTAAATCTGTTGTCCAAGGTGAGTTTCTAA
This sequence comes from Ammospiza nelsoni, assembly GCF_027579445.1. NCBI lineage: Eukaryota > Metazoa > Chordata > Aves > Passeriformes > Passerellidae > Ammospiza > Ammospiza nelsoni. Next base: position 84,363,423 of record NC_080669.1, on the reverse strand, counting down.
ACTTTAATCAAAGCATTAAAAGAGCTGGGAGATGAACCACGGGATTTAAAGCCCTGAAAAACGATTTAGCTAGTCCACAGAAAACAGCTCAATGAGAGTGTATGAGATCCTGCTCATTTCGTATTTTAGTGGATTGTTTACAACTCTGAGTTAAGCACCTGTATTAGGCTTGTGCCTTCTGCTCTATTTAATCACCTAAAGGTGTTTATTCTTTCTTGAAATGGACTGAGAAGAGCAAATGGAGATCACTCTTGATTCTGGGGCTCTAAGACAGAGAATTCATCCAACCACAGACTGAGACTCTGAGATGGCTCCAGATCTCTGCTGTACTCAAAGCCTGGGCATACACCAAACTAAGACAACTGTGAAAGTTGTTAAAGCACAATACAAACAAAGGAGTTGGGCAAGCATTTTGATGTGTGAATTTATATTTCTAAATTCCAAAGGAGAAGTGGAATATTTGCTACCCTCCAGTTCACATATCTTGATTTGGAGCATGGTACTTCCATTCTGCACCTTTTGTCAAAGTTTCAAAAGACATTACCTGTCTGAGCATCCTTGTAAAGAGAAAACAATAAACAGTTAGATCTGAAAATGAAGATTAGAAGCATTTTTTAAGGATGCTGCTCCCTCATATAAAAATGTGCTTCATTTTTATCGGGCCTCTGCTGTAATTAAGGGACTGACCAGTACTAGCAGTTACATAAAACCACTATCTCACTGGAGCAGTAGAAATAATGTTGCCAAGGTGATTCTGGTTTTTGTGATATTCTAAACATATGGTGAGACAAAAACACTGTAATACAAAGGCTTAAATCTTGCTGGGCACAAAGGCTTCATTTCAACTCTCAACTGAGAAACTGGGACTTTCATTACTATGATAATTCCAGGTAAGAGGGCCAAAAATAGTTGATTTTCCTGCAGACTTAAAATTAAAATTCTTGAACAACCTGGAATATCTTAGTACAGCAGCAGGTTTTTATGAAGATAGCTTTCATTAACATATTTGCATTACTGTATGTTTCCGTTAAAAAAAAGATAAAAATTCCAAGTTATGTTGGATTCAGATCAAATCATCCAGGCAAGCTTCCAGAGAGTGGGCTGTTTCCCAAATGACAGTAATTTCATTAGTATACTTCCTGCAGCTCATCCAACATGCTAAACCAAGCACTTGGTAGTAGGTGATGTTGTCTAAATATTTTGTGCTCCTATAACAAGGGTTTGATAAGTGATTTAACTCTGTTGTCACAAAACTAAATAGGTGATTTCATCTTGACACCAGTATGAAAGGAATCAAGGCAGGTACTTTATGCAACTGCAACTTATGAAGCTTCCTTTGACTGGGTTTATCTTGAGGTTGTTTTTTATTCATCACTTCTTTTTGAAGGAGAGGAGAGGAGAGGAGAGGAGAGGAGAGGAGAGGAGAGGAGAGGAGAGGAGAGGAGAGGAGAGGAGAGGAGAGGAGAGGAGAGGAGAGGAGAGGAGAGGAGAGGAGAGGAGAGGAGAGGAGAGGAGAGGAGAGGAGAGGAGAGGAGAGGAGAGGAGAGGAGAGGAGAGGAGAGGAGAGGAGAGGAGAGGAGAGGAGAGGAGAGGAGAGGAGAGGAGAGGAGAGGAGAGGAGAGGAGAGGAGAGGAGAGGAGAGGAGAGGAGAGGAGAGGAGAGGAGAGGAGAGGAGAGGAGAGGAGAGGAGAGGAGAGGAGAGGAGAGGAGAGGAGAGGAGAGGAGAGGAGAGGAGAGGAGAGGAGAGGAGAGGAGAGGAGAGGAGAGGAGAGGAGAGGAGAGGAGCCAAAAGTGGACACTGGACAGGGCTAACACAGCTTTAAAAGAGTTAAAAAAAAAAAGCTTAAAAGAATCCTAGATTTTATTTTTGGGCCAGAGAAAATAAGGACTATGTTAAGAAAATTAGGAACTGGGAAAAATTAAGTGAGGAAGGTTCACCTAAGGATGTTGGCAAATTTTCACATCCTGTTGCAACGTGGGAAGCTTTGTGTCTGACAAGGTCAGAAACCTGTGCAAAGAGCTCTTCATATAAGCCCATCCATTTCTTGTCTATTTCAGCCTAAAATCTTTACTGCAAGTTCAACCTTTATTCTAAATTTGCCAGTTCTGCCTCCAAGTCTTTCTTGTTAATTTTTCTCTTTGGAGTAAAACGAGTGGACCCTGATCAAGAGCATCAGTACGTCTTTGTTAACAATGGCATTATTATAATTATTTCCTTAAATTCTTCGTGAGTTTATAATTATTTCTTTTCCTGCCTCCAGCTGTACCTGATGACTGAGGAACAGTTTCATTATGGGATTTTGCATGACGGGGTTCAGTTGTGCACCCATATGTGTCTGTGCACCTCTGCTCTGGAGAGCGTTTAAATGTGAGAACATGAAAGAGAGTTTTGGGAGGAAAAGAGATGAGTCTCAGCATGCTTTTTGTCATTGCAAACAATCTTTCACAAGTGATCTATGTGCTTTATAAGCCTTAGCTGTTGAAAATCCACTGGTAAATCTGCCCTCATGCATTGTCAGATGAGGGAGCAGAAAGGCAAAATAATAATGATCTTAGGCCATAGATTCTCCACCATGTGAAGTGCAATAAGTCTTTCCTAAATAGTTTTATTATTTTCCTCTGTGAAGCACTTCTGCACATTTTTTAATACATTATTACAGAAAATCAGCATCCATTTCGAAATTCTGAGTGTCAGTACAATTTATAGAGCAAAACTTCATTGTAATTAACAATAAATCGAAAAATGCAGAGAAAATTCAGCTTTCTCATCACCTTAGCCAAGCATACTATGGTTCTATAATCCAAAACCACTCTAATATGTATTTTATTATCTTCAATGCTGATAAAAATAATTATATGGAGTCAGATCTCTTAGGACTTCCAAATTTCAGCCTCATTTTGTTGAGTCCAAAATGTTCAATAACCTTGATTAAATGCCAGCAAGGGATCTGAGTCGGAGACATCACATAATAAAGCTGAGTCAAATATTAGTTCTTGCAATCCTGGCTCACTTTGCACCACCTTTGGGAATGTTTTAAACTATTGCTGCTCAGTGATTTCGACAGCATTGCTAAGACCACTCCACTTGCATATTTCCAAAACTGGATCCCTAGGATTGTGGAGAATGTGCAAAAGTTTCTGATTTGCATTTTATTTTCAGGGCAGCTGTTTAGTTCCATTGACACAGAGTTTATATTCTGAGTATGTCTGGTCACAATCCATTACAGTTATTTTTTTCCCATCAGCACACACAGGCTTCAAAGGAGGGGAAGGAAATGCAATCTCCTTGTCCATGAAGGATTGTCATGGTGGTGGCAGGAATATCAAATCTTTCTTGTTTTCTTAACACCTGTTTTGGGTGGGTTTTTTCTCCCTATCATCCTATTTTACCCCTTTTCATTACAGCTAACAAAACCCATCATAAGCAAGCAAAATGCCATCAAGATAAGTAAATGTTAGATTAAGTTAAAATATTTTAATATGCATTGTCTGTGTCTATAATAGAAACTGAGATGAGATGGGAAATATTCATGGGCACCGAAATGTGGCTTTCTATGCTACTGATCTGACAAAATATTTACCAACTTGCTTTATTCCAAACACCTTCCCTGAGTAACTCTCAGACATCATTTGGTAATTAGAAGAGTTGAGGAGTCCTTTCTCTGTAAACAATTAACATGCTGCCTCCCAGCTTTCAAAGTCTGATGAATTTCCTGGCATAGGGATGGGGTATTTGGTTCCTGTTGACCTCCACGTCCTAGAATATTCTCAGGCACACTCAATACGTGGTATTGGATTGACCTGAAATTCTCTTATTCTGGATCCTCCTTGATTTTAGTTCTTCACATCCGCTTACAAAGCAAAACAAAATGTCAGTCTCTGAAGCAAGGAGACTTGCTGCCTTGTCAGTTTACTTTCTGCCACTGTTTGGCGTTGGTAATTAATCTCTTAATTTCTTCTTCCAGGGCAAAAATGAATGAATGAAAAATTTCATTGCATACAGATAATATTTTTGGTCTGTTCCTTGTGTGCAGTGTCAGGTGTCAATGAAAAGCAGAGCTTAAAGTGTAGCTAAACCTCAGCTAGCATACTGGCAGGCTTTCTCTCTTCTCCCTGCCAACTTAATTTGATGAACCTTGTTAAAATTTCTGTATCTAAGGTACCCATTCGTTCGTCAAATATGGCTGCAATTTGGCAAATTGATTTATAAATTATTAAAGATGCAGGTAAATCAACAAAGACATAGACACGTGCAGTCGTGCAGAGCTGGGCCACACAAGAATTGTTTTAATTAGAAAATCTAGCAAATGACAAATCCTCTTACAGGTTTTATTATCTAACTTATTCAGAGTCTTTTATTCCAGGACAATAACACCAGAGATTTCATTAGCTGTTAAAAAAAAAAACCAAACCTATTACCAGTCAATTGAAATGGCATCTTTTATCTTATGGTTCATACAGAAAAAAAAATTAAAATTAAAACAAACAAAAAGTAGTCAAAAAACCTTATCCTGTTACATATTTTTCTATGGAGGTCCATAAATAAATCTCACAAACACCTTCACCTTCTAGTTCTGGATAGATTCTCTGAAGCTTAGAGATGTAGAATATAATATAGTATATAAATAACTTCAATATTCTAACACACTGTTCACATCCTATCTTTATAAAGATTTGTCTTGCTCTAGGACAGCAGTGTTAACAAGAGTCATTTCAGCTTTTTGAAATTACATCTGCTTTTCTGGTGCCCTCCTAGCTGGTGAAACCATAGGGGAAGATGCCAAAATCAAATGACAGCTAACATTTCAACCTGAACATAAAATTTCAGAAGTTTCATGAGATCAGATATAAAGAGCAGCAGAAATAAATTCATGAGTAATCTCCACCATCACATGGATTTATATATAGCAAGAATGGAAACTCAAGGATTTTTATAAAGTATTTTATAAACATTAATTAATCACATCTTGCTTGAACAATTCTGCAGAGTATGAATTATTAACCTAAGGTTTACACACGGGCAAACAGGCACTTCACTTTAATTTCTCTCCTCTGTGGCAAATCATGCTTGTGTTCCAGTATATTCTGAATTATCTGGAAGGCTTCAAACTGCTACAAGAGTGCTCTCACTCTTTTTGGTTTGGTATTTTTTTGGTGCCTTCTTTTTTTTATTGGTTTTTGTTGCATATTGTTTTTTTTTTTTCAGTACACCCCCCCTCCTCCTCCCTTTCCATCATGTCTGCAGTTTAGAAATTGGTTTACTGTTTTTCAAAGTTTTGCATGCAAATTCTGCTTTTTCAAGGCATTCAGTTATGTGTTTTTGATTCTCTGATAGAATTTTACCACAGCTGTAGTTGTCTGTCTCTGCCTGTGGACTAACTTTGTAAAAAAGAAAATGCTCTGTAAAATACTTGTAATAGCCTTTATATTTTTTTTTAAGGAAGGGATGAAGTAAAACGTGGGAGAAAATGAAAGAAAATAACATAATTTCAAGAAAAAGATTACCACAACACTTCTGCTCCACTGGAAAAAACAGTTTGGTATTGTTACCAGACAGATTTGTTGAGTTTTTTAATTCTTGAGAAATCTAAAGCTTTTAACTTTAGAAGTCTGAGAAATAGTGGTGAGGACATTCTAGTTTCTAACCTACTTCCATCTGCATAAGTAACCCAGAAAAAGTAAATTTAATTCTTATTATTTCAATTTTCTGAACATTTTTGAGGGGGAAAGTTAGGGTTTTGGTTTTTTTCACTACAAAAATAAATCTACTGAAAGGAGCCTCTCCTTTGTTCATTGGTCTGCTGGTTTATATTAACCTTAACTTCTCCATTTTCAGTCCTATGCATATGTGATATCACTGTCACAGCGAGCCTGGGACAAAATCTTTGAGGTCACTGTGCTATGGTAATAGATAAACGGTTCAAAACAGCAAAACCTTGGAGGCTGAATGCCAACAGAAATTTCAGTGGAAGCTTCTGACACCCAAAGCTGCCTGAATGAAAGCCAGGAAGATCAGAAAGGAGCTGTATTTGTGCTTTGTCAGGGTCTTGGTCAGGTATGTCCTGTCAAGGGACTGCACATGGTGTCTCCAAATATCTCCTGACCCACATGCACCACTTTTAGCCCCAAAACCAAACGTGTGCTCATTCTTGGGACGCTCAGTGAGCCCAGTGGTGTACAGCTGCAGGACATTTGCTTCCAGCCTCCTCTGTTTGTGCTCAGTCAACCCGAGACATCCATGACTCACAGCTCATTCATTCTGCAAGTCTGACATCTCCCAGATGTGTCAGGCTAGCTGTGAACGTGTAGAGCTCTTTTCCACACATGTTGGGCATATGTCCCTGATTCCTACATATCTGGCAGCCGCATTGAATAAATTTTTTCTCACAGAGAAAAAGCATCCAGTCGAACAATAGAATCTCTATTTATGCCAGTCAGCTTTTTCAGGTAGAGGAAGAAAAAAAAAAAAAAAAAAAAGACCAAACATAAAAATGGGCTGCTGGAAAATTCACATCTTTGCTGACTTTTTTGTTCCTCATCTTCAAGATAGCCTAAAACCCTTCTGGAGCTCATTGGTCAATATTGCTGTTCAGGGCAGTGTGCTCCTGTGTGTCTTTATCCTCTGGCTTATATTTAGCACAGATACTGTGAACTGCCTTATTTTTCAGTTTTTGCTGTAATATGTCACAAAAAAGAACAGTTCTAAAAAGAAGTGCAATGAATGTCACTCTGTCCTTTATCCCAGATGTGGATGAGCTGAGATGTCCTGGGACTAATCATTAATACATCCTGGACAAATGAACAAGAGGTGCCAAACTGTCTGCAAAGCCCAAATAGATCTGCTCATATCATCCAGTAATACCAGCTGCTGGTGGGTATTAATCATTGAAATGATCCACAAAATCTGGGCCAAGGCACCTCGGGGGACTTGTGACAATAATTGATATTTTTGCTGACCTCCATCTGTTCCTTTAAACTCAAAATTTGAAAGACTTTTCTTCACCCTTGCTTACTAGCAGTTGATTTTGTCCACACATGACAGTGAAATTTTGCACTGATGGATCAAAAACCTTCTGACATAATGGTATACTTGTCAATACTCCTAGGTAGCTTCTATCCAAAGTCCTAGTGTGTCTCTCCTTTGTCATTTTCTGCTGCTGGGTCAAATTTGGGCAATTTTCAAACCCCAATGGAATGGCCACAACGAAATTAGCTGCCTGTTCGATTATGCATTTTTTGGCACACACACTGTGCCAGCATTAAACAATTCTAGAAAATATGCGCTATAGACTTGACAATTATTGTGTCTCAGCGTGTGGCTGTCTGTGGTTTTTATGGTTTCCAAACAATGGCATGTGGGCCAGATTGCATGAAAAGCCTAGTGTTGTTGAGCAGCAGTAATGAGGATGTCAGTTGAGAGCATTAAATAAGCTTCCCTTAGTCATTTAAAGGATTTATGTAAGTATCTGGTCGTTTGTCAGCTTCATATTACATGAAACAACTACCCATATTTTTGTATCAATGGGTCATACTTGCATGTTCAAACAGGAGGAGAGGCAGAAAATATCACTGGGTTCCAGCCATGCTCTTCTTAAAGTCCTTGTTGTAAACAGTACAACAAAAAACTAGATTAACTTATGGATAAGGCAGTATCTGTAACTAATACTACTTGTTTCCTATCCACAATTATCCAAATTTCATGTACTCTGTGCTCCACTGCTGCTGCTGCAGTAACTATAAAACAACCAAACTCCCCATGTAGCATCTAATCACATATACCACAAGCTATGCTGATGCATATTTATGCATTTAGTAAGTGCTGAGTCCAAAACACAAACAAAAATACACAGCTTTTTGCCTTTTCAAAGGATGTTTGTTTAGAATTTTTTATTTATTCAGCCAAATGAGATGTTGCTGAGTGCAAAATGCTTCATACAGCCATGACCACAAAACATGTTCCTTAAAGGCTTCACACCGTCTCACACCTGCAGCTGCTAAAACTGAGTCAGAGCCCAGAAACCAGAAAAATCCAGGATCAGAACTGCAGTAAGGACAAGAATTTCTTGTCTTTAACCACTTGATTCCCTGAGCATACTTAAGCACTAAAGTTTCAGTCAAACACTTTTTGGTTAGCCACCAGGAAACCAAAAAATCTTAAAATATGTTATTTGCTATTTTGATCATAAAGGTAATTTTAAAGCAAGTTGCTTAGAATAGAACCTTAGAATGGTTTGGGTTGTAAGGGACCCCAAAGACCATCAGGTTCCACCCCCCTGCCATGGGCAGGGACACCTTCCACTATCCCAGGTTGCTCCAAGCCCTGTCCAGCCTGTGCCAGGGATGAGGCAGCCACAGCTTCTCTGGGCAACCTCTGCCATGACCCCAGCACCCTCACAGTCAAGAATTTCTTGTGTAGGTATAACCTAAATTTCCCCTCACTGCTTTGAATATATTCCTCCTTGTCCTGTCAATGCAGCTCCTTGTGAAGGGTCCCTCTCCAGCTTTCCCGTAACCCCCTTCAGATACTGAAATATTGCTGCAGTGCTCCCCTGGAGCCTTCCTTTCTCCAGGCTCAACAGCCCCAAATTTCCCAGCCTGTCTTTCACACAGGACGTAGGTCAGTCCCTTTTTCATCTTTGTGGCCTCTTCTGGACTTGCCCAACAGTTCCATGTCCTAATGTTGGGAGCCCCAGAGCTGGAGGCATCACTGGAGAAGAGGAGAATCCCTCTCCTTAACCTGCTGGCCAGGCACCTCAGGATGCAGCTCGGGACTCACCTGGCTTTCTGGGCAGCCAGTGCACACTGCCAACTCACATTGGGTTTTCCACTCACAGCTCCTGCTCCCAATCACTTTCCACCCATCCCAGGGGTGTGCCTGGGATTGCTTCACCCCAGGTTTGGGACCTGGTACTTTGCTCTGTTGAACTTGAGGAGTTTCACATAGTCCCACCTCTCCAGCCTGCCCAGATCCCTCTGGATGGCATCTCTGCCCTCCGGTGTGTGACTTCCCCACCCAGCTCTGTGTCCTCTGTGCAGTTTTCCCAGTCAGCTTCTATGGATTTTTCTCTCACAGAACAGAAGGAATGTGGGGAAAAGATTCACATTCCCTGTTAGGTCGGTTTGGGAAATTCAGATTTCAGGATGTCATTTTCAGTTTTCATTTCAGCTCCAGACAAATTGAGCTCTGCACCATAAGTTTAGACCCTCTTGGACAGATGATGACCCATCTCTTAAACTTTTACTTCTTACCTTAATGCCTGGAATTTAACCATAATCAGGTAAAAGATATGTAGCAAACAGCAAACACTGCAGTAAAAAACCCATGAGACAAAGGTAGGGAAGGGAGACAAAAAAAAACCTCTGGCACATAAAATATATTTTTATTTTATTTTCTCTCTCTCTAGGGGAAGAAACAGGAAAATGAAGTTTTCCAATAAAGAAAAGCTGTATTTCAAGGTGTATTTGAAGATCAACCAGAACAGATCATCTCTCAAAAAAGTTCATTATTTTCTTCTCATCCTATGAAAAATACTAAATCCACATTTCCAAACATGATGTAGTTATTATCACCAACTTCTGATGCAAAACTAAAGCACAGAGAGATTATAATTCTAGCCCAATGTCACAGTGAAGATTTCTTTCTTTGCAAATCCTCTCTCAGAAAACGATTGCAAAGACCTTCACTGTGGCCAGAATACATCAGACAACCTTCTGATGGCTTTGTCCTTGTGTGTCTCTCTTTCTTGATATAAAAAAATGGGGTCAATCTGGCATGTGGATCTTAAAATGCCTCCAGTATATTTCCCCACCTGCAGGTATTATGGGGTCAGGAGACCGAGGCTATATTTATCACTATTTCTGGAAACTTGCAATATTCACTTTAAATATTTCAGGAATGATCTCACTGAAATGTGAATATCATAGTGAAGTGACTTGCTCCTTAAATATTAATGAAAAAGAAAGCTGAAGGTAACAATGCTGCATAGAAATCACAAGCTGAGTAAAAGGGACTCTTTATTAACATGCACCCGTGCTCCTGTGGCTGGTATAGAAATAATCCCATGTTTAGAAAACGTTAAAATAACACCCATAGAAGCAAGCTCTTCATCCAGCAGCCTGGTTACAAAATAGTTGATTTGATAGCCACATAACAATCCTGACTTTGATTTTCTTAGATCATCCTTAACACAGCGATTTTAGTTTTCACAGCTAATTTTGCATTTAATATAGTAATAATACAGTATTATTTTTTGTTTTGTTTTCTCTATTCAATATGGTTTAAATCCAGTTAGAATCAGTCCCTTTAAGTCATGCTTTTCTGTTGAGTTCTCAGTTAAATATGTGGAAATTAACGAGTTGGATATAAATAAAGCAAGTATTAAAAATATATTTGAGGGGAAAATATGTGTTGATAGACTTCAAATGCTTTCTGTTCTGCAACAGAACCATTTGGAAGAGTTGTGAGGAAACCAATTCCCATTTAATATTTCTCCCCTCCTCCAATCTGTCTCAGGACTGTTGTAGAAGCTGCCAAATTTGCTATGAGGAGTGAGGGTTAGAGACCTGAATCTATCCATAACAGCTAATAGCCTAACCATTCACCTGCCATGTCAGAGAGATATTTTACATTTCTTTTCTCCTTTTTACAGATCAAAGCCTTGAACCTTCTGATGTGTGGTATCAACCTCTAAATATGAAGTACAACACAAAGAGGTTTCTAACCCTCCTACACGAAATATTCCCATTTTGTCCAAGCAGTTAAATACTGTTTAAAGACGGAAATTAAGCCAGATGTCTACATGAAAGAAGGTTCAAAAATTATTCCAAGGTAATTTTTTTGCATTTTGTAGCCCAATTCCATTGAGGACATAAAATTTCAAACCATAAAATATAATTCCTATGGGTGCCTGATGGTTTGCAGACTGTAGTTCTGACCTTTTCACTGTGTGTGTCAGTGTCTGTAGGAGTAGACCTCCCCAAAATGTGTTTGCATGACAGATACGCACGCTTCTCCAATTTTTGACTCAGTTAAAATTATCCTTGTCCTGTTGATTCAGATGCCCCAAGGCATTTGAAGCACCCTCCAGGAGATTCAGCATCTCTGATGTTCAGGCTCTGAGAGCCATCTGCCTTCAACTCTCTGAGGCTCAGCACAGGAAAGGAAAATATCACACAAGATGGCAGGAGGCAGGAGTTGGGAGGACAGCCCTTTGAGAATCAGTATTTTCACAAGCAAACCAAGCCATTTCAGGGTGATTAATTTTTGCATGAGCCTTTTCATAGGTGGAGGTCTGAGAACGTATTGTCTGCGGAGAGATTTTTACGAGGTCACATTTTCATCTGGAGCCATGAAAAGGCGCTGCTAATCTAACACAGGGGCTCACAAAATGGAGCAAATGGTGCTTTAATGCCTTGTTTATTTGAGACTCAACCTGTCCCCTTCATTCTCTGTTTGTTTTCTTTAGCCCAAAAGCACCGGCAGTGGAAAAGGTGGCATCTCCCAGCACACAGGGGCTGCTAATCTCAACCTCCTTCTGTGCAAAAAATGGCTTAGATTGACTTAATTATTTATTATGCCTTCGTTGACACAGGCTAGTGAAAAAAAAAGATCAGCATGTTAATGCTCCTTTCTAGCACTTTCTTCCCAAAAGCCTTTAAGAAACTCATGAATATTTAATGCCTCTCAGTGCTGAGGGGATGGCACCATTAAGGATGGAACCAAATGCCAGGCGCTGTGTGTGCATCCCAGAGCTGCCCAAAACCTTCCAGCAAGGCCTCCTCAAATGGCTCTTCCCTCCCAGCTCAGCCTTTATGACCAAGCAGTAAAGGATAGAATTTTCCTTATTTTCCCTTTTCTCCTTTTCCCGGTGTTTTTTCCCCCCACTGGAGAAGGAAATGGATCACTTAATGAAAAAATAAACCCCTGGCCGTGTGTATTATTTTTGAGCCTGACATCTGTTCAAAACCGTGTAAATGGGACTGTGTTAATGCATAAAAAATATAAAAAAAGTATTCAGGCTTAAATACAGGGAAATTATGTTCATTCACCAGGGAACAGCAAGTGTAGTTAACATTTTTTTCCTATACACACTAGGAAAAAAATACATCTTTTTGCCTGGTATTCTGTATGAATTTGCTAAAGTAGCAGTGGTTGATTTTTTTTTATGTCTGTGGCTAATGCACACTGTATGTATGTGCTTTAGATATTGCTTTTCTTGGTTGTTGCTTAAAATTAAATAAATAGAATATTCATATGCTTAAGTGGGTCAAAGTTTTCTGTAAAGTAATATGTCTTCATACTAGATTCTGTAAAAAAGAAAATACAAATGCTTGTCACTATGGTTTTTGGATGGAAAATTACTTTTTAAATTAATTTTATTTTTCAATTTCAAATATCCATGATGCAAGTTTCATTTTGCTATCCCAGCCTGTTTTGTTTTAAATAAAGCCCCAGTAAACTGGCTGAAGACTAAAGGTGGCAAATGTATTAAAAAAAATTTTGCATTGCATTATGGAAATAGTTTTCTTGTTTCTCGTCTTCCATGTCTTCTGAGTGTACTGTCTGTTGAGAAGTGCATGCTCAAGGAAATACATTGTCTAATCTACCCTTATTTTCCTCACTTCTCTAAAGGGGTAAAATAATGGAAATTATTTGATAAGACAGTCTGGTTCATAATTGTGATATAAGCATAAGACTTCAAATTACATCAAGTTGCACAAAAGACTTTTAAACAAATAATGGAGTTGGTCAGACATTTGCAAATGCTATCTCAATTTTTCAAAGTTAATCCTAAACCTGTTTGAAGATGAATCAACATTATTATGAGTTTCCTCATTTTTTCATTAAAATACTAAGGTTCTTTTAAATCTGTGCACCCAGACATTAATTAAAAAGCTGTTTTCAAAATGATAGACTATGTTTTTAATCTTTCCTTTCAATTCTGACTAATCCTCCTAGAGGACAGAACCCAGGTGAGTTAATTTTTCTCATGAAAATTGCAGACTGAAGTTTGCAAAATGGCTGCTGTAAAATTAGAGAATAGGCAAGCTCACTTCAAATGAGGTTCCCATGAAAACCCTCTCTTGGTTCTGTGTTTGATTTTAACAAACAAGCAATAATATAATAATATATTTATTTTCAAAGACAAAAAAAAAATATAATAGTATATTGATAGTGTACTTTGGTTCCAACAAGCACTGTTGTCATTATTTGATAGCAGGTGATATAAACAACAATCTCCAAAGTTCAGAGCTTGTGAAAGAATCTTAAATATTCACAGAATTTGTGGTGAGATTAAACTAACTGAAGGCTGTGAGGCATTTAGATACACCAGAACACAAGAAGCTAAAGTAGCCCACCCACTGCCTCCTTTCCTGTTACAGGGCTTGCAAGGGTTTTTCAGGTGTGAAGAGATAGACGAGAATGTTGGCCTCATGTTCAGAAGGCTTGATTTATTATTTTATGCTATACATTACATTATTACTATGCTAATAGGAATAGAGAGAAAAGTTCTCAGAAGCTTTCTATGCTAAGAATAGAAAAGGAGTCAATAACAAAGTTCTGTGTCCAGGCAGAAAGCAAGAACAGCTCTGCCGTGAGTGGTCAGTAAATCCAAACATTCACCCAAGACCAATCACGGATGCACCTGTTGCATTCCACAGCTGCAGATAACCATTGTTTACATTTGTTGCTGAGGCCACAGCTTCTCAGAAAGGGGAAAAATACCAAAGAAAGGATTTTTCACAAAAGATGTCTGTGACACTTCCCCACAAACAAAAGTGAAATGAAACAAAATAGAGGCACAAGCGAAAACGGGACACCACTCAAAAACACCTATTGTGGGCTGGTGACCAGATGGAAAAAAGGTGATCCTAGCAGATTTTTCTTTATTCCTGACAGCTTTGTGCAGTCAACAGTGCTTTCCTAATCCACGTGAACAGGACTGCTGGTGCTGCCTCCTGGGTCCTGGGGGATGCTTTTGATCTAGCAAGGCAGTGCCATTATTAGGAAGGCTGCGGTGTAACCACCACGTCGTTGCATACTGTCAATTCAGTTTTGCATGAGCCCCTTGGCTCGTGACACTCTAAATTTAATACTGCTCTACAGATAAACCAGAATAAATATTGTAAGAACAAAGCTGTCACAGAAACACACTCGGAGTGTTTTGACCCCATTCAAAGGCCCTTCACTATAATTGTCTCTGACAGAAGGCTCCTGTACAGTAAGTACTTTAGTTGCCAATGACCTTAAACACGATTATCATTAGCCTTCTTGTAATACTGCCTCTCCCTTGAACTCAAATTACTGTGCTCCTCAGATGGCTTTGCAAAGAGAGCTCAGTGTTGCAGTTAGCATAATTCAAGCTGTTTTAATCAACGCTGTGTCCTTTGTAAATAAAGCTGCATTCTGAGACGCACGCCGTAATAATTACATCCATAATTTGTTAGAGTTATTGAAATAATTTTGACTATACTAATTTGACTTACAGCTGCAAACAAGCAGTAAGGAAATAAGCAGATAATAAAATGTATATTAGCATCAAGCCTAAAGCTGGCATTTGTTTAAGCCAAGAATCTGAATAATTTAACCATTTTTCAGAGGTGGTAAATCTGCCTTGATTGAAAGTGAAACTCATCTATGATCTCTAAACCTTATTAATCTCAAAAGAAAATAAAAACACGTGCCTTTTTTCCTGCCTCCACTGAAAGTATCCAAAGTGGATGTCTTGCCAAAGGCTGACCAGACACAGCAAATGAGCAGAGATCCCATCAGCCATAGGATGCCTCTGTGGAAATTAATTTCCGGCATGTTAATTACCAGTAAAACTTCTCATGGTGTAATTCAGTAAGTAAAAGTCTTCTAAAATAAGCCTCTTTAGGCACATTTTAGAACTCTGTAATTGTAAGACACAGAGACATTAAAAATAATAAGAAGCAAGGATTGCCTCAAAACCAGTTTTCCAACAGCCATGTCATATAATCCCTTTCACAAACAAATCACCTCTTTAAATGGGTTATATTTATCTTCTTGATATCCTAAACATACAACTCTTTCCTGAATCTCCCTTTTCTATTGCTAGAAACATTGTAATTTTCAGTCTAGATAAGTTCATTTATTATTATTTATATTCAAGTTATCATTCTCATTTTTGCCTAAACCTTTCATTGTCTTTCCTCATTTGTTCACAGGTATATTTTTATGACCCAGGACCCACAGGTGGTAAAGGCTGTAATTGACACATTTTGGAATTTTTTAAAAAATATTTCGTTAAAGAATTAATTGTTATTAATTAACTTATTAATTAGGAAAAAATTAAAAGGAAATCCAATCCAGAATTTACACTTATGGGCTACTAGAAAGACACTGTGCAGTGTCTTCATCATATACTGTTAATTTGACTTTATATCAAATTTTATTATAAAGAATAAAAAAAAAACAAATAAATTGAAGGCACCATCAATGCCTGTCTGGAATAGTCTTGGAGAAAAACCATTAATAAATCTTCTCTGGTAATACAGTTCAGTTTTCAAAAAGATAATGGGTGTCTAGGTAGCCAGCATCTTATCCATCGTGCAATTATAATATTCATCCCTTTCTTCCTAAATATCTCTACTATTTTCCATGCATACCATATCAAATGTTTCACTGAAGTCTAAAAAAATGAGATCTAATATATTCCCCAGACAAAATAAATTATCTTCTCACAGAAAGGTACTCCACTAGTTCAGCTTGGTTCAAATCTGATGTTAACTATTATGGCAAAGCTTTTCTACGCCCTTATTTGTTAAATCTCTGAGGGCAAGATCTCAGGCCTGTGGTCCACTGCAAAAAATTGGAACTTTTTTCCTTTTTCTGAGATATTGTGCTGTGTATTCTGGGCAAGGCATACTCTGCCATCTGTACATTAGTAGGGCACTGCATTTTTCTTTCTTAAACTTAGATATATATGCAAAAGATTGACCTTTTTTACTGCTAGGCTCATTTGCATGTTGATTTAGTATTTCAGACCCCACCACCAACAATTTTAATGGAGATTTGATCCAGTTATGGTTTTTATATTTTCATCCTAAAAATTAAAGTCTGTTTCACACAGGAGTCAACTAATTGAAAATCTGCAGTTCTTGTTAATATGGAGGTGTGCAGATGGCTGTAATTTTCTGTATCTATATCTTGTAAACCTGGCATTTTAGTTTTTTCTGTGACCGTTAAGGTTTTGCTGCATCAGAATTCAACAGAAACATCTAATGTTGTCTGAGGATATTTAATGATAGACATCCGGAATATCTTTGGATATTCAAAGCTGGTTAGGTTTTGGGGTTGGTATTTATTTATTTGTCTGTTTTTGAAATTTTTTCTTTTGTTTCTTTGATTGAAGTTTTGATTTTGTTGTTTATTTCTTTTTTAAGAACTTGGTGATAAACTTCATGGTCTTTAGATTTAAAATGTCATGGTAACACAATTTCCAGTCATTATTCTTAGCACTGCATCATCAGGAAGGTCAAAACCCATATAAAGGACCACTGTTCTGAAAGGACCCCTGTTGGATGGAGACCAGTGTGATAATATTGATTGTCTTCTTTTTTCCTTCACACCCTTTTCCTGTATTTCCTAAATTTAGAAGAAAGCTGGGATAAAGTATTATTTCCGGGCCAAAAAACCCTCCAAACCCAAAACCCCAAAACAAACAAAACCCACAAAAACCAATCAACTAAACAAACCCCAAAACATAACAACAAACAACAAAACAAGCAAAACTCAAAACTACAAACAACAAAAGGAAAAAATAAAGCCAAAACCTCCCTCACACCCCCAGCATCCAAAACACTATTTGTGGAAGAAGAACTTGTTATTTCAGACCTTTTTAATCTAAGCATATGCACAAGAAACTACTTGTAGGAATCCCTCTGCCACGTGACCTGAAGCATCCAATTTGCACCAAGCCAGCCAAAACCCAAGTGGTGAAATTGCTGAGCAGCAAATCTGTTTTATCAGCCAGTTGTGTTCTCATCCCAGGTCTCACTGGAATGGCTCTCCACGAAGCTGATAGGTGGTATCTACCTCCTAAAGGCAATAGCAAGGAGAAGTTTCTTATAATAAGGGTTGTGATGGAAACAAAAAAAAAAAAACAATAATCACATGCCATAAAACAGCAGGAGCTAAAATTTATGATTTCTGGACTCATAATGTCACTCAATTGACCTCAGGGAATGTTTCTTCCCTCCCTGCCAGTTTCTCAGGAGTTCAGTGTCATGGTTTTGCTCCCTGAAGTGACAGAGGAGCCACAACTTCTCTCAGCAAGGCAAGAATATGTATCAAAGCTCTTCAATCAGGAGAACAAGTTCCTAAATATTTATAAGAGCAGGGACTGCTGCATTCTTTCATTGCATCTCCCTCAAACTGAAGAATTCCACAGGGAAACAGAGAAAGCCTAAATTGTGCTCATTGCTTGTGATCCCTCTACTTCTGTCCCTTTCCAGCAAGGACTTATGACCACTCAGCCTCACAAAAAGTAAGGAAGAGAGAATAATGTTTGGAAAGAGGGTAATATACCTGCATCTTCTATTGAAAGAGGGGACAAAAAGCTCTTCTGCTTACACAAAGTGCACAAATTCCTTACATGAAAACAGCAAGTGTGACGGTGTTCACAGGGGTCTCAGGTGGAAGGAAGAGATGAGGATCTGACTCCATGTTTCAGAAGGCTAGATTTATTATTTTTATCATATATATTACATAAATCTATAGTAAAAGAATAGAAGAAAGGATTTCATCAGAAGCCTAGCTAAGAATAGAATAGGAAGGAATGATAACAAGGGCTCTGTCTCAGACTCTCTGTCTGAGCCAGCTGGGCTGTGATTGGCCATTAATTAGAAACATCCAACATGGGCCAATCACAGATGCACCTGTTGCATTCCACAGCAGCAGATAACCATTTTGTTCCTGAGACCTCTCAGCTTCTCAGGAGGAAAAATCCTAAGGAAAGGATTTTTCATAAAAGATGTCTGTGACAAGCAAGCTCTTCTGCCTCCCCAACTTTGGAGGCACAGGGCTTTAACAATCTCTTACAGGATTTCCAAGTTTCGCTATTCTACCCTCAGGTCATGAAGGCATTTACAGCCTCACTGTGACCTCATCTGAATACATGAAAATGTCAAAGTTGGGGTTGTCTTGCTCTCAGACTGTGTCAGTCTGACTGGTCTGTCTGGATAGACGTCACTGCTAACCTTTTCTCTGGTTTGGTCCATATAGACATCAAGAGTCAGAGCTTTTGTGGTAAGACCAAGGAGCTCTTTCTTTTCCAGCCCCCAGATATGGAATGACACACATTGGGGTTTCCCAAGAACCTCTTATTAAACAAAACACATCAGGGTAAACGGGACCTTTTTTCCCTCGTGTTACAGTCCAAAAACTCTTTTTAAACTTTTGGCCTTAGGGTGTTGCTTCAACCTGACAGATCAGTAGGTGTGGCCCCATGGGAAGGATTGGAAGTAGATGATCATTAAGGTCCCATCCAATTCAAACCATTATGTGATTCCATGAAAAAAAACTCTTATATTGTGTCTCTGACAATGGCAGAAACCACTAGAAGCTCATAGAGGAGAAACCAAGTGCCAGAAAGAAAACTGAGTAGCAAATCTGTCACTGCCAGGCACTGAGGAAGAGGAAAGAGCCCAGTAACTCAAATGTGAGCAGAAAAATAGGTCTGGGGAAGGACAGAAAATTATGGAGAGCAATTAGAGGGGCTCACTCATAACAAATTTTGTATTTCTTGACTGTAACCTTCTTAAAAATTAATGGGAGTGGCTTCAAATAGTATACTTGAAATTATACAGTGCAGAACTGCAGAAAATCTATTACTATGTTTCTTACTATTATGATTATTATAATTAGCTTTGCCTAAAGTGCAGAAAAAGAGAGGGTAGTTGACACCAGAATTTTAAATGACATATATTGAGCAAAAAGACACCACTTGAAGGGGTTACCTGGGACTGTTCAAGACAATTGCCTCCGTCAGCTCAGCATACAGCTGCTGAAATCTCAGTTCTCTGCATCAGCAGGGGTTTTAAGATGGCTTCAAGGAGGTTAATGAAGTGTCTCAGCAAATATTCATTATATTGAGATTTTCCTATGTGTGCAAGGCAGCGTGAGAAAAATGTCCAACCTCAAAGTAGCTTATTTAAAACATCTGAGAGTAAAAATGTATAATGGAAAGGAAAATTTTATTGAAAGCTGAAATGATTTCCTTATTATTTTCCTCTCTAGGATCAGAATTCTTTAGAAATACACTATCATAAAACTGTGAACATAAAGCATATTCCCTAGCTCTCTTTAACTAATACTTTCAATGAGGAGGACTTTGTATTGCTCGTTTTCTACGGCAACTCCACAGAGAGGAAACTGATGGTTCTTATTCAACTTGCTGCTCACTAGAACCTTGAAGTCTTTCACTACAGAGAAAAGTAATTCCCAGTCTCAGGACTTTGCATTTCCCTTTGCTGAACATCACAAGATTCCCACGGGTGAATTTTTCCAGGTTTCTGAGGCCTCTCCAAAGGGAAATGCAATCATTTTATGTGTCAGCCCCTCCTGCCAGCACTGCACCATCATGCCCATGCATTTCATCTCTAGAAGAATTCTTCAGCTGCCCCGAAGAACCAGACCTTGCATTTCTGAAGTGACAGATTTTAGCCTGGTTTCCTGAAGGGAAAGGTTTCCTGCAGTTATAGTCTCATTCTGCCTGTCCAACTGTCAGTAAATTTAACTTCCTCTAATATCCTTTAATGCTCTTGTCAGATTCAATGAAATTTGAGAGAAAGACAGAATTCTGAAAGGCATCAAGTTCCTACACATCTGGGTGAAGAAAATATATTGGATTGCTACTATTTGAGAAAAGTTAGAAAACCCTCAGCCCTCATCCATTTAAATTCAGGTGTTAATAGCAGATCAAAATCAGCATATTTGCTGATTGCTTGCAAATCTTTCCCAGGTATAAGACAAAAAAAATCTATGGCCATAGAAGAAGGGAAGAGTTTAGGTGTTTGGAGGAGCAATTAGGCAGAGTTATGTATAGTACTTGTTTATGAATAAGCTTAGGAGTACTGAGGGAAATGGAAAACTGGGAATCACTGGAAACAGGGGAAGGGCTCAGGGTTTTTGCCAGAAAAGTGGCCAAGGAGATGAATGACATAAAAAACACTAGGTACTTTCATTACATTCTTAACTCACAAATCAACTTCTAATTTTTGTTGTACCTGTTTGATAATAAGCATTTCTGGTTTATTGCAAGTTTTTCTTTTTCTACCATGACAAATCATGGCATAAGTATGCAATTTAACTTGAAGATGGAAGAAGGGCTGACAGGAAGAAGAAGAAATATTGAAGCAAAAGAGAAAAATGAACAAGTTAAAAATATGTGAAAAAATGTAAACACCCACCTAGATGTAAACAAGCGATATAAATAATGGTATGCTAAAAATAATTTGTTTAAGTGAGAAAAGATCACTGGATGAGAGAGTTTACTCCTCTACCTATAGTTCACCCATCTTCATTATTTATTGAGTCAAGAATTTTTCCTTGTGCTGAGTAGAGTTCTTGAGGTTAAGTATTTTATTTGCAAATACATATTTTGTATTGGATTTTTACTGTTATAATTAAAAACAAATAAAATGAAACATGATTATCCTTGGTAGGGAGGTTGAGTTAGTGCAATATTAAATGTAGGGGATAGTTTTACCAAGGTGGATGAGGAGCTTTAGGTTACAGACTTGGAAAAACATTGCTTTTACCTACCAGGATGTGTTCTTTGCTTCCATACTTAAAATGAGAAGGTGTCAGAAGTAGAATAATGCTGCTGTGTTCTTCACTAGAGTCCAGATCAAATCAGTAAATCAGTTGGAGAAACCTAAGGAGCATTTGGCAATGGTAACTTCTTTTAGGTTTTCGTTTTATTTAAATTTTCCTTTTCCAAAAGTTTTCACAACTGTTGGAAAACCATTCACACCATTCTTTTTCTTCTTAGGATTCCCCACATGAGAAATAGTCACTGTCATAAAAAAAGCCATTTTTCTCTGGATTCTGGATCATTATGGAAGGGCAGTGCTACACGGACATGTTTTTTGCAATGATTAGTTCAATATTATTGTCATGTTCTGGTCTCCTGTCCTCAGTTGCTCCTGCTCTTTATTGTATCATGTCCTTCACAGAGACTCCAAAATGCGCATAACTTGTCTTTTCTACTCTTCAGTGTTATTCTTTTGCTGGAAAATCACATGGTTTCAATCATTGTCAGTTTGAAATGCCTCCCTTGGGCTATGAACCAGTCCCTGTTGACTAGCAAAATGCAGGTTCTTTCTGTAAAAATCCTCCTTTCTAACAGCTCAGACACCTCCTCTTCCCATTTACCATCTACTCAAATCCAGTACTTTTTTATGGAGCTCTTACTGATTGAACAACTTTTTTTTCCCCACTTCTTTTACCCATAATACAAGCAGTGGTGTGGGCTGCATTGAAGCAGCTGTTTCCTGAGATCTGATCAAACCTCTAATGACACACAGAACATAATGCTTTCCTAATGTTTCTTTCCTCTACACCTGCATTCAATACTGTGATGGCCTTCTCTTGTCTCTTTCTACCCAGTTCCCTGTTTACAACATCTGCAGCACTTTTAATCTCTTTGCCACTTCTTTTTCTGCTTCTCTCTTCCTGTAGAAATCTCACTAGCTTGGCTTCTTTGTCTTTTTGAGGCATTGTTATGACTTTATTTTTTTTAAAAGTCAGCTCCATATCCATTTTTAACAAATTTTTCTTGACAATTTACAGCATCTTTTCCTCTAGGATGTGTGTGGCACCAGTACAAGTGAACTATCTGCTCTTATATGGTCCTTTTCTGTGTATTTATATAATTTGTGGGTTTGCATCACTATTTCTCACTTGTCTTTATTCACTGGCAATTTTAGTTAATAAATCAAAAAATGCGATGCGTGGACAAATCAGCTATATATATTTCTATTCTGACATGAGTCTGGATTGCCAACCATCTGGCTTAGCTTACAGAGAACAATTTTTTCTTTTTACTTTTTTTTTTTAATTCAGCTTGTATGCCTGATGGAACCAGCTGCTGGTCCAATCCAATTTCATTTCTATTGCAAAACCTTGTTTTGCAAAAGATGGAAAATATATCCTCTAAATCTTCAGTGACTGCATAGCAGGCTTGAAGGATTTGAAGGATCTTTCTTTCCTTTTGGAAGTGCTCAGCAGCCACCAGATCTTGCAGCCACACTATGGCAGCAAATTCTCTGCTGTGCTCAACACCAGCCCTGAAATTTCTTGCATGTGAGCTGAACTCTGATACATCGACTAAAATGTGTCACAGTTTTTCCATATTTCACATGTATTTTAGGCAAAGTTTGAGCAGTTGGAGTAGTAAATCCATGCAAAACTACTGGATGCAATTCCAATCCATAATCATACAGTGGAAAATCAGGCTCATTAATCATGTCATAAAACCACAGACAATCACTACTTGGTAATTAGTGCTGCTCTGTATTAGAGGGTCAGTGGACATAGTAAGGAACTCCTAGTGTGGGGAGGCTGAGTGAGTAAATTGTGCATATTTGGTTATGCCCCTTGTACATAAAATTATAGAAAAGATTTGGGTTGTTTGGGTTGGAAGGTGCTGTAAAGTTCATCCACTTCCAGCCTATCCATGGACAGGGACACGTTCCACTATCCCAGGCTTATCCAACTCCCATCCCACATGGACTTGGACACTTCAAGGGATGGGGCAGCCACAGCTTCTCTGAACGCCCTGTGCCAGGGGAGAATTTCTTTAGACACTGGAAGGGGCTCGAAGTTCTCCCTGGTCCTTGAATAGTTTGCTTTTGTCCAATACTAATGGCTATAAACAATTTTTTTTTTGTTACCAAATCTAAAGTTGCTTTGCACTTCTTAAGAAAGAGTTTCCACCAGGAAAAAAAGATTTTTTTTATTTGTAGTTTTATTTACATCTATGAAATCAAAGTCAAGTGCATAACTGTTCTGTAACCTTAACAATAGTTTAAGACAAAATATAGAAGCTATGGATCGTATGCAGATAGAGAAGTTGTGGTTACTGTGCTTTTATTCAGGACCTTTAAATTATTATGTATTGGAATATGAATCCCAATATTACCAGGTAGATTGTGCCTGGGCCAGTCTGACCCTTGCTGCTAGGCCAAAGGCAGTAACTGTGGTTAATCACCCCAGAGATACCTTTAGCTGGCTGGAGATTGCAGCTGGGCACTGAAACAAGTCCAGGCTTGGTAGGAACTCGGTTACCTCGGGAGAGAAGGCTTCAGGCGATGGTGAGGAGGAAAAGGAGACGGATTCTGCCGGAGGGTTTATATCCAGAGCTTTATTCCATGGTTACAGAGCTCTGAATGCAGGCAACAGCTCCAACAGAATCGCGAGCACATGATCGGATTCACCTTTTAAGCTCCCGGGGGAGGGGGAGGGAAGGGGCAGGTGAGGCACCAACCAGGTGAGAGGGGCAGGGTCTCAAGGGACGAGGGACACCCAGACAGGCCAGTGACCTCTGGGCCTGAGGGGCATCCTTTGAAATTGACCAACCACACCACGACCTTC
This sequence comes from Ammospiza nelsoni, assembly GCF_027579445.1. Classification (NCBI taxonomy): domain Eukaryota; kingdom Metazoa; phylum Chordata; class Aves; order Passeriformes; family Passerellidae; genus Ammospiza; species Ammospiza nelsoni. Next base: position 84,339,803 of record NC_080669.1, on the reverse strand, counting down.
CTGGAATGTTAAGCCTGATTGACAGGACTCACTCAGCAAGGGGGCGAGGGGGAAGGGAGAGAGGTATAGGCACACCTGGGAGGTGACATGGAAGTTTAAAACAGGATATTGCAACACACCGCAACAATTATGGATGGTCACGCCAATTAAAAAGAAGCTAGGAAACATTTTCGTCCACTAAAAATTTTTACCCATGGAATCCTGAAGAAGAATCCATGTATTGAAATTATTTATTCATTTAAAAGACAATGTAAAAATTTTGTTCTTTAATTTATGTAGTCCTTTAATAATTTTATTCTTTTAGGAAAAGGAAAACTATTTGGACAGTTGACACTTTACAAAACAGTTTGCACTTAGCTGTCAAAATCTCTTTAAAATGGAAGATAAAAAGCTTTCCTGTGAAATTCCCATTTGCCATGTGCACTACTCTGTGTAAGCCAGGATGACTCTATCAGTCTCTTCCTGTGGATCCAGGGGGATCTCTGTCTCCTACTGATTTAGGTACAATGAATAAGATTTTTACATTTTTACATATCCTGCTTCACAATCATGTCGTTACTGCCCTGCCTTCCACTACATGGGAATACATTGTTTTTTACAAGCCCTTGATTTCTGCTGCCAAACACAACACAGTGCTTTATTATAGATTCCAGCCAAACACACATTTCATCTTTCCAGATCACTCACCAGCACCTTTTCCTTCAGTTTTGGTTCAGCAGCACCACGGCTCCCCAGCCTGCCCACATCCCTGTCCACGTTGCACTCAGCTCTGTTTTCTGGGTAATCACTGCCACACCACATCCCAAAAGCCTGTAGCGAGGAGCAGCTCCTTCCTCCCCTCAGTCCTGCCGTGCTCCTCCGTGTCCCAGGTCACTGATTTCTCATCTGGAAGGAAAACTCTCTGCAAAGGCTCTGGGTTTGGCCTGCTGTCTGTCTGTTATTTCCATTCAATCACTCTGTTTTACTGGGGATGATGAATAATCCCTTCCTATCATACCCAAGGATTATTAATCTGAAGAAAATCAACAGGAGCAGTAATAAATACAGCAGAACTTGAGTCTGTATTCAAAGGTAGGATCAGATTTCCTGGAATTCTTTGCTACCAAAGTATAAAGACAGCCCAGTTTCTTACAATCTGCCTTCTAAACCTTACACAAGAGACACAAAGAGAAAAAAAAATAAAAAAAAAAAAACTTGACAGAATACAGCATGAAAAAACAATGAACAAGAGATAATGAAAATATCTCTGTACTCTTATATCACCAGAGCTATTACCAGTTGTTGGGTCACTTTGTGAAGAACTGACAAAGCTCACAATCCCCCACAACACTGGGGATGGATCCAGATGTTCTTTAAACATCCTTCCAACCTAAACCATTCTATGGTTCTACAAACCCAAGGTTTGAGGCAAGAAAGAGAGGAGATGGAATTGCTTTCCAGAAGGACGAAAATACTTTGTATTTCAATTTGAGGGTGGTTAAACTCTGTTAAATATAAATATCTTAAATTGATATAAGTTCTTTAGGTGAGCCTCTCTGTGCAAATACTGCATCCAGTAGGTGCACCTACTTAATTATTAACTTAGTTTGAAGCAGGTGCTTTGATTTTTCTCTGTAGTCAGCCATGCTGTCAATTCTCTTGATTTTTAGAGGACTAAAGTTAAGTGAGAAAACCTTCACCTGTTTTAGAGAATCAGCCTGATTTATTCTTCAGGAGTCCTTAGTGAGAGAGCTGGATGAAGGTTCTTTCAATATAGAGCATATTGGATCAATTTTGACTTTTTTTTTTGTTCGTTTAACATTTTCTTGTTCTGAAAGGCCTTAAGTCTTTTTCTTTTCTTCCTTTGAAAGGCCTTAAATTTAAAACTAAGATTAAAAGTAGGTCCCTGACTCCCAAAACATGACCAAGAGCAACTGCCCTCTGCCTCCTTCTCTAAGCGGCACAGGAGTACAATCCAGAGTTTTCATGATCTAGTCCTCAGCCAACAGAAATCAACATGACTGTGCTAAAACTAATGGAAATGCTGCTTTGTGGCCATAAATAAAGATCTGGGCCTCCAGTCATGAGCATTTATTGTAGGTTTATTGGCCTGTAAAGGGAGCCTGAGTATTTTTTTTCCTTCTTGGAGGTATGGGCCCTTTGTATTTTAAAAAGTTATTGGCGCATTAAGTTTAATTGAATGAGCAACTTAATTACTGTGAGCCTCTCAGACCAGAACACATGCTGTGCACTTGAAGTCTGATACATCTGCAACCACACAACTTTGCAGGGATGCTGCTGCTCAGGGGTGAGTGCTCCTTTCTGCTGAGACAGGCAATTCTCACACCTCCTTCCATCTTCTCCCAGTAAATCTGCTCTTAGGACCTCTCAGTTATGATTTTCTGGGTGGGATGCTCTTATTTTTTTCCTACAGATATTCACAATTCTCATGCAGAACATATGCCAAATTTATACTATAAAAATATCAGCCAAGATATTTACCAAGTAGGAAGTAAGAGTAGTTGCAGCTCACCTTGTTTTTGGCACAGAGAAAATGTAGTCCCCTTAAAAAATCTTTTGATGTATCATGAAAATATCTGACTATGAAAAAGTGCTATTGCACCTGAAAATTCTTTCCTGGACTTGCTGAATTGGAGTTAGGAAGTGACAATTCTTCATCCCAGAAATACAATGACAGGGATGCCAGCATATTCTCTCTTCAAGAACAGAGGAAAAATGTGGCAAAAAGAAATGGAAGGGAAATTTCGACACACGTGAAATACATCTGTAGCTAGCACAGTTACACAGAGCATCCATAAATTCCCACCACCCAGTTGCAATTGCATTTATTAAGGCATGTTTCCCACTGTGCCTTCATACCACAGTCTTTAACTGGACTGACAGACATCAAAGGACCAGTGGAGGCTCCGTGCTAATGCAGAGAAACATTGCTCTGCTACAAATGCAGAAGATATTTAACAGGTACTGCCAGAGTCCAGTTTGACATTTTCAAGTATATTTTTTTTCCTGTTTTCTGCTTTTCCCCCTCTCTCTTCCACGCATCCTTCACCGCTGCTGATCTTCCCAATCACAAGAAAATATGACATCCAAGCCAGGGAAACATGGTATCTGCATTAATTTATTCTCATCTCTGCATGAGAATTAAGCCAAGCTTAAGGGTTTCCAACAGCCTCTCTCCCTCCCTAACTTGTCTTTTTCTCCTTGTTTTTTTCCAGACACTGAATTTACAGGAACAGCTCAAAAAGCAATGGCTGGAAGGTTCCCAGAGCTGAACCCTTTACTGCCAACTGATCGTATTCACCTGAACAGAAGCTATAACATTGATTTATGGTGTCAGCAATAAATATGTTAAGAACAAAAAAGTGTTGAAGAAAAAGGTTTAACATGGCTTGAAATTTTTTGCCATCTGTCCACTGTGATAAGGTCATGTCCCTTAGAGCTGGTTGTCTCCACATTGCAGTGGCTGATTAACATTAAATGAACAGTTTAAGACTGTGGTTGCTGCATACTTATGATTGTGGGGATTTGAGATTTTTCAAGCACACTCTGTGTTTAACCAAAAAATGTTTATGTTGTGGGTCAATTGAGTTAAAATATGCCTAAACTTCATCCTAATTAGACAAAAAAATTTCAAGTCCTAAGCATCATAACAGACATGCAATTAAAAATACTTTCCCCCCTGAATCACATTTTTTAAATTCCATCCTTGCTGAAAAGGTTCCTGTCACAGTGGTTTTTCTACTAGGCTTTTGCTTATCACAAGCAAAATCAAGACATGTTCAAATATCATTCTTTACAATTAAAATAATGAAAACATTTATGGAGTCTTCAATAATTCTTGACTTTAATTCTAAGCAAATGAAATAACTTCTTCTACCATCATTTTAACTAATCAGGTTTGGTGGTTTTGTTTTTGTTTTTTTTTTTCTTTCTAAGAAATATCTAGACTCCTTGGCAAGCTTAGAATTGCCAAGTCACCAAAAGAAAAACAGACTAATTTCTTCATATTTTTAAGAAGATGACATTGAGCAACATAAAGTGAAAAGAATACTTTTATTTTCTAGCTCTTCTGTGTACCTTTATTCAGTAACATAAGAATTATATTTGGGTTTGATGCATTTTCTTGCGCTTGATTTTGACTGTACAGTTTTCTCTATCCTAAAAGTTATGGTGTATATATATATATATATATATATACTTTTAAGCCAATTGCAGGCAGGTTTTATACCTCTTTGTCAATCTACATCCATTCTTAAGAAATTATTTCATTCCTGGAAATTACTGGCTTGTTGAATAAACACCAATAAAGTTACAAAATCTTGTGCCTTTGTCCAAGATCGTAACAGAAATAATCTTGGGAGCTTCAAGAAAACACAACTTTATACTCCTCCGTGCCCAAATGCACCATAAAGGGAGATTTATCTGGATGCTAATGATGTCTATTATGTGCTCTAGGAAAGCAACCAGAGAAAGCAAGCTGCTTATTCAGGGAGACATTATCACTACTGGCATTCTGACACCTTCGATAAAAAACAGCAGCCACATCACTATAAAATCTTCTTTAAAATCATCAAGTTCCTATCAGCAGTTAGCAGGAGAAAGCCATAGGCATTCATCTTGCAGGACCTGGCTGGCACTTCTGATTTCCTCTGAGAGGTTTTAATTGAGGTCATCAGGTGCCATGAAATTTAGCATAAATACAGTTTAGAAGAATTCTCTGTTTGAGATTTACAAAGCCAGCAGAATTGACTGGGGCCCTTTCAGCCCTGACAGACCTTTGGTTCATTCCGGGTCCTAGCAAAGTTAGACACAATAATGTTGGTCTGTAATTGATGGCAAACTCTGCTTCGTCCTATATCAGCTCATCAATTAAATATGACTTTACAATCTTGAAGAAGGCCTGCACAGCTTGAAACTGCAATTCTGACATTTCTTTTTTTTCTGCCACTACCTCTGCAGCTTTAGATTAGTTCCTGAACTTTTTCCATCCCAATTTCCCCAGCTGTTAAACAGGAATAATCACATTTTGTCCGTCCATTTATATAATACATTCTGAGTGCACATCACTTACTGCATTAATTTTCAGTGTTTGGAACAAGCAGGAAACGATGACACATCGGAGAAGTGGTGGGGACGGGACACAAACAAGCACAGAGCGTGAAATGTAGAGCAATGTTCCCTGCTTGGAGGACTTCAAAGTGAATAAAATGTGAACAAGAGGCAACTGCACTCAGGATTTCAGGACAAAATTGCACTTGGATGATGCATTCAGCCCTGGATGATGCTAGCTGCCAGGTGCTGGGTGAAGTGCTCACCAGGAAAAACTCAAAACTTTGTATGAGTTCTTTGTGTTTCAAGTCAGCTTCTGGAACCTGAAAGTTGGTTGAGCCATTACCGAGATCTCAGAATCACAGGATGATAGAATATCCTGGGCTGGAATGGACACGCAAGATTCACCCCAGCTCCTGCACAGGACAGCCCTGAAATCAAACTGTTTGCCTGAGGATGTTGTTAAAGCACTTCAGGCTGCTGCTGTGACCACTTCCCTGGAGAGCCTGTTCCAATGCTCAACTACCCTCTTAATATCCAAGCTAGATGTAGAAGACAACATGGGATGGAAGGCTGTTTTGCTGAGGCAGATTTATTTCTTTACTCTAAAATTAGAACAATCTTCACCAAAGTGGAAATGCTAACGAAATATTCCCAAAATCATAAACTACTCCAAAGCACCTTGGTAAACTACAATGTTTTAACAGTCTAGCAGTAAATCCTCTATACTCTGAGCTATAAAATTCATTATGACTGCAAAGACTGTGGGGGGATTCCTGTAAAATTCTGTGGGCTGGGAAGGGAGGGAGTGTTTTCTGCTGAAGCTAAGAAAGCCTCAACTACAAAAAATTATTTTATGCATCAAAAACACCCAGCCTTTGTTCCGATATAGAATATTGATAAAGACTAGACTATAACCAGGACTTTGAAGCATAAATTGGGAAATAAGTGCTTCAAGTCTGTTTTTAATAGGCCAGTTGGTCATCAGCCTGGCTATCCAAAATTACCATCTGTAAGGGGAAACTTAAAATGTAGCCCATTCTTTGGAATTTTAAATCTGTGGTAATTCAAAAACCCACAGGATGATTTAGACAGCACCTTAAATCTCTGCCAGCTCCAACCCCCTGCCAGGGGCAGGGACACCTTCCAGCATCCCAAGTTCCAAGCCCTGTCCTACCTGGCCTTGGACACTTCTAGGGATGGGGCAGCCATCCCTGAGAAAGCTGTTCCAGGGCCTCAGATTCATCCCAGTCCATAATTGATTTTAAAAGACCTTAACTTCTCTGAATTGGGAATGTGAAAACTGGAAAGCAAGACTGAAGCTGTATTTTCAGCATCACAGCTAAGTAAAAACACCACAAAACCCATCACTGCTTCTACATCACACTGGCAATTACAGAAGTCACAGAGTGAAGTTGTATGTTGAAGTATTTTAGCCATGCACTTCATTTTACTTCAAAACTACAAAAATGTAATTTTCTTAGAATCTCATTCCAGGTTAGCATCAAGTTGTATGTATTTTGCAGCTTCTTTTCTCCTTCTTTTCCTGGAATCAAAACCCCAAATCATGTGTCTCAGAGCTGCTGCTCCACTGAGCAAACTTACTTCACAGCAGGCCCTGATATTGTGATACACATAACTCTATATCCTAGCCTACAGCTGAGACTATTCACTGGTTTTCCAGTTCAGAATCCACTCTTCTGTGTAAAAAGATGACTCTCTTACTCAATCAGAAATTATTTCGGCAAAAATTATGAAGGTCTTCTTGGCCCATCAGTAACTCTCATGCAGGTGTGGAAATCAGGAGCTGCCCTCCAAGTTACACAGGCCTACAAGGCTTGCAGCTTTCCACAGAGCATTATTCCTGAAACTAATCCAGCCTCATACAGTTCTTAACACCTCAATAAGGAATATCACCACAACATTCCTGTGCTAAGCACAGTTGCTGAATTTCATGAGGAATGCATCACTTGTTGTGTTAAGCCTAATTTAACTTTTCACATGCCTTTCAAATTTGCAAAGTCGAAGGATTCTAGTGTGGACTGGGTCTGATTTTACTTCATGAAGTCTCACAGTCCAGTCTCACAGACTCACCATGGAATTTAATAGAAAACTCTCGCGAAAGATGAAAACCTGCATGAATTCCAGATAAATGATTTCTTGCCAGCAGGCACGGAAGACCTTCAGTTCAGTGAAAAGCAAAAGAGCTGCTAAACTGTGTGAATCTCCAGATGAAGCACTGGGACATTACAGGGGTTTGATGCTCCCGGTTTCACCAAGCTGAAGGGAGGCTGTCTCACTGCCTCCTCCCTGGCACAAGGATATCCTGACAAACTCTGTTTGTGACAACAGCGAGAAACCCCAGGGTAAGGGGCTTATTGTCAGCTTAAAACAAGGTGCAAACACAAGGCTCCACTCTTGAGGTCCCTCTCTAGGTATCGTTCTCTTTTCTCTCTGTGCTGTAGTGATTTACAGCCTGGGCAGCGCCCTGCATGAGGCAGCAGGGAGGGAGGACAGAGCCAAGGCCTCACCTTTCCCCTCACACCCTCAGAGGAGTGTGAGAGTGATGTGACACATCTCCTCCCTTTTCCAGGGGCAGGAAATCTGTGCAACAGCCCAGCCCTTAAAGGATGATTCACCCAGGTGAGAGTACTGATACACACGGAGGCTGCTTGCAGAAATTCTCTCTCCTGCCATTACATTTTTCTGAGGGTATTGCTCTGGCAGAATTATTCACATGCAGCCCCCCCCGAGTGCACAGGCATTGCTCTTTCAATCACAAGCTCACTTTGTGTTGTGGCGTTCCCCTAGTAAACTTCACCAGCCCATTGTGGCACATTTTTTGAGACTGGCTTTATTTCTAGCTGTATTTGTAAAAAGTGAGAAAATAGTTTTGGTCAGTATCTGGGTCTTAGATTTTTTCACCCTAAAGTTCTGAAAAAATTATTTTGCTTTTCTCCATCTGCTGTGAAATAAGGGAAAAAATGCCCTGAAAAAAAGACCGACAGAAGAGACCTGACTTCTACCATTAGCTTATGAAGACATCTGAAATAAGAGTTTTGTGAGCTAAGATCACTATTTTAAAGATCCAATCTCAAATTAATAGTCAAAAAACCACAAATTACTTTTATTCATGGATTTTTTTAATATCAAAATACCCTTCATATTACATAGAAGCGAAATTTCTGTCACAACAGTTTATCTTTTAATATTACCAAGCTAAATCCCCCGCCCACCCTTCTTAATGATAGAGGAGAATTTACTCAAGAAAAGCTAGCTGAAAATATCTTCAAAACCTCTTATCTGCAAAGTTATCAAAGCTTTAAAAGAAGGATAAAAATATACATGCAGTCACAAACATGCATACATATACATCAACATATACATATACATATATAAAAATACATATATATATAGGTATGTATGTATGTACGAATGTATATATGCACGTATGTATCTATGACATCCCCTTAAAAACCTAAAGTGCTTTAACAACATTAAAAAATTATATCTATCCCAGGTTTTGTTTCCTTTCTTTACACTGACATCAGATGTACTGAACTGATTAACACGATCTCTTCTATGCAACCCTAAAAAAACTCTCTTATTTTATATAAACTGCATCTCTCCCTGCCATGGAATTAAGCAGATTCTGAATTTGGGGCCTGGGAATTCACAGGAGTAGGCACAGACCTGGTGTGGGTGTTTCTGCTGCACGCCAGGTCTGAAAGGAGGAAAGAGCCCATCAGTATGGGAGCTGTAAATGAAGTTTATTTACCCAGATCCAAGCACTCAAAGAAACCTTCCACTGGAATAAATAACAAATTTATATTAAATTGCCATCTATCTGCAAGATGCCAATAAATGGAACGGGAACATACTATTGCACAGCACAATAAAAATAAATACTATTCAATATGCAATATATCAGCAGAGATAATTATACATACCCCCAAGGCAAGCAGAATTTAGCAAAAAGACTGTTTGATACTATTCATAGCATTCCTTGATGGGCTCTTTGGAAGAGCCATAAATCCTCTGTTTTCCTGGCAGATGGAAATAAAGCTAAAGTGATGCATCAGTTAGCCTCAAAATAAGTCCACTGATATTCAGCAAAAATGTGAGATAACGACCCCAAATTCTATATTCACCAGGGAAATTCAGTGCACTCTGTGCTTAATTTTCAATGCTTAGTTATGTAGTCTTCCTTGTGCTATCTGCATCCATTGTTAGTCTGACATGATGAATTGCCTCCTCGGGTCTCAGCAAGGATAATTATTCTCTGAGCAGCTCACATAGCCGCCCTCATCGCACACAGAGAGAATGCAAAAGTCAGGAGAGTTTGGCAAACTAGGGGGAAAAAAAAGAAAAGAAAAAAGATACAAAAGCTACAAAGGAAAATAACAAGAAAACTTCAGACTGCTTCAGTTCAGCAGGTGATTGAAGTCCAGTGGAGCAGATAAACCCAGCAGGGTTGGAACTAGATGATCTTTAAGATCCTTTCCAATCCAATGCAAACCATTTACACACCAAGTGTCTGCCTGCCCCTCCACCTCTGTTTTATGGCAGCAGTAACAGGATATTTGACTACAGGCTCACCTCCACTTCTCCCATAAGCATGAATTTGACATTTTAAATGCTTCATGGCAGAGGCTGAGAACATGATCACCTTACAGTCTAGTTGGAGGGCTTGCTCCTCTCTGCTTCCCAAAGCAGGGATGGCATTTTGGTATAAGAATTGTGTGTATCATAACATACCCAGGGACACTGGTACATAACACTATTCACTTACATTTTGCAAGTCTAGTAAATCTTTTCCCTCAACATTCTAACAAGAATCTAAAACTTGCTGCTTCAACAAGCTGCACTATTTGAGAATTTGTGAATCTGTGTTCATAAAAGTTCCTATTGAACTTGGCCAGACTTAGACTGTCAAATTGGAAAACTGTATTAATTGGGAATTTGTGATCATGACTGTGACCAGAATAACAGTGTAAGCCACGCTATTGCTGCATCTAGGATTTATTGCACATAACCAGACTTAAAGTACAGAATTGGCTCTAATCAGAAATGAAACCCAGCCACACCCAAGCCTTCTAAACTCTGAGAATCATCTGGAAAGCAAAGGGGTTTATTTTTTCCCAAATTTCTATGCTCTTAACATAACAACATCTCATCAGGGTACACGGTAGCTGCTGTAAAAGGGGGAAATCTCACTCTGTGGGCACCTTGTTGCCAGGTGAAATGGGTTCCCTTCCTCAGCCAAGCCAAATTAGGGGCAGTGCTAATGCTCACAGCATGGAGGAGATGAACTTGAAGCCTGCATGAGAGAAGAAGTGAAAAGGAGAAAAGCCAGCAAGGGCAGGGAGAGATAACACCACTGTTATTGATTTTTTTTGTGTGAAAACTGTTCAGATATTGTGATAGGATGGTAATGTAAAAAAAACCTACACAGATGAACAGGCAGATACATTAGAACACATTGATTTTTCACTCTTATTTTCCTTAAATATATTAGTGGGCTTTAAGAAGTCAAAAAATATGAAAAAATTCTCCAGTTAGGCAGCTTTCCCACCTCACCCTTCATTAACAAATGTACTACAGTTCACCAGCTACCTCTGACACTCGAATTGGCCCAATTTACAAAATACCATTTTACCCTTGATAAGAAGCTCAGTTTAAGAGCTTATATATATATATGTATGTATATATATATATATATACACATGATATAGGCAACAAAAAGTGTGGGAGTAATGACAGTTCTAATTTCTATCAATAGGGGAAGGGAGGCACAGAAAATTATTTTCTCAACCCTTGGAAGCATTGAGACCAAAACACCTCAATATCTTCCCTCTGTGACATGGAAGGGAAGGAGATATGCTCTGACAGGGACAGGCACACTAGAGATCTGGAAGATCTTGGCTTGTGAAAGAATTAAGTTGATTATTTTTGTTGTTTTTCCATGCTGAGAGGGGGGTGAATCTCTGGAACCTTTGAGAGTTTGAGGCCAAGGTTACAGAGCCACTCCTTCCTGGAGGGCAAGCAGAAAGATGGGATTCAGTCAATAAGAAGTTATCAGCTGAAACCTTGCTTTGCAGGGGTAAATGATCTGCAGACCCATTTCTCTAGAAATCTACATGAAACTTTATTCTTCAAAATGCTTTAGGCTAAAAGCAAACAAATATCCTAAGCCTGTCCCTTCACGTGCCTCCACTCACCACCTCCTCACAGACATTTTTAGAGGAGTCCTTTGTGTTTTTCTTTCTATTTTTCTTCATTTACTTCAACCTTTGACAAGTCTGTGTTCTCACAGTCACATGGCAGCTGCACCATAATTGTTTGGAATAAATATAATGCAAGCTGCTGCTGTGCTGTTTTCTTGCATGCCATATAAAACTGGAACGTGTTCGAGACACCTAAAATAGCTAATCCTTTGTAAGGAGCTACAAAAGATAATGATGTCAAAGAAATAGTGGGTGATTGCCCTGGCCTACACATTTATGGTACCAAAATATTGATAACAACAATTTTGGTGGAGTGAAGTCCCCAATAACTGTCATTTAAATTGCATAAGTGGGCCAGGATTAAATATTTGCATTTTGCTCACTGTAAAGAACATAGAGAAAATATACAAAATATTCAAATAGATACTTTGACAGTTTACCTATTTATGTTCTTCAGACTTTTCTTCTTGTTGTTTGGTTGGCCTTGTGTTGTTTGGGGTTTTTTCCTACTGAATCGTACTCTCTATTTCCTTACAGTTCTCAGAGCCTTCCAGTCTTTCTGCTGTCTACAGGAGATCAGACTGTTCAGAGGTCTATTAGTCTAACACTTGTTTTGATGTCCTTTCCTTATTTTACTCCCTTGCCCTCCTTTAGCATCCACTACAGAAAATACTTTTGTCATAGGCCACAGGAAAATGTGATGATAAGCATTTGATTACTGACTTCTCTCTAGCAATAATGCATTTAGTGTGAAGTATTTATTAGAAGGAAATGAAAGATTCAGGCTTTTTGAGGAACGGTAGCCAGCTTTCAAGATTAACTGACAAGAAAATATATTGTACACTACTAATGGGAGATGTGTCCCATACTGCTGCTATTGAAGCTGCCACACAAAATAATGAAATATTCTGCAAAACATGCCTACAAGGTAATTTATACAGAACCAACACATGTCATACTGTTGGAAGTGAGTGACCTATGCTGTTCTGCTTTGCTCCACAACCTCATTAGTTATGGTGGCTGTGGGGAGCTCTATGGACAGGTGTCCTGGGACTCTGTGATGGAGAGGAGAGGGGTCACAAAGCCAGACCCGTGCTGACTGCTGTCCAAGACTATTGCGGGGCACATTTTTAAAGTTCCATGAAAGTTCCCATATATAATTGCCACAGTTAACACGCAATCCCTGCTCCGAAGGCTGCCCCCAGCCAAGATGTGAAGGGGAATGACCTGTGCTGCATCTCACAGGCTGAGCAGCTCCCTGCAGTGGCAGTGGAGGACAAACCCAGAGCTACTGGGATGTGTCAGTGTATTGCTCCCCATTCCCTGCTAGCCAGGAACTGACATGCCCCTCTTTATATCCTCATTGCCATGTCAATACTAGCCTGAAAACGGCTCACCCGGCAGAACAAAAGACCCTGTCTCTGTCACAGAAGAATTTTCTCACTCCCTTTTTCCCTCTCTTTGATCTTGAATGGCAAAAGGAGGATATGATAAGCTGAGGACAGAGAACCTACCTTGTGACAGGCACTACATCACAGGGGACAGTGTACTGCCACCAACAGTCAACATCTAAGCACTAAGCAGGAAATTTCTAAATCTAATCCTAACTTTTCTGTTACTCACCATTTACTTATCTCTCCCAGTGCTTGTAATCTCCAAAAGCATGCTGGTTGCCAGCAGCTTGAGACCAAGGACGTGAAAATAAAGAAAATTTAGCAGGAAGAAAGCTTTGATGAAATGGAAATAAAATCAAGTCCAAATCAACTTTAATCTATCATTAAAGAAGTACAGGATTAAATTTAGAGATTATGGAAACACTCATGAGAACGTACTGGGCTGAACAATTGCTATAAATGAAACCCTCTCTTTCTTCTCTTAGCACGTTGGCAAACAACTTGATAAAGAAAAACGCAATACTGATCAAAGTACATGTGTAACTAATTACCTGGTTTTACATCCTTCCTCCCCTCTGTGCAGGCATTAATGATGAGCATGAAATACAGGAGTGAGAGCAGATCAAAAGAACATTACCTGAATGTGCATGAATCTCTTATATCCTCCCTTTCCTCCCAAGACGACACTTCTCATCTCTCTTCTGATTTTAGATGCTATTTCACATCTGTTATTCTTTTTTGTCTCCTTTTGGTTTGACAGGACTGCACTGCACATATTGGGGATGTGAACCAATGATTACTTCAGTGTGACATGTTCACTTGATTTTAGCTATCCAAGCTTGCAAAATTTGACCAGCAAGTCTAAATTTCATTCAAAACGAGGACCAAGTTTTCTGTTAGATTGCAATTCAAGACCTCTATCTCAGTTTGAATCTGGCAGCCTCGTGAGCCTAGGAGATATTGGAATGACTTTCTGATCCTGTGTGGGTTTTTTCTTCCCTTTGTGCAAGCAGCAGAACTCCCATGAGAATATCCATCTTTATGACAATGTCTCTATCTCCTCCTGTAACACTGTTAAAGAATGATTTTTCTTGTGGGATTTCAGCTTCTTTCAAACTGTAATCAACAACAACCCACTTCCCCCATCAAAAACCCACATAAAACACACAATAGGAAAAAGCATGTGGTGCATATTCCTTAAATTCATGATGGAAATAATATAAAATCTCTCATGCTGCCTAACATCAGCATGTGCTCTCCCAGTTTATTTCACTTTCTCCTGCTATTTTCCTCTCTCTCTGCTTCCTAGGTAGACCAGTCAGTCTTTTAGGCAGCATATTATCCACAGGGCACATCCAAGGAGCACTCAGCTCAGCATTTAAAGCACTTGCTCATTCTGAAAAACCCTGAAACTCCTCTTTTCTAGGCACTCCAAACCAAGATCCCTACTCGTTTTGTTTTCCAGTCCATACAGCTTCATTTCCAGAACCTTTCTAATGCCGCTGCTGTTGTTTGGATTTAGCTTTTCCAAACACAAATCTGTGCTTTGGTTCCTGCACAGAGCCCCTTTGTTTCTGTTAATCCCAGCACAATCGCTCTAATACATTTGTTTTTATCACAGAACCTCCCTGCAACAGAAGATCCTGGTCGTGTTGCCTCTATTAACTAAGAATAACTGTTGATGAAATTACATCCTCAAGGCCTCTTTCATTAGTTTCTTTTGAACTTCTGAATGCTTTCCCAGGGATTTGATTGCTTTTAGACTGGCACTTCCTAACAAGGCTTTTGATGTAAACTTACATGCCACTGTTACTATGACAATGGTGTTATGCTGCAGCAGCATTAATTGGAATTTTGATTATTTCCTTGGCTCGGAACACTCTGTGTTTTAATAACTGGTTCAGCTGTGCTTCAGATCCATGCTGCAAGGCAAAACTGAAATCTTTGAGTCAAGAGAGCTACTGAAGAGTAATAGATGGAAGATGGAAGTGACATCATAACACCAACAATATTCCTCTCTATTGTTTATGTGATTCATGAAAATTAGTCATTGTATAGAAAAGATGGACATTTTCTCCCAGGCTAGGAAATTATTACATAACTCTCCGTATTCTTATACCCAGATTAATTTTCTTTCAGATGTTGGAAATTATGAAAAAGGTTAAATGTGGATTCCCCTAAAACACAGTATAATATGTTCATGTTTGACCAGGAGTGTGCAGGGGGGGCTTTGCAGAGGCATCAGTTATCACCATTGCCACCTTTTAAACATTCCGCATTCTTCAGAATTTCAAGGTGTGGCATATAACAAGGCAAGGCATAAATGTTTGATGAGAAATATTTAACTTTTCCTGTCCCAGCTTTGTATAAAATCCGAATTAGATATTGTCAAGGGACAGAAATTAAATGTATCACAAAATTAATTAATCAAGGGACAGAAATGAAATGTATCACAAAATTAATTAATCTCATTCAGTTCTCTTTATTACCAAAATTAGTCCCTAGTTTTACCTCTCAACAATTCATCATATTTTGGCTACAGGTATGTGTGTGTGCATATGTACACATACATCCTTCTTTATTGAAGCCAACCTGGGCAGCTTTTAGGCCCAATCCAGTACCTTTTAAATTCATTGTATACAAGTTTTCAATTCCTTCTGTTATTTATTTATTTATTTGTTTGTTTTATTTTTATTCCCATATTTCAGCCAATATCCTACAAGAAATTTCAGTCTAATTCCTGAAGAGAAAATGCATCTGGACCAGAAAGAAGTTATTTCCCCACAAAGGTTTTCAGCCAAATTGCACAGGCTCTATTTTTTTTTTTTTTTTTCTGTTTCTTTGTTTTCTTTGTTTGTTTGGGGTTAATTTCTGGGTTTTTTGTGATTTTTTTTTTAAGTAATGGAAAATATCAATGAGAAATTCTTAAATTTTTGAGATTTTTCCATCTCTGATAATGCAAAAGGAAAGCTTTAAAGCCAGTTTGCCCAATTCAGCTCAGCCTTGCACCATTACAATAAGAGGCTGGCCTTTGGAAGCTTGTCTCAGAGGCATAAAACCAATCTTATAAACTCCCCACCTACAGAACCTATGGCCACAATTCTGTTCAGTGCTTTTTTATCCACAATTAAAAAGCTCTTAGCAGCCCAGTCAGCAGAACTTACTGATGTCAACACGACCAATAAAACAAACCACAACACAAAAGTATAATGTTATAAAATCTTTTACCTCCTAAGCGAAATCTAAATACATGGGATTTTTTTTTTCCTCTTTCTTTTTTTTTTTTTTTTTCTTTTTTCTTTGCGTTGCACAGCACATTCCTATATTACTGCAGACAAGTAGGGATGCATATCTCCAAGAAATCGATGGGAGCTGTCTTGAGTGGTTTGATCAATGACTGCCCCCGCCCATTTCAGCCTGGACATTCATCTCCTGTTGTTCTTCAGACAGTTTACAGATTAATAATGAAGCATAAAACCAAGTTAGTGGTAACATATGAGGGGGGGGAGATGCAAACCTGAATATCTCACATTAAGGGCACTCTACGCCACCCATCCATCAGACTGGCTTGCAATGCAACATCTGTGTAGTTTCTGGTGTCTCCTCACAAACACCCACAAATAAAGAAATACAGCTGCTTCATAAGAATCCCTCTATTTTACTTATGAAAATGAAACCACTAGCCTTTTAAAGTGCAAATGCAATTGGTCTGATTCTCCCATCAATCAGACAAAGTAAATCAGAAGTCGCTATATTGAATCAAGAATCTATGATGATTTACATTGGTTATTAAAAGTAATTACTCTATGTCAAGTCCAAAACAGCTTTTTTTTCCTTTTTTTTCCGGTTTTTAGCTTTTGAGGCTTTTTCCAAGACACAGGATCAATAATACTACTGGGAAGAAAGCAGATTATTCAGGGTGGTGAGATAAATACCCTGCTAAGATCACCTGTGTTAATTCTATGAATATGGTATGACCTCATCTGGGACAATAAATTTAAACTTTATTCTGTGGAGTCTCAGGCTATTCTAGCTAGATGGCCACCTATTTTGCTTTATTCATTGATTTTACCTAAAAAGGGTCTACAAACTATAAGATAAGCCCTGTTTTTCTCTCCTTAAAATAAAAATAGGGAGAAGCTACCAATCTGTGACTCCTTTAACTTCCATACTATCTTTGTGTTCCCACATCAGCTGTTTGTTTTGGCTATCAAATTCACAAGTTTTGCAAGCAAGGTCATGTGTGCCAAGCCTTCCTCAAAAGCAGCTGAAACACTATAGCCACACAGCAGATGATAATGAAGACAAGAATAAACATTTAAAAATTCTGCATTTCACCTCCAAAATCAAAATTAGAAATAGGAAAACTGAGGAGGTCACTAACAACAGCAAATTATTTTAAGACTTTTTTCAGAAGAGCTACTCATTCTTTTTAATATACACAATTTGTATGAAAAAATATGGTTGGAGTCTTAAGCAAAAAAGATAAAATCAATCTAGCAGCATTAAAAAAATAAAAAATACTTAGAAATCTCCATTTTTGCATATTCTGTTGCCTGCTAAGGTTATATTTTTGTTTAATTTGAAATTGTTGTCATGGTAAAGGTATTCCAGGTTATGCAGTAAAAGGAATATGGACAGTTTTCTAGTTATCTACAAATAGACCAATTATCCTAACTTATTTTTAAATATTTTATTTTATTTCTCAAAAATTCACTAAAATCTGTGGGTATTGACAAGTGGGAGAGGGAAAGAAGAAACAGACATTTTCTCTTAAAAAAAATGTGCATGAGCTTGGTGCTTAATTTGCCTTGCCTTTTCATCTTCCTGACAAAGTTAATAAACTTCAGTAAGAATTCATAAGTGAATCAGAATTTGTTAAACATGTGCAAGCAACCAAGGAAAAGGTGGGCACCAAGAATCCTCACAAAAAGTTGTGCAAATAGCCAGAGCAAAACACAGCAGCCCACAGTGAACAACCCAACAAAGACTTAATCCCCTCAAACCCATGAATTGATCCCCCTTAAAGATTCTGAGATTCAAATTGTGGTTATTTAGGGGATTATATGCAGATTTTGGCTCAGTGTTTATGTTGGCCTCCCTGTTTCAATAATGCAGGGTGAATGTCATCAGCAAAATTCGCAGTCAAATGCAGACATAATAATTGCAAAGAAGCTTTTGACAAGATTAGTTGCCTTGCAGGACCTCTGTGGGAGATTCACCATCCTATCAAGTCCAGCCTTTCACCAATCTCCAGGCTGCCAACCAGACCAGAGCACTGCTGCCATAAAAAAAATCTGTGCTGTCTCTCTACAGGGACTCTGTTGGAGGAATTTCAGCTTAAAACCAAATAAAATAAAAAAGAAAGAGAAAAAAATATAACACCCTCTATTCCAAAAAGATGAAGGGGGAAAATAGGCCAGGCTGGATAGGGAAAAGTGATATCAAAGGTTTCAAATTTTTATGATATGGTAATAGAAAAATTGCATAGGAACCCACTCTCTGTTTTTTGAAGATTAAATAATTTGTATTTGTCATTTTGGTTAAATATCTTGTGTTACTAGTTCTGCACCTGTTGTGGGTGTTATAAATGGCCCCAGGTAGTTTGTGGTTACTGAACAGGGGAGAGCAGAGTGAGTTGCTTGTTTGGGGTTATTTTCTGGGGTTTTGGTGGTTTTTTAAAGCAATGGAAAATCAGAACCATGATCAGAGCCAAGCCTTTCCATAGCATGGTGTTCTGGCCATGCTTCATTGCACTTCACAAAGTTTTGGGATGCTTTTGTAACACAAAGACACAACTTCTCTCCTTTGCTTAACAGCAACAGCATTTAAACAACCATTATCAAAACCAAATGTAACAGAAAATAAACAGCTATCAGTTTAAAACCTTTGAAACTGTGATATATAAATTTACTATCACATTTAAAGTATTCTTTTAATTTACTGGTTTAACTTAAGAAAAGAAAATATAATCACACCTGCTGAGAAATCCTATTGCAGTACCCAGCAGAGCTAGTCCAAATGTGATTTCATGAGATTGTCCATCAAAAGAAGTTAAGATCACAATCCAAAACCATGTGTGAATGGTCAACAGCATCAATGAGCAATTAACAAGGAAGAATCCTCACATATCTCCATATTTTCAGCTGAATTGTCTGATTTTTTAATTTTTTTTTTTAATTTGTAAATTTGAGTTGGAACCCCAAGTAGAAACACTGATGGCATTTCCCTAGTTCATAACAGGAAGTGTTTTGACTGAAATTTTTTATTGTATTCTGGCTTTTCTTGTCAGCCACATGTCCCCTTTTGTAGAGGGAAAAAAAAGAAAAGGACCTAATTAAATGGATATTTAAGAGTGTGATTTTTTTAAATTGTGCAAAGTGATGTGAATATGTCAAGACTACAGAAGAATCTGCTTCCTATCCTGGGTGAAGTTAGGATGAAATATGCCATAGGAAAGAAAAATTCTGCATCCCAGAGGCTTTATAATTCTGTGAAGTCTCATGGAAGAGAATTGTATTGAGAATGCTGTTTTCTGTCATTTGGATTTACAGACCAAAGGGAAGAAAATAATCCCCTGGTTGTTTTATCCTTTCTTTTCACTGAATTGAATAAAAACATAGCCTTTTTCTTGCTGTAGCTGCCAAATCAGTTCCGCCACACTTTATATATATTAACCTTTTCCTATTTTGCTCATGTTGAATGTCTGTGAGAGATATTCCAAAGAGACTGATGAAGAACGGAGGAAATATCTGGCTTGTGATCCTAACTGCAGCTATATGAAAGATATAACAATCACCAGTAAGACAAAATAGCACCAACGATTCAGAAATATCTGAAGATAATCAAAGTGGGCTGATAAAATTGAGTCCACAGCTGAGAAATGTACTAGAATTGCTCAATATGTTAATTTTCAAATCAGTACAAGCAAGAAAAGGTTGCAGAAAATTCCCTAAATTTCAGGAAAGCACTTACTACGAGTTTCCACAGTTTTCACATTGAAGATCTGAAATGGAAATATGTAAATTTAGACAAAACAAAAAGAAATGAAGGGGGGGTAAAAGAAGGGTAGTTAAAACAATGTGTAAATTAAATTGAGAGAGTTGCACTTTAGTTAGGTGCATTTTTTTCTTGAAGACTGCTTTTTTTTCAGAAAATCTGAAACTTTTTAGTATTGCTAGTTTGCATAGTTTGCATCTGATACAATCAGACACATCATTAAATGTTTTCTATATCTGGTACTGTTGTGGGTTTTGTACAAAGACCTAGAGAAATAGATCTCCATCTTCCAATAAATGGAAACAGTTCAGACTACATTGGAAAGCTTTGTCTGTAAAATTCAGAGTCAGTTGGAGTGTGCTGCACCAGCAGCTTTACTGTCTTGTTAGTGCTTTGTTCACCTGTCAGTGTTATTGGGAATAATGAAGGGTGAATTCCTGAAGTGCCAGTGCCAGGTCAGGAGAAGACTCCTCAAGGCTACTGAACCATAAAGACCCAATTCCAATATTTGGCAGCTGCTGTTGTTGGTCTTTATGGTTTAGAAACTGAGTCTAAATATGTTTTTCTTCAAACTTGTTTTGTTCCCTTCCCTCTTGTTTTTGGTTCATTAATATTACAGAGGATGAGTTATTAGGGAAATACTTCTGAGAAGTTCTGGCTTCTCCAAACCATTACTTCTCCATCTATTTTTCTAATAGTTATTAATTTTGCTGAATTTGTACAGCTTGTACAAAGTGTAAAACATTACTTGGATTGTGATGGGATAGGAAAATTCAAATAAATAGTGGAGACAACTTGTAAGAGGCATTCATGGCTTTTCTCTTATCTATTACCATGGTTTACCTTGTATCAGACTGTAGATTATTGCAACTATTTACTAGGGCAGATAGTAAACTTTGACTCTAATAGCACCTGACTTACAGTACATCACATGAATTGGTTTCTGTTATCTGATGTTTTATATTTATGGAGGAGGTAAAGCAGAACAGATGTCTAACTCCACCATTTTTCTGTGTATAATACACTACATATATTTTTGTTCTCTCATGTTCCCAATGGGAAAAAAAAAACCTAAAAAACTAAACGTCTTCATGGAAATATAACCAAATTTTCAACACTGAATATAAGTTAAATTGCTTAATATATGTTTGGTCTGTCTAGTCTGGTCAGTGTCTTGTCTGGCACAATTTCTGGGCTTATTTTAACAAGCTGGCTTTGGTTAACAGAGTTTTTCAATTCACCATAATTTATTAAGAGTCCCAATAAACTTGGTTCTGTTCTTGGTTATCTCTCTGAAAATGCTAGCTTAAATTTAGCCTTGTTTAAATAGCACTAAATCAATGAGAGATCAATGTTGAATATAGCACTGCCTCTTGGAGAGACTTTGATCAATGGAGCATTTGGTTGGTTTTATCTGATTGAGACTTGGTCTGAGACTAGACAATTACAGGAAAATAACTCCTTGAAAGTTAATATATTTTCCTTTTCCTTTACTGTGTGTTCTGACTACAGTGCAAGGGACTTGTGACAAATGCTGTATAATATATGTTACAAAATACTTGCAAAATATATGGTCGTTGATTGTTTCCATAGGCTGCAACATATTTCTTTTTCAGGGCCCACATCAATATATCTCTGTGTCTGGGAGGATAGAGGAAACTGGGAATGTTAATGCTATCCCTGGCTGGTTTTTTTGCCATATCTTGACTAGGGGAGCCCTGTCAGCTTTTAAATTGCCCTGTAGGCCCCCCAAATGTCAGCATATGAAACCCACAATTTCAATGTCTAAAAAAAAAATATTT
Organism: Ammospiza nelsoni; assembly: GCF_027579445.1. Classification (NCBI taxonomy): domain Eukaryota; kingdom Metazoa; phylum Chordata; class Aves; order Passeriformes; family Passerellidae; genus Ammospiza; species Ammospiza nelsoni. The sequence goes on along the minus strand of NC_080669.1, from coordinate 84,318,332 downwards.
AAAGGTAACTGAGCATGCCCTTACAAGCTACATATTCTATAAAATCAGTATTTCTCTGAGATGTTTAGAGATTAATTGACATCTCATGTGTCTACACGAGCACTTTAGGCGCATTCAAGCAAAGGAAGAGAGGTGCTGTCAGAGACCAGGGCTTCATAGCCCATGGAGGTGGGGAAGGGTCTAGAGAGTAAATTCTATGATCTGCAGCTGAGGGAGCTGGGAAGGGGCTGAGCCTGGAGCAAAGGAGGCTCAGGGGGGCCCTTGTGGCTCTGCACAGCTCCTGACAGGAGGGGACAGCCGGGGGGGTCGGGCTGTGCTCCCTGGGAGCACAGCAGAGAACAAGGGGAAACAGCCTCAAGCTGCACCAGGGAAGATTCAGGCTGGAAATCAGGAGGAATTTCTTCATGGAAAGGGTGGTTGAACACTGCAGGAGGCTGCCCAGGTGCTGGATTCCACATCCTTGGAGGTGTCCAAGGAATGACTGCACATGGCACTTAGTGCTGTGGGCAAAGTGACAAGGTGGGGAGCAGTCACAGGTTGGACTCGATGGTCTCAGAGTTCTTTTCCTACCTAAATGATTCTGGGATTCTGTATTGACAGAAAGCTTCTTTCTCTCTGGAGATTTCTAATCCCATAAATCATGGAAAGTTGAATTTCCAATCTACAATCCAGCAGCACAGTAGAAGGACTCCTGACAAGGACATAAAGAGTAGTCATTTAAACCATGTTTGTTTTGCGTTTTTTTCACACACCCTAATCCATGTGGTCCTAGTCCTTTGTGTAGCTGTACTGAAGAAACAACTACTTACAATTTATGGCAGACAGTTTAGAAATAATTCTTCAGGGCAGACTGTAGTTACACAAACTCCAGATTAGCCACTGTGAAGAACAACTCCCCTGCTAGGCCTCAAAAGGGTAATCCTTGCTTATCCCACTTCCATGTCACAGAATGACAACACTGCCTGAGGCAGTCATGGACTCATTAAGGTTGGAAAAGTTCTGTAATATCATTGAGTACAACCATTAACCCAGCACTGCCAAGGCCACCACTAAACCATTTCCCAAGAGCTACATCCATCTTTTCCAGGGCCCACATCAATATATCTCTGTGTCTGTGAGGATGGAGGAAACTGGGAATGTTAATGCTATCCCTGGCTGTAGTTTTTGCCATATCTTGACTAGGGGACCCTACACATCCACAGGACTTTTAAATACCTCCAAGGATAGTGATTCCACAACTGCCCTGGGTAACCTGCTCCAACGCTTGACAAACTTTTCAGTGAGAAAAATTTTACAGGTATGCAATCAAATCTATCCTGATGCAGCTTGAGGCCATTTCCTCTTGTCCTGTTCCCTGGGATCAGAACCTGACCCCCACCTGATTGCACCCTCCTGTCAGGGAGTTGTGCAGAGCGAGAAGGTCCCCCTGATCCTCTTTTTCTCCAGGATGAACAATCCCAGTTCCTTTAACTGCTTCTCATCAGACCAGTGTCCCATGCCCTTCTCTGGACATGCTCCAGGAACTCCATGTCTTTTGTGAAGTGAGTGGCCCAAAACTGAACACAGGATTCAAGAAGTGATTTCACTTTTGCATCAGACAGAGAATGAACTACTAATCAGATTTCCATACTGCAGTTTTGCAGGATCCTATACTGTGCATTTTCCACAGCGCCACTGTGGTGAGATGTTCAGCTTACTGTCAGCAGGAATCTCAGAGCTCCTGTAAAACCACTGAGTTCCCTTTCTGGAAATAGCCCATGTTTTTTATTGTCTGTGAGATATCTTCTACATTTTTAGCATTGTTTCATAATTTCAAGCTCTCTCTGCACGTTCAATTACCAATTTATCCCTTATGAAATGGTAGAATCCTCATTAACCATGATTTTCAGAAATTCACTCTAGAAGTCAGTAGTCCTTTTATCTGCATCTGCATTTTTCCAGTTCTATCTCAACAATTCTAGTGTTAGATCATTGTAATGTAAACATTTTTCTTCATTTCCTGGTGTCCGCTCTTAAGTACTTTGAGGACACTGCTTGTGTTCTCCATGGAAATAAACCTCAAAAGGTAACTTTAAAAAGTACAATTTAGTGCATTCTCCATGGAAAAAAACCTCAAAAGGTAACTTTAAAAAGTACAATTTATTGTATTTAAAAAATAGAAATATGGTCAAAAATCACAGAAAAATCCCAAAAGAAGTGACTCCCAAAAGCTCTTCTGTGAATAGACATCCTGGTTTAATTGACAGCAGGAAAATTTAAGGTTGTTTAATAAACTTCATTCCTCCAGCCGTGCTCAGCCCAGAAGTCAACACAGACTTTGTTTGCAAGGATCAGCTCATGGTGAGCAGTTAACCCTTGGAGCCTGCAGAGTTCTGCACTGTCCTGAAACGCTCCCCTTCCCTGTGTGACAATCTGTTATAGCCCGGTGCCATCACCAGCTGGCAGGTAATTTTCCTGTGGAAGACTTTTTCTTCCCAGTAAGCGCTGTCGTGGTAATATTCCACCCCAGCCATGTAGTTAAAAGAAATTGAAAGGAATAGTCATTTCCCGAGGATGCCTCAACCCACCCAGAGACAGGCGGGTGAGAGGGGATAAATCGCTTTTGGAGGCACTTTCATCTCTTTGCCAATTAGAAATTAGACTACACACCAGACTTTTATGTGCATAAAGCTTTTTGGGATAAATCTTACTCCAAACATTTGAGTTCTGCGACAGGCAATTCCAGTAACAATAACTATAAGGTTGCCTGAGATAGAGATACATTGGGAAACCAGATATTGTTGCTCACGGATCATGGGGAAAGAAAGAGAGGAACACGGAACACGGCCAGATTTAACTTTTACACATAATGAACTTATAGAAGGAAAGACACGAGAATCAAACTCTCATTTAGGATTAAGGAACAAAGACACAGTTTGAATCTCCAGGATGTGGACAGACAAAGTGTAACACCATTGATCAAATAAGTCGTGTAGCTGGCCATGGGTATTTAGAGTAAATCCCCAGTCACCAGCATCCCACCTTTTAGAATAGCCTAGCTGGGATCCAGTGGAAGGCATTATCTGTGGGTTTAATTTTACTGCTGCATCAGGAGCTTTTGAAAAATATGCTTTCAATAGTCCTACAATTCATTGTAGATCATGAAAAAAAAAAAGTACATTTCAAATAAAAAAAAAAAAACAGGACAGACTCTAACAAAAATAGCAATGAATTCTCTTCCACACAAAGGAGAAGAAAAATTAAATTGTTGAATGTTTCATGAAATGCCTTGTGGCAAAATACCTGACATCATTACCATTAGTAAGTAAATTCTAACTTTTGCCTTTGTCCTAGTTTTACCTATAGTGTTTGGATGTCAATCCACGAACATGGGACCAAAAGTAGGTAGTGTTTCCTTTCCTGTGACTGTTGTCAGGCATGGAGTCTTCCATTCTAAACCTTATTTCAGGTTTAAATTCTTATATTGATGTATGTGTATATTTAGTTACTATGTAGATGCTTATATAAGTCTGCTTCAGTTCAAAGCTCAGGTTCTGAATTTATGGTGATTAATTATTCATGTTCCTTCACTCTAATTATCTATTTCAGTTACAATGTAACTAAGATGACTGCTGTGTATTTAAGTCATCTTGAAATCCCATTGGGATCTTGATTTGGTTTGTTCCATTTCCTTAACCTTTCTCTTCTCCAGAGATGTTGTTTCTCATTGACCAGCTGGAATACTGCTGGATTCCTTAGGAGAGAATTCTTCCCCCAAATCTTGCCCTGTTTTCAGCCACCTTTGAAGCTGATTACAACTGTGGCCCATTGTACCAAGGTCAGAGCACAATGCTTGCTTGGCTCCAACTCAAGGGAAGATGAAAAATATGTCTTAGAAAAATAAGGATTAGTCTTAAATAACTATTGCATACAATGAATGGTGCTTCCAGACAGCATCATTAGTCCACACAAGGAGTGGAAGAGATGTAGCTGACAAACAAACACATTAATCTGCCTTGGTTATAAGACTACCTTTCCTATTTTTAATTAGTATGAGACCTCCACCTCTGCAGTTCATCAAGGTGCACTGTGGTTGATTCATGCTTTTTGTCCCTTCTCACAATAAGGAGAGAATTATGTTCATAATGATTTTGCATTTGACAAGGACCATGAAAGTCTAGCTGGGTATCAAGACAGCTTGATGTATCAAGCTTGATGTATCTAGCTTGATGTATCAAGACAGTTGTGCTGTTCACACTTGCTTATAGACCAACATTTTCATTGGAAATATTATTTATATGAAATATAAATGACATTTTTTCAGTTTTCACTTTTGCAGTCCTCATGTCTCATCCAAGGAAAAGTAAAGAGCAATTAATTCTTTTCATGGTTAATTATAAGTTTCTAAAATTTGCAGCATGAATACTGTGGGACATGCCTTATTCTACCAAAAAAATTTTACCAAAGAAATTTTCCCAAGGTACTGCAGGAGGTGATGCACTATATACACAATGAAACTCATTAAATGTCACATTTTGCTGCAGAAGTCCATTCATTAAAATGTCCTGGTTTAGATATGAGATTTAATGGAATTTCTCTATAAACCTCAGCCTCCTTATCTTTTTCCTGTTAGTTTCTGATGTGCTTCATTGTCAGTTAGAAGAAGGTAAATACATAAGCGATGATGTGACAATTTCAGTACAATGCACTGAGTTTATTATCACAGTTTTGAGGAAATCTGCTTTGAGTGTAGGACAAAGAAGCCACTTTTGTTTCATTCACAAGAGAGAAAATGCAAAACTTACAGAATATAAAGGCTTTAGATGATGATAAGCAAGAAAACTAAGATAACAGCTTGAAAAACATGGGGGAAAAATAAAAAGTGGGATTATTGCATTATTCTGCAATAGGTGCTGAGCAGTCAGATTCTCTTCTCACAGTTAGGTCTTGTTCTCACTGAGGTACCAGTAATTTGGCCTAAGCAATGAAGGCTTTAATATTAAGCACTGGCACTTCATCTTATAGTCAGGTAGCAAAGAAAAATCATTGAATCATTGTCTTCCTGTAAAGCATACTGGGGAAAAAAGGATTAAGAGCCATAGTTTAAATTATAAGATTGAAATAGTCTTGAAAATGCAAACATTTGCTGGCAGAAAGACAGATTTAAAGCAAACAGTCCATGATCTCTGTCTGATTTTAGAGGTTTGACAAAATTTGATGTAAGACAAGATCTCCATTCTTTACCATGTAATGTCTCAATAATTCCTGCTTTGTTTTTCTTAGTATAAAACTCTATCATTTACTGCCCTGGCTTCAAAACCACAAAGTTTTAGCCAAACCTTTTCTTCAGGTTTGATTCACAGATGTCTAAACATTTTTCTGCTGGAATTATTGTTTTGAAGGGGAACAAAACACAAGTAGGAGAAAAAAACTGAATGTTTAATTTTCATCCTGACTACAGTTTCAGTGTTCAACATTTTTTACTGCTATTTTGAGTGCTGGGAAAAGGACAAATTGGCTGAAAGTAAATATTCATGTGCCATTGAACATACAAAAAATTCAAGGTATTCAATGTGAATTCACATGGAACTATGAAAACAACATTTCCCTCCTCTTTTTCATGCTGTAACTGCAGAAGAGGAATTCCTTTTGGAGTGTTATTAGTCAGCATAAAAATGTCCCTTATTAAAAAAAAAATAAATTAAGAAACAGAGAGAAATGAATATCCAGCAGTATCAGCCTGAAAGCAAAATGAAAGCAGCTGTGTCAACTCTGAAGGTCTGACTGAGTTTGTACATGACATTTTATATCTTATTTCAGACTGACTGGAGTATACGCCTTGGGAATACACAAAATTAGAGCCTTGTTTTAGCAGTCTTATTGGGGCAAAATTATCTTTGAAACTGAGTAAAGAGAGAGATAAGATTTACAGGGCCCAGACTTAAAAAAAAGGAATCAGATGTGTAAGGATTGATTTATAGTATCCAAACTCATAGTATTATCTTGTCAGCAGACACCAAAACCAGTTCCAACAGGGACAGCATTAGAACTCAAGGGGAAGGACTGGAATAATTGATCCCATCTGTTAGCATCCCAATCACTAGCAATGATCAGCTCAGGGCTGTCTTGAACAGATCAAATAGATTTTCAAAGAGTGACTGTTAACAGCAATATGTTTAGAGAGATGTAAAAATTTAGGTCCATTGGAGATATCTTGTACTTCCAGCACTCTGTAAAGCCAGAACAAAAAGTTTAAAACTTATCTCAATGCTCCCATGTGTTACTTACATTGCCCAGAACTTCAGGGCTGCAGTACAAGGAGCCTGGCAGATGGTCAGTACATGAAAATAAAAGTGTTGAATTTTACTCAAGCAAAACAAAAGTAACACATTTCCATTCCTAATCCAGGAAGAATTATGATGCACGTGGGAAACAATTATTAGTTTTGATAAAGAAATTGTATCAGTTTCCCAGATAATCTCATTGTACATGTGTGACGGTGTTCACAAAGGTTGCAGGTGAAGAGAGAGGCGAGAATGTTGATCTCATGTTCAGAAGGCTTGATTTATTATTTTATGATATATATATACTACATTATAACTATACTAAAAAGAAATAGAAGGAAAAGTTCTCAGAAGGCTAGCTAAGCTAAGAATAGAAAAGAATGAATAACAAAGATCTGTCTCTCGGTAGAGAATGAGTTCCAGCTCTGCTGTGAGTGGTCAGTAAATCCAAAAATCCACAGGAGACCAATCATGCATCCACCTGATGCATTCCACAGCAGCAGATAACCATTGTTTACACTTTGTTGCTGAAACTTCTCAGCTTCAGCAGGAAAAATCCTAACGAAAGGATTTTAATGAAAAGGTGTCTGTGACACACGTGTTTTTTTGTTTGAGGTTTTTTGAGAAAGAAATTTAAGAATCATTTAAGGTTTGTTAGAAGGGACCACATTGGGTTCACTTGTTCCCACCTCCCTGCTCCAGCAGGACCATCCCAGAGCACAGGGTTGTGTCCAGAGGGGTCTGGAATATCCCCAGTGAGGGATTCTCCATCCCCTCTCTGCACAAACTGTCCCAGTGCTCGGTCACTGCCCAGGACAGAAGTTCTCCCTCATGTCCAGGGGGAATTTCCTGGGCTCAGGCCCTGCCCGTGGCTCTGGAGCCATTGCTGGGCCCCAGAGCAGAGCCTGGGCCCTGCTCTGCCCCTCCCTGCACACAGGGACACCCAGGGATGGGGTTCCCTCTCAGCTGGGGCTCCTCTCCAGGCTAAGCAGCCCCAGCTCCCTCAGCACTCCTGGATGCATCTCCTAAGGGAAAATGGACTTGTGGGTGTTGTGTTTGCCTGGGTGCTCCCTGATCCTGTCCTCCTTGACCTAGGGAAGATCTTCCTCCCAAGATTCCTTTGCCCTGCTCTCCTGTGTCAGAGATCCCTGGGGCCTGCTCTTGTCAATGAAGACCAATCTCTGCTTTCTCTGTCCCCTCTCTTACCAGGGTACCCTCTCCTTTTACTAATGGTCCCACATTACACCTTGTTTTGTTTTTGTTATTGATGTATTTAGAAACCCTTTTGAGTTATCCTTGACAGCCTTGGCCAGATTTAATTCTTTTTCGGCCTTGGCTCATCTAGAAGGAGAGCTGGGAACACTAGTGCTAGTGCTAGTGTATGCAAATCCGACAAAAAGAATTTAAGCAGTAAAGTGCTTAAAAAATAAGGGCATGAACTTAAGTAACAGGAAAGTTGGGCTCCCAGAGAGTTTTGCAGAGAAAATTCTAGGCACAGAAGATAAGTTATATCCTAAGAGGGACTGTGACAAAGACTTTCCTGAAACTGCCTGATAGCAACTACTCACTACAAGTGAAGTGAAGACGCAGAAGGATTACAGAATTGTTTAGGCTAGTGTCATAGGTTGACAAGGAAGTGAATTTTTTGGGAAGTTATAGCCAAACCAATCAGTGGTCAGGTTTCTCTGGCAAACCTTTGGTCCTAGAGGACAAAAGTTCATCAAGCCCCGCCATTAACTCAGCATCACTGTGTTCACCATCCTTAGGTGCCACATCCATATCTTTAAATTCCTCCAGGGATGGTGACTTCACCATTACTCAGGGCAGCCTGTTCCAATGCTGGACAATCTTCTCCATTAATATTTTTTTTCCCCCTAATATCATAATTAAAGCTCCCCTGACACACCTTCAGGTAATTTCCTCTTATCAGACAGAGACAGCGAAAGCAGAAGCCTGGGTTTTATTAGTATAAATACCATTCCTGTGCTTAAGTTAATATTGCCATTTTGTAGCAACTACATCATCACCTAAAAGTCCAAACTCCAGGTTATATGCAGGACTAAATTCTCATGAAGACCCATGACAACTTTATGCTTTGTGCATTCATAGGTGAAGTTATAAATGTTAAATAACCATCTGACCCATTAGAAAAGTAAAACTATCTATCATCAGAATTCCTCCTGGCTGCAGTGTCTCCTTCAGAGCTCCATGAAGCTGAGGACACGAGTGCCTTGTGTGCTCCCTGGGGACATAAAGAGCATCCCACTCTCATCATGAAAGCAAAACTCTTCCTTATTAGCTTACATCTCTGTCACAACACACTGATCAATCTTTTGGTGTGACACTTTCAGCCAGCACAGAACAAAGACTACAAATGCCATCAAAACACAACATAGAGCAGCAAAAACCTTTGTTTTGGGGGAAAATACCTGCAAAGTGACCAGAAAAACCCCACAGCAAGAAAACAGAGAACCATCAGTGCCATCCCCTCCTGCACCCCTTGTCCTGTTCTGGTGTTTACACACACAAAGATGATCACAGGCAGCTGGCACATAAAAAAATTGACACTGGCATTCACCATATTTTTTGAAATGTATTCTGAGTGCTGTTTAAATTTTAACCTATGGTTAAAATCAGACAGTTTTGCACATCTCAGTTGCCATATTTGCTCTCCCAAAATTGCCAATTCTAACAAGTAGACTTGGAAATTATTTTACATGGGATAACTGCCCTGTAGAGGAGGGAAACAGGGGTACTTCAGCTTTCCTTAGGGTGAAACCTTGGTGAAACCCTCTTACTTGATTAAACGCCCCCACTCATGGAACAGGAATAATCAGCATGTCTAATGCTGTGCTATTTCATGCAGATCTTCCAAATTCATGTTTCATTTTGCAAATTTTTACCTGTGTTTTTTAACTCCCTGGCTGGATGTACAGCAGACTGATAACAAAAAAAAAAAAAAAAAAATTAAAAAACCCCAAACAAACAAAGAAAAAAAAAACAAAAAAGAAAAAAAATGAAAAAGATAAAAAAACCCCAACAAATCACAAACAAAAAAAAAAAAAACCAAGAAAAAAGAAGTAGATGAGAGATTGTCTTTTATGCTGCAGAAACTCATTGCTATAGAACATACCATACATGCTTCTAAATGCATCGATTTTGACCTACCTAATTATTGAACAAACTGGGCCTTTGGCATTGCTGAGCAAACCTAACCCAGGGAAACTCCAGTCCTGAGAGGGCAAGGGAGCTTTGCTTTGTCCACATTTCCTGCTGGGCACCCCAGACAAGGAGCCTGGCAGATGCTCAGAGCTGTCCACCCTGGCATCCCCTGCCAGCTCTGCTCAGCACATCCCCTTTGTGGGCTGCTCCCTTTGGGGTGGCTGATCCATCACTGTGCACAGAGCAGGAATCCAAGGGTAGGATTTGTCTTATCTCATTTGAGCTATCTAAAGGTTAGAGATCTAAATCTGAGCTGGTCACCCTGGGCTCTTTTGTTTTTTTGTCAGTGCAGAGAAATAGGACAGAGGGATGAGTCTCTGGAGATGTTTATCTCCTAGTGGTGTGAATCACCATTTATATAAAGCCCCTTCTGTGATGTTAGAGATCAAGTTTATGCTCTATTGTGTTATAGCTAATTCTCATACCAAAGCACCTAATAAGTCTCAGGAATGACCCGTGACCGTGGTATGACTACAGCTCTCTGCTTTATTCAAAGTGGATCCTTTGTAGTTTCTCTTGATGGAAATTTCCTCTGTTTTTAACATGAATTTGAGTCCAAGACAGAGAAATGGTCACTATTTATATGTCAAATGGTATTTCTAAGGCTTACTTATTTAAAAAAATATTTTAAACCTTTCAGAATTTCATATTTTCACACAAACTTCACATATAAAAAAATGAGACATTCTAGAGACTCAAAAGAAATAATTTTAAAATAAAAAACAGAGCTGATCAGTAAAATGTATCCTATTCCCTTGTATTCTTCTTTCTTAGGCAGTTTTTCAATACAGAATTTTCTTCTGTAATGTTTTGAATGGGATAAAAGAGGTTAAAAACCAAAGCAAAGTAAAATCTCACAATATTAAATTCTAATGAATGCAAAGACCTTGAAAACATCAGTGGCTCTGCAAGCCAAGTGCTGATCCCTTTGATAGAATATGCAGGAATAAAATGGTTAGTAGCTGAAATGCTGTGGCACAGTAATAATTGCTTTGCACCTGTAATTCTATCTCTCATTTCCCTATTTTTTGTTTTGATGCTTTTGTTTATCACAGTCATATTCCAGTGTCTTCATTTGTAGTCCATTTCTGCAAAATAAAGCATGCTGAATGCTGAAAGACACAAAAGACCATGATGATAAATTAAACAATATTTCTTTCCCAGACTATTTTCTTTTTCCTAAGCAGAAAAGCATTTTCTCTTCTTTGTCTTTCTTTTCCTTCTTTTTTGTCTTTAATTAATTCCTGTGTGGAATCCCAGGATTTGTTCCTATCTCATTATATAAAAGCTTGACAACTTTTGGCAATTGTTAACATTATTATTTTACCATCACTGCTATTATTTTGCCATCACTGTTATTATTAGGATTCAAATCAAATTTTGTAAATTAATAAGCTTGTATGGAACTTATCTGAATGCAAACCAAATTATAATTAAGGTTTGGAAAATTTGCATTTCTGCTCTGCATGGCAGGAAGGCAGTTTTTCCACACAAGTCATGAACAGAAATTGTTATGAAGAACAAAGGGAGATGTCAGCTACTGTTCTTAGTGAGGACTAAATTTCGACTGAACCAGTGAAGTTAAAGGCACAAAAAATTGGTGGGTTGAGGAAACAAAAGAAGGTTGAAGAAGAAAAGGGAAAAAATTCACACCTCCAGACTAAGTGCACATTCAGATTTTCATGGACAGATGACTTAAATTAAGGCATCTGTGCCTGTTGTCCTGAATGCTTATGATCTTTGCTGGTCATTATAGCTCACAGCCAAAAGCTATAAATGCTTTTTATGAAACATTTATAACTTCAGGGACCCTGGTCAGGACCTGCAGACAGGACCCTGATGGAGGCAAAGTTGTCACCAAGAAAAGGGAAACAAAGGGAACGTTGGAGCAAGTGACAAAAGGAGAAAGAAAAGACGATTTGGAGATGTTTCAGCCAGGACGTATCTCCTGTGCTGCTGACACAATGCAGGAGGAGGGGGAGGATGAAGAGGACAAGGAGGAGGAGGATGAGGAGGGGGAAGAGGAGGATGAAGCTGTCATTGAAGGTGAACATCCCAGCAGCAGAGCAACAGTGGGATGACTGCTCATCTTCTGCTGAGAAGAATCACACAATGTCAATTAGTGACCACTTTATGATGGCTTCTTACACACTTACACTCAGGACCAGTAATCGGAAGTTTAGGCTGTGTCTTTAATGAAGGATGCTCCTTCATCATGAAGAAAAACATCTCAGCCTTCACTTCACCATATTATCTTCTGATGCTATTATTTATACTTCACATATATAACATGTTGATAGTTAATTTTTTTGTCTTCAAATTACTGGAAATGTTTCTAAGTGATCAGCACTGCTTAGGCAAATTATAGGTGTACTCCTTTTGCACTTAATATTTCAGGCAACCAAGTTCGCACTGTTTTCTGTATTTTTTCTTCCATTTACCCCTACTTTTCAGCAAACCTCTTCACTTTAATCTGTGATTTAAAAATAAATAGCTTGTTCTCTTTTCTACCAAAATATAATGTTGATAGATCAGCATTCCCAAATCATTTACAGCCATCAGTGTCACTTCTAAAGTGGTTGCAAGAGTTATTGAAAAGTCTTCTGCAGTAACTGTAGAGCTCCCATCTGACTATTCAGATGATGACTGAAAGAATTAAATTTTAGTTTCTTCAATCACTGAATTTAACATTAAACTCTGTCACATAAGACATTATGAGCTACACAGCACTTTTCATGATGAAATAAAGGCTTAATGTTGTTGCTAAAATGTATACACACTCAAAGAAGCAGAAAAAACAAACTTAGAGAAAGGACCCAGCAATGAAGAGGGCTTACAGAAAAGGTTATGAGACAAGGAGAAGGAGCACATTAATTAGATGGGGAGCAATAAAAAAAAGAAAAAATAGTAAAGAATAAGAGACGAACTGCGGTGCAAATATTCTTGAGCATCGTTACAGCCAGCACACACACAGACAGCAAGAAAGAGCTACCACAATTTCCAAATATTTACTCAATAGGTCAACCACCAAGCATACCCCAGGCCACCCTTAAATGGTGAAAATCATTAGCACTGTGTAATGACTCCCCCTTCCAGGAGACCCCCTAATAGTGTTGTAACACCTAAGCATAGCGCCACTTTAACTCATCTTCAGAAAGAACAAAAAGAATTTTTTACTTTACTTTTCAGAAATCTTTGATAGAAATTTTCTGGAGCCTTTTCTCTTCTTGCTTTGGTGCACCTGGATGTTTAAATCAATAATCGACTCAGTAATAGAGAACAAAGTTAAGTAATTTGTGCCTAACTTTTTGTAAATAAGGGCAGAATTGCTATAGTAACAGCAGAAGGCACTCAGTCACTGTGACAAAAATGTGGCAACCTGATAGCAGAGGCTAATGAGGGTGTTCAATTTCAGCTGAATTTCATTAAACTCAGCTTCTCCTCACTGCAAGACAGGAGGGAGGGAGCGAAGAGAAAGGGAGGAGTGGCCACTCAGGCAAAGACTAGCCTAACATTCACCTTAATTTAGAAGTGAAATTTGTTTGAAAAAGATAGGAAAGGCTAAAAAATGTGAGAAGAACACAGCAAACAACAACACAAAACAAAGACAAAACAAAAGTGTTTTTGTATTGTGGCTTGTTGAAAACAAGAAAAGTTCCATGCCTAAACTATAATTTCCTTCAATTCCTCTGTATCTTCTTTCTGATGAAATGACTGGGATTTATTATCATCAGAAATGGACTCTTAAATCAGGAAAAGGCTTAGAGGACTGAGTTTGGAGTCCATAATTATTGAAAATAACACCGCTGAGGTAAAGGGGCCCGTATGCACTTCAGAGAGTGAGGAGCACCAGGCAGCACTTGGGAGTCACAAAGGAGGAGGAGGACACGTTGTTCATCTTGGAGACATCCTTGAAGGCATTCCCCTGACAATGCCTTGCAAGTCCTTCTGAAAATCAGACTGATTTGCCAGCAATGATGATGATGATGATGATAATAATAATAATAATAATAATAATAATAATAATAATAGTGATGATGATGATGATGATGATGATGAGGAGGTTTAGGTGTGTGAGCTGGAGCACTGAGGTTTGTCACTTTGGGCATAAAGAGCTTTAGGAGAGGATTATACACAAAAGCAGTCAAAAGTGCTTTGTTGTCTCCAGCTATAAAATACTTAGAAGAAACAAAGTGTTGCCATTAAGAATGCATTTTCTTTGACCATTGTTGAAGTAGAGGAAAAGAAATAACAGTCCAAGTCACCCTGTTGCAATTACCTGGGCGATGTGCTTTAAAACCCACTCCAGGTGTGTCCCGTTCCTAGAGCTACCGAAAGTGGGAGGTTGTCACCTGGATTTATGAGCCTGCCTATTACAAAACATTTATGGGTAACCATAACTGATGGTCCCTAAAGGAAGTTAAAAGTGATATTTAGCTTAAGTAGTCTGTCCCTGCTCTCTGCTGAAATGCAAGCATTGCTTTGTAGCTTCAGGCCATGAAAGAATAGAAATGCATGACATGGAAAATTCCTATACACCCTTTTCGGTTTTTTTCTTCTTTCTTTGTCTTTTCTTTTTTTTTTTTTTTTTGTATTCTTAGGAGAATTCATCTTTCAGTCATGCTCAGTGTCATTTTTCACAACTGAGTAGCTTTAGACTAGTTATAAGAAATGCTCTTTCAGGCTATAAAAATGAATGATACTTCAGGGACTATTCTTTTTTCTTGGGTGGAAAGGAGGGGTGGGAATAGCATCCAAGCCCTCTGATATCACCCAAGGTTGAAGGTCAGGTGTAATTTGTATATTTTAGATTTTTAGCCAAAAAAAAAGTTGTATTTCCAAGAAGTTGGAATGAAAAATTAGAAGAAAACTATTACTGTGTTGAAAGATATAAAGTCACAAATAATGTTTGTGGGGAAAAAGAAGAATCTTTTCTATTTAGATGGGTTTTGTTTCTATCTTTGAAACTCTTTGTAAATACCACATGAACTATTCAATGAAAAAAATTAAATACCAATTCAGACTATAAAATAACGTCCTATTTTAAAATATGATCAGCCATTACTTTAGAGGGTAAGATAACAGAAATCTAGAAAAACAGTGTTTTTCTAGAGAGGAGCTGTGAGAACTTGGGGGCTGGATGGGGCAAAAAGACAACACCTATTTTTCTAGAGTTATGAGAAATCATGTTCAGTTAGGGCTGTGTATAAATACTTCAGTTTCTCATTCGAATGTATTTTTCCATTGACTTCAGGCTAAGAAGGGAAACAACACATGTTTTCACAGAAGATCATTTATGAGTAAGAAAATGCCTGAATTAGGAGGTTTCAGCTCTCTGATGTTGTCAGTCACATCATGGAGATAAGTTAATGACAAAACTGCTCACTCTGTACGCCTCTGGCAATACACGAAGATCATTGGACCTGGTCTGAATCTGATTCAGGTGTTTTAGGATCTGGAATCATTCCTCTCTTGTATCCACTGTAAAAAGTCCTTTGGGCTATTAAAGCAGGAAGATTAAAGTTAAGGAAGATCAATCATGAGTGAGCTAATATTGATTCTAAATTGGCTCTAGTTTTATCTTTGACAAAGTGGCAAGAACAGAGTGCTTGCACAGCTTTCCCTGTTTAGAGGCTGGTTTGTGGTGTTCAGATTGACACCTTGTTTGGATTTGGGTTTTTATTCCCTATTCAGGATTTTTTTGTCTGTTTGTTTCATTTTAGCGAGCACAAAGGAAATTCAAGGCTCTTGATTGCTGGATACTCCCTTTACCCTGGGGAGCCCTCCTATGAATGAGGAAATTCATTATTGCTAAAAGGGTTGGTGTTGTAAACACTCCATCACCATAATGAGGGATGTACAGCCTCCTCCCCAGCACTTCCTACATGAGCTTAGATAGCACTAAATATGTGTTTTATGGTAGTTAGTGTAATGCAAGGGAGAAAATGTACTTCATCCTATGATGTGACATCAGCTTCCCCCAGTGACCTTGGCTGAATACCTTGGGACCTGGCACTGGTTTTTTGCCTGAGACCCAGTTAGTGCCCTGGGTTTCAGCTCAGGTGGAAAACAAAATCACAGGTAGGGACAAAGGTTTGTGCCCCCAGCTCTGCAGCAGGGCAGAATACTGGTATTTCAAAGTGTCTGTGTGCACCATGCCTTATTGATAAGGTACAGCTGAGGGAAAGTCCTGTGTCTGCTGTTGGAGTATCCCTGGTGTGCAATAAAGTACTTGTAAAACACAATAAAGTATTTGAAAAAGTATTTTCAATGCCTATATTTCAGGGAATCATGGAATCATTAAGGTTGGAAAAAACTTCTAAGATTATCAAGTCCAACTCTTAACCCAGCACTGTCAAACCCACCACTAAACCATGTCCTGAAGTGTAACGTCCAAGCTGTGGTGAACATTTCTAGGGATGATGATTCCACCACTGCCCTGGGCAGCCTATGCCAGTGCTTCATAACCCAAGTGAAGAAATTTTCCCTGTTATCCAACCTTAACCTCTCTGGGTGACCCTTGATTCCATTCCATCTGCTCCTGTCCCTGTTCTCGGGAGCACAGCCCGACCCCCCCGGCTGTCCCCTCCTGTCAGGAGCTGTGCAGAGCCACAAGGGCCCCCCTGAGCCTCCTTTGCTCCAGGCTCAGCCCCTGCCCAGCTCCCTCAGCCTCTCCTGGGGCTCCAGCCCCTTCCCAGCTCCGTTCCCTGCCCTGGACACGCTCCAGCCCCTCGGTGTCTCTCTTGTGCTGAGGGCCCAGAGCTGTCCCCAGCACTGGAGCTGCCTCAGCAGGGCCGGCACAGGGACAGGCCCTGCCCTGGGGCTGTGTCACAGCCTGGCTGGGACAGCCCAGGGGCCATTGGCCTCCTGCCCCCCTGGGCACCCTGGGCTCGTGTCCAGCCCCTGGCACCAGCACCCCCAGGGCCATTGGTTGGGCACAAACTCAGCCATGAGGAAGATGATGATCCACAGCACCTCCTCTCTTTCAGGGATCTGGGGGATTGATTTGATTTGATCCGATCTGATTATTTTATTGTTACCATCCCCTCTTTGCCCTGCCCATCCCTTTAGCCCAATTTGGCCACTTCCTCTGTGCTTTCAATTATTGACACAGAAAGACCATTCCACACAAGGAAGTGAGGTGGTCTTTAAACCACAGCTACAAAAAGATGTTACAAGGCCTGGAAAGGAAAGCTGACAGGAACAGCAGTTTCAACAGGCAGAGATGCCTTCCTGATGGCGTTTGTAAGCAAGAGTGAAAATATCTCATGGTGAATGATAACAGAAAAAGAAGACCAAGAAATAACAGGGAGTTTATAGTGTTATGTGCAACCACTTGATTTTGCTTCCAACAGAAAGGATTGCTCCTCTGGTTTTGTTTTCAGATCTGATGATAATGACTGTCACTATTACACAGTGTCCCATTTTCTTTTAATAACTGCAAAAACATAAAGAGATTTATTTTACAGCATTGATAAATCCTTGAGAAAATGAAAACACAATTAACCTGCGCTGGTTAATCTCTTATACATCTTAATTCAGTAAATTTTCCTTCCTCAGAATGAGCTTGACCCTTGCATAATAGCCAGTGATTGCAAGGCCTGTGATGAAGAGATAGACAGATACTTTCAGAGAGAGATAAGTGAATCCTGGAGAGCTGGAGAATTTGTAAATTCAATTCAACGCTGAACCTTTCACCTAGCGCTCAAAAACCTTCCTGTTAATGTAAAAAATTATTTTCACAAATGAGAATGTACACCCCTAAAAAAATCCAGCATATTTTTAGCTAGAAATAAACAGAAGCACAGCCTGTCTCCAGCTCTCATTCACAGCTTCTTTATTCTGCCTTAATGCAAATGACAATCAGGTCTTAGGCATTTATCTTCCATGCAGCTCATGCTGTGTCTCTCTGGTTTTTTTTTTCCCTCTTCCCCTCTTTTTAACCTTGTTTCTAATGGATTTTCTTTACCCTTTTATGCACTGGTGGAGATAAATCAGGACTGAACTTGGACCTGGTCTTCTGCTGTATAGATGATGATTTGTATCATGCAAACGGGACAAAATCCCTTGGAGAAATAGGTAATGTCAGTCAGGAATATAAATAGGAATTTTCTCCAGAAGGTGACTGGACTAAGACTATAATTTTCCAAATAGTGTGCTTGTCCTGAAACAGAATATGTATAATCAGATCATGAAACATAATAGCTTTTATAAGATCATTTTAATGGTTTTTTGTTTGTATGATTTGAGATGTGCACTCCTAAAAACCGCTCTGAGAAAGGAAATAATAAAAGGTATCATTAGAAATGTATTGCTGCAAGTGCTTCCTGCAAGATATATCCAGATAATTTATATTATAAACCCATGAAATTTTGTAGTACTGTAGTTACATTAATCAAAATTACCAGAATAGCAATTTAAAAGTGTATATTACACAGAATCACACACAAAATGGGTCAGGCTGGAAGGGACCCAGTGGATCATCTGGTCCCACCTCACTGATCCAGCTGGGTCATCCCAGAGTACAGGACTGTATCCAGATGGTTCTGGAATATCTCCTGTGAGGAAAACTCCACAGTCTCTGGTCTCTGCTCCATCTGTGGCCACCCACACATTAAAGATGTTTTCCCTCATAGTCAGGTGAAATGTCCTTTCTAAAAAAGCATTTAAACTTCTGCTTGCCCCTAACACAGGTACTTAAATGTTTTTGCAGAGCAACAAAAATCTGAGTTTTGGATCTTCTCTCCAGTCTGGCCCACAGCTTCCCAGCTTCCCTCTAATGCTTCTGGAATACAAATTGCATCATACACTTAAAATACTTCAGCTGATGCAGTTTCAGTGTCTCCTGCAGTGTTTGTCTGGAACAAAACTTCAGCTTTCAAATCCTCCTGTAAAATGAAGGATGGCTTAGACAGACTGAAAAGCATGGGTAGAATTCCAGCCTCCTGTGGTGTGGTACTTTTCCAACAGCTTCAAATCAGCTCTTATGAGAGGCTTAGAGAAGCTGGAAGTGCAAGTGCTTAAATATATATGTAATATACCACAGAGTCATAAAATATTCTGATTTGAAAGGGACACACAGGGACCACTGAAGTCCAGCTCCTGATTCTGCACATGACCACCCCAAGAATATATCTATAGATGTCCTTGTGTGTGTGTGCATAGATAGATAGATAGATAGATTGATTGATTGATTGATAGATGATAGATAGATAGATAGATAGATAGATAGATAGATAGATAGATAGATAGATATGTGTATGTATAGAGACAGAGAGAGAGAGAGAGAGAAATATATAGATATGTATTTTAGGTTCCAGGGCTAAGAAATCATAATTTGAGGGAAAATTTCTCCTTTTGGAAGCATAGGTTGACTTGCAGATGTAATATTCTACATCTACAGCAACAGTTCACAGACAGTCTACAAAATATTTGCTGCAACCTTCAGGCTTTCCAAGTTTTCCCTACAGCTATTTCCTTATTCTCTTTTGTCTGGTCTAATCTTCTTCTTTTCCATACACGTGAGGTGCAGACATTGCCTTAATCCTCGTGCCTCCCTCAGAATAATCCATTTTCACGCCCCCAGCTTGTATTGGTAGTGACCCAGACCTGGGGAACACTTGAGATCTTGAATGAAATCTTGATTGTTTTTTGTCAAGGCTGAGAATTGCCTTGTTCAAACAGGCACTGGACTAAGAGGTGATGGGAAAAAAATAATCTGGAATCTGTGATTCAGGCACTGGGCTAGGAGGTGATGGGAAAGAAAATCTAAGCTAGAGAGGGGTTTAATGACCAATGTTGTGGCCTGGTGGAGAATTGCCTCAGTTTTGGAGGCACATCCACGGTGGGGGGGAGGCTCTTGGTGGTTCCCCTGACCTTGCACTGACAGCCCATGTTTCCGGCAAAGAAGTAATCCCACAGCTGCCCATCTTCTGTAAAGCAGGTTGAAATGCTGTTTTATGCTCTGCTGTTGGCGGGAAGGGATGGCCCCTGCTGAGTGATGGGTGTCACTGGGGGCTGCACGGGGTCCCCAGGCCTGGGCTGCCTGTCCCTGCGCTGGGCTCAATGGCAGAGTGACAGGCCCTTAACAAGAACAGCTGCAGCAGGCAGCAGTCTAATAAAAGCAATCCTATTTACAGCCTGCCTCGAGATGTCCCTGTGAGTTGAAAAGTTCACCTCTGGCAGTTTCCTGGGCTTGTCACCTTTCCTGCCATTTCCTTTGCATGTAGCTCAAAGGCGCGGGGATTTTATTGAATGGGAAATAGAAATGATAAATGAAAAAAAAAAAAATACAAACTAAAGCACGTTCCTGAGTATGGCAGGAGTCCCATCTCCAGGAGTTCAGCGGCAGCACATTTTTGTCTCCCTGTCAGAGAGACAAAGCCATTCTTATAAGCCTAATCTACAATATCACATATCCTTTTTATGTGGCTGATATTATTATCTCCTATCCATGGGCATTCAATCCTAACTTAATTAACTTGGCAAGCAGAAGCATTGTGCTGTCTCACAGTCAGTGTCTGTTATGCTCTCAAACCATCCTACCCAGCTGGGTATCAAGACTTTTTACCTGCCTGCACTTACTTTTGATCTGTGTGGCACACAATAAATCCAGTCAGCAACCCCAGAGAGCCTTGCTCTATATCATCACTTTGAGGAATGGACAGATCACCTTTTCTTCAGTTTTTTTCTTCATTCTTTTTTGTAAAATTAAAAGCCTTCTGTGCTCACCAGATGAACTCGAATAAAGTCTTATTTTTTCACTCTTTGACTGAACACCCCCTTAGAAGATCATAACTTAGGGAATATTAATAACTGCTGGAATGGCACATTAATATTCACACAGCAGTAGATTCAAGTTTCAATTATGTAGCAGTAAAAAATAGAAAAAGAGAAGAATCTGGTCTGACATAGTTTGGCACTCTAATGTGAATGTGAAAGACATTGGGATGGATTGACAAGATTTTTAATTATAGAATATAGGCACCCTGAACCTGACCTTCTTTTTGAAGATTGAATGATTTCCAAGAAACAGCATCTTCTCTTCCATCTGTGTTTGTTCATCCTTGTTGTATTCTGATCTGTCACATTTTAAATGGAGAGAGAGAAGTGCTAAAGTATTACAACCATCCTAGTCTGGGAGACTAAAATGATAAAAAGTGGAGTCTCCTAGGCTATAGCAATTTAAGAAAAGACCCTTGATAGATTAAGAAACCTTGTTACTAAATCACTTTGTATTTTTAGTTGATAAATTTCTACTAAATTTTTGGATATTTTTAAAAAACTCTAATGGAAAAATTGTTCCACTGTCTCCCACCCCCATTCAAAAACCAAAACCAAAACCAACAACAAAAAAAAAAAAAGCCCCCCCTCCAAAAAAAAAAAAATAAACCAAACCAAAAAATCTTCAATGAAGACACTTAAGCAACCAAAATATGGCAATGGTTGTTTAAAGTAAAAATTTTCAATTGCAATACCTGCCACTATTACCATACATAAAAATTACAGCCAAAGTAAATGCTATGTAAAATTTAGATGGTTTGCTTCAGAAAAATTGATAATTTTTGCTATAAAATCAAAAATAATAAAAATTTTTCAATTTTTTAATTAGGAATGTACTTGTGGCTATATAAACATACATCAAAGTATTGTCATCAGAATCCCTTCAATAGCAGCACAAAGAACCAATGACATGATCTTCCTTGTGGCATCTCTTTTGAACAGTCACTACTTAAACCTGAAGGTCTTATTTCAGGAGAGAAAGAGGAAGGGCTGGAGAAATCTCAACAGCTGTCAAGAGGGAGGGGAAGAATTTATATTAAAATCTTCTGTGGGGTTTTGTTAGGGGACAAATTAAAATCAATACTTTTCATTCTCTGTAGGTAATGATAGCTTTGCCTCACAGATTAATTAACATTAAAAAACAAGAGCCACTTTTCTTTTTAGTCATTTTTGCAGGAAACGTGTATTGAATTTTAAGTGAAAATGAAGGGCTATGTTTAGATACAGAGCTACTTAGAGATGTTAAGTTGTGCTTGGTAAATCTACATCTAATTGTGGGAAGCAGAAGAGAAAAGTCAGTCTGTCTTCCTAAGAGATCATTATAAAAATTGCTCTTTAAACTTTTAACACCACAACAGTTTTCCAAACTGAACTTAACTTTTATGTGTTCAGAATTTGACGCGAAGATGTACATGTAACCTTTCAAATTATAACCACTAATTCCTGAAATGAAATAATTTGATTTTAAAGCTCAAATAAAATTTCAGATATCCCAATACCCATCTGATGTAAGCCAGGCATTTCTTTAAGGTTCTTTCAGTGTCAGTTAGAGATACAAGTTCTTCTAAATATTAAAAACAAGAGTGGTCTTGTGAAGAATTGGAGAACTCTCATTTTGTTGAAAGACTAAAATAGGGCACATGTGTGCAAAAAGCATAAATAAAATGTGATTGAAATAGTGTACTCAAAACTGGTCTATTCTAATAAAAATGAATTTGAACCAAACTCCAGACAAAAAACCATTCACACATCTGTCACTTTGGAATTTATGCATTAAAAATGCAGTCGATCAAACTGTCCTGATAGCAACAAATTTATGTAAAGTGACACTTACCAACTTCTAAGAGACCTTTATCTTTGTTACAGCACCTATTGGCTGATAACTACAAATTGGGATGTGTGTTTTGAGTTCACTGGGGATCTTACCACTCATGTCTTCCACCTAAACTGAAATGAACTGGGAATATACCCAGACAACATTGCTATAACTGAAACTGAAGCTGGTCCTTTTTAATTTTACCCGTCTGAAAAATTCACTTATTCCTGAAATTTATTTTTTCAGAAACACGTGCAATTTTTTTTTAATTGTTTGAAATTACGGACCAAATCATCTTGGTTGTATTTACCTCAAGGTGTCCAGACAAAGTAGTTGTTTATGTTTCTTTCAGCAGTGGATACTGAAATATAAATGTTGTCAAACTCACTTGCTCCTATTCTAATACATACGTCTGAGGCCACAAGAAACATCTTGAAGGTCTTGGTAGCTCTCATTTGAGGGTGCTCAGAGCCTGAGTAGTGACCTTTGGTCGCATTTAAAGGGTGGCTCAGTGCATGTCTGTTCACAGTGAGCTCTGCAAGTGTCCATTTCCCTCTTCAGGTTTTGGGGTTTTTTGTGATAACACCTGTGTTGCTCCTGCCAGCAATGTCCAATCCAGAAGTTTTGTCAAATGATGCTAAGCATGAATCTGTGACAAAGTAAATCCTGCTCTCATAGTAGGATTTACTTCCTATCTCTTGAAGATATTGTTGAAATCTCTCCCCTTCTTTAACCTTCAGTTGAGGTGATTCTTACTTAGATGTACAAGTTAGGTGAGGAAGGCAATAATCTGTAGGAGCTTTTGGTTGGAATCCTTCATGTGTGCCTAATTTGGAGGATGGGAGCAGGACAGAGGCTCCTAAAACCAGATGAATGAAGGAATTTTTTTTTTTTTTTCACCTATATCTCTCAGCTGGAGTAAGATGCCGTTTCAGTTAACTTGGTTTAGCTTGTAGCCTGAAGAGAAAAGAAGACAAGTAGTTCAATAAAGCTGCTCCTTTCCATTCAGCCCACCTGAAAACCAATCCCACAGCCAATTCCTGCAGATTTCTCCCCAGATCTGTGTTGTACTGGGATGTCACATCTGTCCCAGCTCACATCTCTGCAGCAGATAGAGGGAAAGCTGGACTTGGTCATCACAGACCTGGAACTAGAGGCAATTTCCAAACACACCAGGCAGTTCCACCACACTCCCTGCTCTAAGTTGAACCAAACTGCAGGCAAAAAGCCATTCTGCTCCAAGTTAGCTGTGCATGAGCTTCTGGGGGTGCACAGGTTGTGCAGTTGTGAGATGCTTCCCTCTCTTTGCCTTGATCTGTGATAAAGACCTGCCCCAGGGATCTTGGAAATGTTCATCACACTACAACTCACCATGCTGCCTACACCTGAGAAAGCCCAGAGAGTGCTGGATTAGGGCCCAGCAGCCAACAGGGAAGCCCTGAATTTGACTGTCATTGCCTCATACCAGTGGGGACATGCTAAGGGTGACAGCTGATTTCCTACAGCATTCTGCATTTAATTTTTTTTCCTAGTAAGAAACAAAGCAAAAAATACTCCCTATTTGTTCATATTCCCCCAAACAATAGCTGGTAGGGTTTTCTTTGGCTCACAGATTTCTCCTTACAGCCACGGTTTTCACCCA
Source organism: Ammospiza nelsoni (assembly GCF_027579445.1). NCBI lineage: Eukaryota > Metazoa > Chordata > Aves > Passeriformes > Passerellidae > Ammospiza > Ammospiza nelsoni. The sequence continues at coordinate 84,294,607 of NC_080669.1, read as the reverse complement.
CACAAAACTTTAGAAGTGAAAAGAAGAAAATGCAAAGAAGGAAGCTCAACTCGGCTGCAGTAGCATCTAATACAGTAATGATCTAGTCTCTCCCTTGCTGCACTGGAGAAAATTAGTGTCATGGTGATGAAATCCAGCTATATCACAATTTCAAGTGATGCACTAGTAACCATGGCAACAAGGTATTCCCTTCCAGTAAATGCCTGTAATGGTGCTTTTAAGATTGTACATCAAAGCCAAAGCATGGCGTTGAATCACCCTGGAGCAAGTACTGACTTCAAAGCAAAGAGGTCAGAACAATGGGTTATCCATAAACAGAAAATAATTCTTTTCCAATTTGCAAGTTTTCTTTATGAGACGCTCTGAAATAAAATCTGGAGCAATATAGTGGATTTTTCACTATATTTGTGTGCTCTGGGATTACTACAGCAGCTCCTACGGTCTCCTGGCTTCCTACACAGCTTCTGCTGCTCTCCACGGGCTGGTGATCATTGCTGTGTCTCTGAGCTCTCCAGCAGGCAACGTGAATTCCTCTGAAAAGGAGGCATGCCAAACTTACAGGAATGAAGGCTTCTAGTCTGGTTAGGTATTCTGCTGCACTAGTGAAATTTCAGCCGCAAATTGGAAAGCTAGGTGGTGAAAATGGATGCAGAAGAGAAGAAAAACCAGTCCTTAAAATGGCTTTGAAATAAAAAAAAACCAAAAATATGGTCATGCCTGAGGGATATTAATGCGTTTCAAGGAATATTAAAGCTAATAATAATGAATCATGGAACCATTAAGGTTGGGAAAGACCTCTAAGTCTCCAACCACCAACCCAGAACTGCCAAGCTGACCATTAAACCATGTCTCTAAGTGCCACCTTTTAAATGCCTCCAGAAAGGGTGATTCTACCCTGCTCTGTTCCAGTGCTTGACCACACTAATAAGAAAGGAATTTTACCTGTTATCCAACCTTAACCTCCCCTGGCCCAGCCTGAGGCCGTTCCCTCTGCTCCTGTCCCTGTTCCCTGGAGCACAGCCCGACCCCCCCGGCTGTCCCCTCCTGTCAGGAGCTGTGCAGAGCCACAAGGGCCCCCCTGAGCCTCCTTTGCTCCAGGCTCAGCCCCTGCCCAGCTCCCTCAGCCTCTCCTGGGGCTCCAGCCCCTTCCCAGCTCCCTCAGCCACTTTTCAGACCTGTGCTCCAGAGCTTTCCCCAGCTTTGTTACCCTCCTCTGGACATGTTACCCTCCTCCATCCATCAGTGAGGCCAGCTATCTTTCCCAAAAACTGGAGCTCCATGTTTTACCTTTGTAAGATGATTTCTGTTAAATACCACTTCCAAACTTAATTTTCCCTGAAATGTTTTATTTTCACTCCTATATGTTTACAATGGAGTGTCCTTTACTGCATAGTGAGTGTTATGTCTAGGTCAGGACACTGATGCTTAGAAGGATTTTAATTAGCAGTAGCTATGGAGAATCTAATGTGCTCACATTTGGTAACATTTGGCCGAATATTGAAACACCTTACAAAGAGCTCAGAGCTTCTTTAAATTATTGAATTCCTTATATGGTAGATTGTGCAAATATAGAGATTTTTCCTTTAGCTCTGTGCATATTTCTGTGTATGTGTATATACGTGTGTGTAAGAGAAAATGTAACACAGTTCAGAGTTAGGGGCATTTGAGTAATTGAAGGAGTTTATAATTTTGATATAATGCCTTGAGCATGAATTTTAACATTTCTTCCAATGCTGATAAAAAGAAATGAAATAATTTTTGAAAATCTATAAATGTGTAGTAATAGAGGCTACTATGCTATGGACTAGGCTACTAGACTATTGGTTTCTTGTCAATCTGCTGAAGAAAGGAATTCTAAACTAGTTATGTCTTGGTAAAGGCTGTTTTCTTTCTTTGTGGTTGATCATGACACTATTCAGATCAAAGAAGGCATAATATTGAGATTTGGCATGTGTAGGAAAGTAGTCAAAAGTCATACACAAAAATGAAAGGTCAAACCAAAAAAAAAAAGACAGTAGCAACAACAGACCTGAACATAAATCTAGATGATGAATTTAGATGATGAAAGCATTTAAAATTAAGTTAGAAAGGTGTACACCTTGTTGATGAACGTGAGATGGAACTCTCTAACAGGTACATCTTGTACAATCTCAGAAGGTCTTGAAAGTCAATGAATTCAAATGAAGTGACATGAGAAACCTGCAGCTCAAAATACATGAAGAACAAGTTCTAGGTGTTATCTATTCATTGGTCATGTCAAGCAGCTGAAATCTTTCCCTTCAGCTTTTCAGTGACATTCTTTCCTTATTTGGCTCCACTCTCATCTCTCCTTGCCACAGCCCATCTACCGCATTGCACCGATGCCAAAAGCTCAGAGTGAGGGTCCTGTTCACTGACTAATTCTATCAGGTTTCTGTGCAGTTTTTCTTGCATGTGTGTGTTTTTCTTAACTAGATGAGATGAGATGGCAATTGATTTTTTCCAAAGGTTAATACTTCTCACCGCTAAGTCGCCAAACCTATTTAAACAAAAATAAAAATAATGCACCACTCAAGCCATTCAACCAATCTTTTTCCAGATGCTAAATTACACACTGGCAACACAGAAATTCATCTTTGTAAAGCTTTCATTCAAAGCCTGTAGTGTGTTGCTCAGTACTACTCAAAATTGTTCTTGTTTTGACCATAAGAAGGCTGATAACTGTGGTCCAATAATTGTGCACTTATGTTGCTGTTTGTCTGCTTCTCATTTGAGAAACGCAGCTTAATTAGAATTCCAATTTGTTTCACAGAAAAAGCTGCCAAGCGCAAGATCTGACATTCAAAACAAAATCAATACTTTTGTAGAGCATTTAAGCATCTTGGGTAATATCACAGGACTGGAGTAATTCGTGTCGTGCAGTAAAGCTCTAATTAAAGATGCGTCAGGAGTAAAAATTGTATTTCTTCATTATTTAGCCTGTGCTTTACTGCTGGGTTCATACGAGGGTATTGATTAAATGTTCATGTTTATTATGGCTCCCCCCTCCAATCATGAGTGTGAGAAATGAAAGTTAGGGATAGATGAAAAATATTCTCCGCTTGTCAGGTATCAGAGACACTCAAGGTCAGATGCAGATAAGGAGAAGCAAGGAAATGGAAGGGTTTTGTTTAGTTTGGGTGAGCTACAGATTAATCTCAAATTTTTTTTTTCTTTTCTCCAATAAATATGTCTGAGTCAAGGGAATAAAGTATCAGTGCATTTCTTATTTGTTTAAAAAATGTTAGATCTGATGAGCTTGTAATATCTGTGTCTAAAAGTTTCTTTAGCCTATGAATTGACTCTTTAAGGTCATATTATGAAAGTTCATATGGATGCCGAGATACCTCACTCTAGATGTAAATCTATTTATCTCAGAGAAGTAATTAATGATTTAAGCCTTAATTTGATATTAACTAAAGGCAGAGACTTACAAAAGCATCATATTTGCCATCTCTGCCTTGACAAGGATATCTGCCAAAACTTAAGCACTACCACTGCAGGAGACCTTTTCAGTAACATCCTTGAAGCTCCAGCAATTAATTTGTTGTTAAAAACAGTTTCCTTGTGTTCTCTGACTGTTATTTAAACCCTATTTCTCATGTATTCTACCTTGGACATGGGGTGTTTACTATTCCTTTTCTCACTACAGCATTTTTTAACATGTTGGAAGCCAATTAACCTGTTCTTATCAAGCACTTGCTGGAGTCTTTCTCTCAGTCCTGAGTTAATACCCCTTGAGAATCTGAGCTCTATATGTTAGAGAGATCTATATGAGGTCTATATGTTGCCAAATGGAGGTAGGCAAACCCATCACAAAAAAAAAAAGTTTTGAATCTTATGTGTAATTAAGGGAGGATGGAAGAAGCTGGGTTTAAGCGTTTTGTTTCAGAAAGCTTTAAAGCCTTAATTCCATGTGACAATAAAATTCTGAAGAGGCAGAGGTAGAAATAATGCAGAAAGTAGAGTCACACAGGTCATCTTCTGGTTGTCTGTGGCTGAAAGACAAGAAATGAACAAGTAAGCCCTGGGGCTTCTTAAGTAATTTTAAAGAGGTCAGGTATCAACTTTGGAGATAAGACCATTTGATTCTAAAGGAACTGAACGGCTATTTCAGTGGGAAGAATTGAAGAGGATAAATACACTGTCAGCAGTAGAAGAGAGAAAAAAACACTAGAGTTTCTTTTCTGGGATTTCAACAGAATTGAGAGGCTGAAGTCTTACCACCTCTGGTAAACGTGGAAGAATATTGAGAGAAATAACTACAGGACAATTAGTCCTCTGCTCACTGTCTTCTACCTGTCTACACTCATATCAGAAAATAAAAAGCTGTGTCTCAGTTGTAAATAATTAAGGACCTTGTTAATAAGCCTTCACCCTGATGTCTTCTAGAATAGAACTGCATGCAATATTCCAGGAGGGAATACTGATAATACCAGAAGAGAGGAGGAGAATCCCCTCCCTCAATCAGCTGCTGATCAAAGGTCCTCTGAGATCAGCCAATTCTCTCTCTACATTTGAGATACCTGAGAATAACTCAAATGTCCTCAAGTCCCCTAAGTGTGGGAAACAAAAGGAAATCTGAAGCCAGAAATCTTAAAATCTCTGCGTGCTTGAGGAGATGCCACAGGAGAGTCAAAGGCCTGGGGAGGAGGTTAAGGTCTAATTCCAAAAGCAGTGCAGCTGTATCAGCATCACACTACAAGGATGATTGATCTTAGCTTGCAGTTACCTCTGGGTTCTTCCACTGGGGTGGACATGCAGCTGGTAGGGGAGAGATGTCAAAGAAGACTTGACAGAAATATCTAGAAACATATTTGGAATACTTGGAACAAGGAAATCTCTGGAACACATGTATTTATACATGCCCTAATGATGTTTAAAGACATGGAATACTTCAGAGATGAATCTGTACCAGTGCTAAAATAAGAGTCCTTCAAAATTCAGAAAATATTACTTTAAAAAAAATTGCACTGAAGATTTCAATAATTTCAATTTTCTGGAATTCCATTGTATTTCCTGTGTCATTTGCTCTGGAGTGACACTGCTTAAGCTGGAAATTTGGACCAGGTGAGACCATCGTGATCCCTTCCAACCTGACCCATTCTGTGATTCTGGCTTTCATCAAAGTTCTGGGATCTCAATGCAAGGTTCACATGCATATTTTTTGTTCTGCAGACTCAGTGGGAGAAATCTTCCTAAGCTGTTTCCACAGTTCCTTGTTCAGTGGTGTTCTACTTCAGCATGATTTTTTTCCTAATTGGATTGGAATAAAAATGCTGAACCCAAGTATTTACACAGCTTCCATTCCATCATGGATCTTGTTTTCTTAAACTTTCCTTTTAAATATAATGATAATAAAGAGCCTAGATGAAATTTTCTTTAATATCCTTAAAGAAAGTATCCTTAATAGCTGTGTATTTAGGGAAAGTGCAGTTTTTAAGAAAGGTGCTCTATCAAAAGAGGTATCTCAGAAAAAGACAAATTTGCTTCTAAAGATAAGTGGGCAAATGGTTAATAAAGACTGCTATTCTCTCAAAAGAAGAAAGAATAAAAAGTAGAATAACATTAAGATTTTCTTGCTGGAAGAGATAGAATTTAGTAATAAAATCAGAGAATATGGAGCTTTGGCAGTTTGATTTTAGGTGGGTTTTTTTTGTAAAATATGAAATTATATAAGACTGAATAACACAGAACAGCTTTCTGGAATATATTTGCTGATAATGGAAATAAGGCTGACCTATTCACTGAGGTTACACACTGAGCAGTTCTTTGCTGTATTAAAAATAACGGAGTCTTTCAGAAGTAAGCTGGTGTAGTATATGTAGGCATTCAGGTTCTGTTAGCCATTAAACTAAATAGAATACTATTTCATGCATGATTTAGCTCAGTTAGATGGAGAATGCAGCAGTGGGCTTGAAGAGGTAAAAGGTAACAGTGGAAGTTTATATAAATAAATGATTCATTTTTGTTGCGTGGCATTTATCTGTGATTGCAGATGCCTTATTAAGAGATCTTCATAGATTCCCCACTGATGTGTTCCAAAAATGTTAACAGATTGATCTGCCCTCAACGTTGGTAACACAGCTATTTGCAGCCCTGCTGGGAGGAAAGAAACAGTTATTAATTGGCCACTGATGAATGCAAATTCTTTCTTAAGTGAATTCATTGTTTCCCTGAAAACACTTGATTGGGACATCCAAACTGACAATGCACTGCATCAAATAAAAAATGTGTTTTACTTGAAGTCAGCTGTCATGTCTGAATGTCATTGATATCTCTTTTCCTTACTGATATCTCTGGAGTGTGGGATTCATTGAATGCAGGTGTAATGGGGCTGATTTGATGCTACAGGAAGGGGAAAACTTGTGCTGAACCACCTTGTGGATCTGTATGAAGCCTACTAGTTATAGGGTGAATTATCATAAATTTTATGCCCCTCACCTACATTGTGATTTTCCTCTTTATTCCAGATGCTTCCCTTCTCTACCACTGAGCTCGAGAGCATACCTGTTCTGCTCAGTGGTTATGGAATAATACATTAGTAACTTGCCATGAAGAAATTCCTAAATTTCATTCAACTTCCATGCCTAATTATTTCCTTCAGTCATATTCCTTATTATTTTCCTCTCTTCTGGTAAAAAAATAAAAAAACAAAAAAAAACAAAAAAAACACCCTTTGGATCTCTAAGTATACATGTGTTGCTTATGAATTTATGTTCATATTTAGGAGTAATTCGAACACATTCCACTTTTTTTTCTGATGGTCATGAGCTTCCATAGATGCTATGAGTGACCATAACAACCTCCCCAGCAGTTATCTTGCAAGGGGAAGGAAGCACAGTTTTTAAGACATTTTTGCACTCTCAGCTCTGCTAGAGCTATTGCATCAAGAGCATTTTGTAAAGACAGAACATATTTAAATTTAAAGTAGCTATAGGCTGGCATGTAACTCACCAGGTCAGCTGTCAGAAACTCCCCAGACTGATGAATTGAGGGGTTTAGTGTCAAGTGAGCTGTGCTACGTCCCTTTTTCTGGCATCAGTATCTAAGTTAATGGCTTAGAGTAAGGTTAGAAACACCCATGTGAATTGTACAGGCAGTTTCTGGAGGGTTAGGGACATTCAGCTGAGCCTGGAGATTTTAGTGAAAATTATGCCATGCTAATTCATTCTTTAGGGTCAGGCAAGGAGATGAGTTAAATCCACATGTAGCAATTGCTCTAAATACTCACAGGAAATCACTCCTGTGTTGAACAGCCTGGCTGCAATTTTAAAAGCACAAATAACTTTCTGGAGTTACATTCAAATAAGGCATATTGATGTTCAGCAGCAGTAAAAAGGGCTTAGCAGGAACACACTTAGAATTTCATGTGACTGACTTTGTATTATAACACTTTTAAATCATCTCAAAAACGGAATTTTGAAGTATACTATAAAGAATCCTTAACAAGAAAGCTTTAATGTATAATACATTTGATGGTATTAAAAGTAAGCTCCAGTGTCTTTCCTTGAAAGTTTAGAATATCCCAGAGAAATATTCAATATATTATGCCACCTAAAAGTTTCTCAAAGTATATCAAAACTAAGGAGCATCACAATTAACACAAATATCTCTCTTCACTATCTGACTCACAGAGACTTTTTTTTCCATTTTATAACTATTTTTACAACAGAAATCTTTATCTGAAACCTATGTCTTCTGTAGCAGAAAACTCCATGAATGTTTATATCAATCTGTTCTTAACCCTTGAAGGACTTTTCTAGTGATACATTTCTGCCCAATTAATCCTGATGCACTCCAATAGACATTGGAAATGGAAATGCCTGTGGAGAAATTGGTGTCCAATGCATCTCTTGTGTGGTTGTAAATGACTGTGTTGCTGAAATTTGTCAGCATCTTCAATATTTGTCTTTTTTTTTTAATTCATGGATATACTTAACTGTATACTTAACTGTAACATGGATTTACAGCAAAACCCTTTCCATTCCCTTGAAAAGTTTGGCCCAGCAGCACTTTATCTTTGCATACATTGCATAATTTATTGCTTATTGGGGTTGGCAAAGGTTTGCCCTCATTTCCTTTTGTACTTGAGGCATTAACCAATCATTTAAACCAAACTCCCATCCAGCATTTATGCACCTTGCAAAGCAGCAATGCATTCCAAGGTAGTCCTACAAAGTGGAAGGAAATATGATCAGTTGGTCTTGAGAGTACATTTAAATGAGAAAAAATGAGATTTTTTTATTTCTTTAGAGAGGCTAATCCACAAATAAATGACTGCAAAAAGAGAGAAAATATTCAGTGTGTGGTTTCTGGGTAGTTGCTTGAATATGTATGAACTGTCAGCATAAGATCACTCTGTGATGGCTGAAGGAGAATGAGAAAGACAATAAGACAAGAAGAAAATGAATTTCAGAGTTTATTCAATGGTAACACCCAGAACTGTGGTGGTCCTGCAATACTAACTTTCTTATACTACTTACAGATCTGTGTGAGAGTTGTATAGGAATGGGAGATAAATTTAAATCCATTAAGAAATGTGCTCTGGAAAATGAGGAAGACCAGACTAGCAGGACATTTAAAGATCATCTATTAATCTTAATCCCTGCTATAAAGAAGAACCACTTCTGAGGCAGCAGCCTTTTATAAGGAGAGGGAAGTTTTCCAGATATCAGTAGGAGCAGACGACTGGAGACTGGATTCTGAGCAGGTGCAAATATCTAAAACATTCTCTAGACATGTTAGATGAAAAATAAATTAGTTCCAAAAAAATCAGTAAAGTAGTACAATTATTTTTAATGCTGATTACTTTGCATTCTCACAAAGGTTGCTTAAATACTTAAAGAGTATTTATTATCTGATAAATCAGTTTCATTCCCCATCTATATTTCTGATACCATGCCTCCTTCCTTTTTTACACACCAAAGTGCCTGTAGTAACCTGTTGTGGTGTGTTGGTATGTTCTGTTTCTTCCCCCCCTTTGTTACGATGGTTCTGTCCTCCCAGTTTTCCCCACCCTAGTTTCTGTCTATTACTTAGTTGCTATGGTTGCCCCCATGTCATGTAATTTCCCCACCCTGTATCTCCTAATATGTATTATTTTCCCTCCTCCCTGGGCCCAGTCAATCACTCCCCACCACTCCCAGTCTTCCAGAATGTTCCTCTCAGTGGGAGTAGTGATTGCTGAGGTCCCGGGGCCCCTCCTTTATAATGTATCGATTAGTTCTCCCTTACAGTCTATTATGTTAAGCACGTCCCCTGACTTCCCCTGATTGGTTTTTTGTAAATCCCACCTCCGGTTACCACCTCCCTTTATAATCCCATGCCCAACTTTTTTATTCTCTCGCGGTCACTCCCTGCTGGTCGCCCCCCGGGACATTAAACTCGTTTGACCCCAGAGAGTGTCCGGCTCTTTCCTGCTCCGCCCTATTCAGCAGCTCTACCCCGAGACCTCGTCCTGCAGGCACAGCCCAAGGCTATTACCGCCGAGGGGTGCTTGAAGCTGCCAGCCCTGGGGCCTTGCCACCGGGGCTGACACCCCCTGCTGCAGTGGGACTGTTGGCCACCTTCTCAGCTAGCCAGGTCACAGGGTCTCCGGCCAGTCATCGCTGCAGTAACCTTTTACTGTTCTTGTAAATTTCTGGGCAGAGAACACTGTACTCCTCAGAGCTGAGCAGTGTCTGTTACAAGAGGGCAGAGTAGCTGCTCTGATGTTTGCTTCCCACTGCCTGCATACCTGCTTAGGAAAAATGAAAAATGAAAATGCCATACGAGTAGATCTTACTGTGGTTATAACTGAAGTATCAACAGCTTAATGTGAATTCTTAGTCCAGGAGTGATTATAGCAGAAGGGAATAATAATTCTGTAGAGTCAGTCCTAATATGAATGAAAGTACCTTTTCCATAGCAGCAGTATGAAGTTCAACAAGGGCTAGTGCTGGATCCTGCACCTGGGTTGGGGCAGCCCTGGGTGTGCAGACAGAGTGGGGAATGGATCCTGGAAAGCAGAGCCACAGAAAGGGACCTGGGGTTCCTGGTCAGTGGCAAGTGGAACCTGAGTCAGCAGTGCCCTGGCAGCCAGGAGGGACATCCCTGTCCTGGGGACATCAGGCCCAGCATCAGCAGCAGGGCAAGGGAGGGGATTGTCCCACCCTGCTCTGGGCCGGGGCTGCCTCACCCTGAGCACTGTGAGCAGTTCTGGGTGCCTTTCTCTACATAAGAAATAATCAAACTATTAGGAGGATCCAGGGGAGGCCATGAGGGTGGTGAAGAGCCCTGGGGGGAAGGAGGGGCTGAGGGCTCTGGGTCTGTGCAGCTGCAGAGGGGGAGGCTGAGGGGAGACCCCAGGGCAGCCCCAGCTCCCTGTGAGGGCACAGGAGGGGCAGGATCTGATCCCTGCTCTGTGACAGGGACAGGAGCCCAGGGAACGGCCTGAAGCTGTGCCAGGGGAGGTTTGGGTTGGGTATCGGGAAAGGTTCCTCACCCAGAGGGTGTTTGGGCACTGGAACAGCTCCCCAGGCAATGGGCACAGCACCAATCCTGGTGGAGCTCCAGAAATGTTTGGACAAATCTCTCAGGGACAAGGTGGGATTGCTGGGGATTGCTGCACAGGACTGGGATTTGGACTCAATTATCTCTGTGGACCCCTTCAAACTCTGGAAATTCTATCATTCTATGATTCTATTATCTGGTTAAAAAACCCCTACAACTGCACCAAACAAATAGAAAAAAAACCTGTTGTTAGAAAGCACTCTTTTAGCTTCAGTACCTAAGACAAAGCCTCAGGCAAGAGAACACCAATTCAAAGTGAGGAGACCAGCCTTGCTCCTGAGGTTCTGCAAACCCACTACAGAGCCTCTTACGAGCAGTAGCAATATTGTGTTTACTGGGCTACAGTGCTTCAAGTGATATTCACAGTAACTCCATGAGCTACTTTATTAGATCCAGGTTGCAGGAGGACAGCCACAAAAATTGCATCCAAAGTTGAAACATTTTTATGACTTCTGAAGGAGACATGAAAAATCCTGGCAACACTTATCTGTAAGATGAAAGAAAGCTAAAACTGGAGCCACATAAAGCAATAAAGCTGACCTGATCAAGGAGGTTTTTCACTGATATCCCATGGTGAGTTTTTTCTGGGGCAGGATTTCTTCTTTGGGCAGCTGCTCCTCTGCATGGGATTGCCTGCAGCATCTTCTTCCAGGCTTTTGCCTAGCGGTTTCTGTCCTTGGGCAGCTTTTTCCATGCAGCTGTTGCCTCAGGGACACTGTGAGGATAAGTTTATTAAGGCTTGTAAAGCATTCAGGTGGTATAGTAAGAAAGGCCAGATAAAGGCCTCATCAAACAATGCAAGCAGGATACATCAGGCCTGTGGAATCATCTTCCACAAATACACTTGTGAGACAGGGCTAGTGTTTCCCTGAACTGCTCAGCATTAAAATTTGCCACTGTATAATCAGTTGGGCACACTGAGAATTGAGTAGCTAAATGCTTTGGGGAGGGCATCGTAACTAACCAGTGAATCACTTATTTACAAATAGTTTCTTCCTCTTGAGCAGCTGCAACGTTGATTGATCTGAGACTCTCCATCAGACAGAGAGATAAACCTACAATCATTATATGTTGCTCCAAAGCCTGTCAAAGCCAATGAATCTCTTAATTGACTTCCTTGGGCTTTGGAACAGCCTCCACTTGTGTAATCTCTAGAAGCTGTCCAGAGGCACACCTTGGAACTTTTTTTTGCCTCTATTACTCATCAACAAGAGAGAGGAGAATCACTGAGAAACCTTTTATTTTTCATTGTACACCAACCTAAGTGAGATGCAATGTTGCCTGGGGAATGCTCGAGACAGAAGTGGTGATGAAAACATGGCAATGGCAGAACAGTTCCACTGGGAATTTTCAAAGATGGAGCAGACTTGGTGAATGTGAAGAGCAAATAATTTTAAAGAAAACATGTGCAACTTTAGACTGTCAAACAGTAAAACCAGATGTGACACAAAGGATGCCACACAGTGGAAAGACTGACTTTTCAAATTAATTATCTTTTCCTGATTTAATAATGTCAAAAAAGCTTATTTCTGTCTCTGTATCCTCTAATTGCTTTGCTTTGAGCTATATTTTATCCTTTTCTTGTAAGTTTATTTTTTGGGGATTTTTGTTTGTTTTTTTGTAGCTATCATATTTTTTCCACATTTTCTGAAGGTTTGTAGGCATTTCTTTTCATGAAACAGACTCTTTCCAACAGAAATTACTACATGATATTAAACTACCTGAATAAAAGATGTTTACAGAATATCACAGCAAGATACGTAAATATTACATAGGAAAGTAAAAATTTAAAAATATAAATTAAAAAAAAAAGAAAAATTATCCTGGGAATGATGCAGCTTATCAAAAGTTATATCCTTTGGGAATCAAGTAGAATCATGCAGAATGAATGGATCAGGGCCATGCTGGAAAATTTATTTTCTGAAAAAGAAAGAAGCTTAGATGTATAGATAATCTTTAACCCCATAGACCTTGAAAGAACATTTTGAAACCTCATTTCCTTCCTCCTTTGTATTCATAGAATGTTTGAAGAGGCTATTCAGACCAGGTCACTGTTTTATTTTCTGAAATTAAACCTTATGTTTTCAATATTACTTGTCATTATTGGACAGGACATACCTTCTCAGGACTTATGCAGGTGATGGTTGAAGTCTAAAATTTTTCCAGGTGTGGAAGAAATTAACTCTGTGAGCTATTTTATAACTTCCCAGGGATTCTGCTCATGGATCTCACTTGATACAAATAAGAAGGAATAATTTTTTTTTTTCACTAAACCTCATGGAATGTGCTGCTGGCAGACCTGGCAGACATTAGTGGTGAAAAGAAGGAGAAATTATCTAAGACATTAGGTGCTTATTAGTCTCGGAACAGTAAGATCCAGCTATATAACTCCTGCTGGTGACCACTACTAATTATGTTATTGCCTGATTCCAGTAGCACCACGGCAACTGGTCCCATCTGGCATTTTCTGATATGCAGGGTGGTGAACTGTTTATTTAAGTTGATTAATAATAAGCCATTCAGAGCAGTTTCAGTTTTAATTTTAGTTGGCCATGTCTAATCATTACTAGACTTGATAAAAGATGGACTTTGTAAAGGGGAAAAAAAGGCTTTGAAAATTGCAACCTCAATTTAAAAAAAATCAGTATAATTAGGTCAACTTCTGAATCTTCAGTGATAATTGAAGTGTTCTAAAGTTAACAGTGCTAAAACAGTGTGAAGAAGAAGACAGTGCAGGAAAAGGGGCTCTGAACTTCTTTAATGTATTAATAGATCTTTTGTGGGGATGGCTGAGGAGGAGGCAGAAAGCATCAATCAAAACCTTTGTATTTTGAGGTTATGGAGATCAAATAATATGAAATCAAGTGTTACTTCAAAAAGAGATGCCTTGGGTTAAGGAGCTCCTGGCAGAGCACTATTTCTTAATAACAATGTGTGATGTTGTAGACAAGGCAGGCTCCACCCCCAGCTTTTTTAAATTGTTTGGTTTTGACCAGCTACTCAATCATGCAGTCTAGACACAGCTCTGCTGGCATGAGAAATACTCCCTTTCATGTTGCACCAATTGATTTATTCATAATAATTTGCTCATACCTTAATATTCCAGAAAGAACTGAGATGTGCAAGATCTGAAGGAATTATTTTATTTTTGCCCCCCCTTCCCCCAGGAAGTTATAAACTGAAGCATGCAAGACTCATCCTCATATTTCATACTTCTATTGCATTTATACCTAAATGTTTCCATCTCAAAGGAAAGTGTAAAATTAATTGAAATGCTGTTGCTATGTGCATCCAAACAAAGGGTTTACAACTGTTTTGTATTTAGTACTCAGTAATTACGGAATTATCTGTATTCAGTGCCTTTATTATTCTGTTGTTTATGAGTGCACATTATTATTTAAATCCAGTCTTTCTTAGAAGGTGCAAGTTCAATGATACTGTTGGCTTTGGAGAAAATGTCTCTGTTCAGCACTTGAAGGGAAATATCTCCTTAGTTTAAGGTTCTCAGCTCCCATACAGGTTGTTTACTTCATGTGCTCTCAAATAATTTGTCAAAAGATTTGAGCAAACAATTCATTGCACGATCTCCTATTTAAGTGGGAAAGTAGGCTAATTATGAGTTGCTGACTTTTAATTAGCTTAATCTGAGTACATTCTCCAGCCCTTATTCCATACCATTTATGTCATGCTCAGGCTCCATGCCAGCCAATACATCCTCATTAACCACAGGGTCCCCTTCCCATCCTTTGATGTAATCCACAGGTATCCTTCCACAAGTCCTGAAAAATATCCATAAAATGTTCACTGAGTTTGCTTAGTGTTTAGTTCTTGATTTAGGCCTCCATCTGTCACAGTGGTCACTCAGGACAGGAGGTGTGGTGTGTTGTGTGGGGCTCAGGCCCAGGCTCAGCCTGGGTCACTGCTGCACTTGCACTGCTTAAATTAAAGCTTCACCCCCACTGATTTCGGTGCTTGTGTTACAGCATTTCTTCCAACACACAGCTCAAGTCCTGGGTTACAAGAATTTAAATGTTTTTCCATGACAATCTCCACCCCACATCCCTTTGGACCAGACCATCTGGTTTAACATTCCGACGATCTCTTCCTTTAACCCTGAACTAATCCACAGACTGCAGACCCTTAAGGCTGTTCCTGCTCCAAGCAGGGTCTTATTTATGAGCCACAACCTCATCAGGGGTTTACCTGAGGCTCACAGGTTTCAGAAAGGCACAACCCATGGGCCACAGGATGGTTTGAGGTGTCCTGCTCCCACCTGGGCTCACCCACAGGTCGCAGCACTCCCACTCGAGCTCATGCTCATGAGCACACTAACTACAATTCTGTCCTTCAATCCAAGCCTTCTCAACCCCCCTCAAGAGCTATTCCCTGTCATTCTAGCCACAAAAGTCCTGCTCTTATCAGCAGGGTTCCTATGAATCTGTGCTTCTTACCCACGATTCCGATACGGATCGATTCCAATACAGGATAGAAGTGGAGTTCTATCCTGTCCAGCACTGACACAGCAGAATTGCTGGTCCAGCCCAGGCACATCCCCACTGCTGCTACCAGAGCATTCTCAGGCACAGCAGAGAAAGGGGGTGAGCAGCGCAGCTCTACAGAGAGAGAAGAAATCAGCCAGACAAGCATGGGGCCCTGGCAAACAGGGGGGAAGCTGCATGGCAAGCACAGGAGCCCACCAACTGATCCCTAAACAGCACTAACAGATATAAATTATATCCAGCACTTCCCAAGCACTACCTGTCATCACCTCAAACACTTAAGGGCACCAAAAAGAGCTGTCACGGTTTAGCCACAGCCAGTAACTCAACACCACACAGCTTTTGCTCCTCTCCTCCTTCAAATGGGAAAGGGGTGAAAAATCAGAAAAAAAAAAAAAAAGAGTAAAATTTGTGGGTTAAAATAAAGGCAGTTTAACAGGACAGAAAAGGAAGGGATAATGATAATAATAAAAAAATAAAAAAATAAAAACCCAAAATAAAATAAAATAAAACAATAATAAAATAAAATAAAATAAAATAAAATAAAATAAAATAAAATAAAATAAACCCACACAAAACAAATTATGCACAATGCACTTCCTTACCAACTGCAGATCAATGACCAGTCATCATCCCCTGATCAGCTTCCCTCCCAGTTTATACCCTGAGCACGATGCCACAGGGTATGGAGCATGTCTCTGCCCAGCTTGGGACAGCTGTCCCATCTGTGTCCCTTTCCAACTCCTTGTGCCCCCTCAGCCTCCTCGCAGGAGGGGCAGGATGAGAAACTGAAGAATTCTTGACTACTGCTTAACAAAACTTAAAACCAATGTGTTATCAACATTATCCTCATCCCAAATCCAAACCACAGCACTGTGCCAGCTGCTGGGAAGAAAATTAACTCTATCTCAGCTCAAACCAAGACACTAGTTTCCCTCTTGCTAGGATAAGAGCATTTCTAGGGTCTTTCTAAGCATTTCTAGGATACAATTCATCAAGCTTGAGATGATTTGTTCACTCATGTTACCTATCTCTGAAAACCTATTTCATGGTTTATTTACATGACAAAACTAAACTGATTCTCTAAAATTCATAAGGCAAATAAATTCCCTTCAAGCTAATATAATGACTTATTAAGAGCTGTTAAAAGTATTTTTTAAAGAATTGAGATTAAACAGTTGTGATATGGAGTTACTTGTGACGCTAAGAAACTGATTTGCATTTTCACATAAACCCACATTGTATCAGAACTTCCTCATGAAAACCCATTTATCTGTCTCCTGTCACTTCCTCTTATGTCTTACACTTCAGAATCTCAAGGGCAAGATTGCCATTTGTCTTACCACAATACCCTTGTGATTCAAAACTTCCCCTGGTGTCATGGTCCAAATAATGACACCTCAAGAAGTCATAATCCCTGAAAATTTTTCTGGTTTCAGTTTCCCTTTCTTTATTTCTTGCAACTAAAGCTAAATCTATACTTTTACACATGATAATTTATTCATATCTCATGCACTTTCAATATTACATAGCCTGCACTCCTTCCTTTTCCTTTTTTTTTTTTTTTATGATGACAATGACAAAGGCTGTGAATAGAGAGTTGTAAAGGAGCTGGTGTGATAAAAGGGAAACACTCCTGCAGCCTAGGTGGGGAGGAAGCAATTCCTCCTTTCTCTGGCAAACTGCATTAGCTTTTCTCCCCCTTAATGCTGCACCACCACTGAGCAGGTCCCTGACACAAAGGCTGCATTACCCATTGATGGAAGAAGCTGCTATTAGTGGTCCTTGCTGCTGCCCAGGGGCAGCTGTAATTCCACCCTGAGTGTGTTTCACCTGCAGCCCCTCCGAGGGGCTCATCTGTATGCAGCCAGGCTGGGAGCCCGCCCGGCTCACATCCTGCCCCCGTGCACGGCGTGTCACGGTGCCAGCACCTAGGAAAGGCATTAATATTCATGGGGAGCCAGCACAAAGAAATCAAAGCATCTCTGTCTGCCTTTCGATCTATTCCGCTCCTCGTAAATTTAATTTCGGAGGAACTTTCGGAGGGGTAAACCCCGCACCAGCTACAGCGAGGCAGGAATGCACATGTGGGATGTTCAACTGTAATTGAGAAAAAAAATCATGCTGATTTTTCCTGCAGTGAATTTGGGATTCCCTCCACCTTTTCAAAATTTAACACATTTTCACATTTTTTTCTAATTAAAAAAAACCCAAACATTTAATAAATGTTTTTTTTTTTTTTTTTTTTTCCTCATCAAGCATCTCTCTTTCTTAATAAGGAGGTAAAAGTCCCTTCCAAAGTCCAGAGATCAGTTGTGCAGAACCAGGTTATGAAAATCCCCTTTTGTAGTGCCACTTCCACACATGAAACCATCCCAGAGCTTCACAGTGAATCATTATTTCCTCCTTCCCACACCAAGTACAGAATGACCAAGAGCTTTGTGTTAGTGCTCAGGATTCTTCCTCCTCCCTCTTAACTCTGAGGGCTCTGCAGAAGAGCCTGGAGTTGTTTCCTGTGGGTAAATGGAATTAATTCAATTCCCAGGGTAGGATGTCTGAGCCACAATCTAACAATTGAGTCCTGTGGTGCTGTAGCTTTACCTAACCCAGCCCTTCCAAGTCCTATTTTTTTTTTGTTATTGTTGTTGTTTTGGTTGTTTTGGTTTTTTGTAAACTGATGTAAACTTTTTGGGGATTTTTTTGTAAACTAATGCACTATTAAGGGTGTGACCTCCTCTGTGCTCTGGAGGTTCTGAGTGGTTAATGAATCACCAAAACCCTGAAGGTGAACAGTCTCCTGTAGGCAGCTGTACTGCTACATCAGGAACAGTGATGTTTCCTGAAAATAAAGATTTGCTCACCCAGCCAACACAGTGAGGTTTTAGAAATTGGGTTCAAGTCCTTTGCCCCATCTCTGTGTCCCTGAGTCCCTGTCTGCCCTGTGTCTAATGAGTGGCACATTCTGTGAAACAAGGACTGTCTTTTGCCTCGTGATGCCCATAGTACATAAAAGACTTAAAAAATTATGAATTTTGTTTGTTGTGAGGACATGGGAAAGGTGTGCTCTGTCTGTCAGCAAATAAAGGCAAGCAGGCAGGATTCTTTTACCCTAAATGTGGCCATCTCCTCACACTGGGTCTCATAATGAGGCACGAGGCCTGCACTGCATCTTGTGGTGGCAACTCCTTTATCCCTTTCTAGCTTTTAGTAGGAAGAAATTGGGCAAAGCTGGCTATACCACAGACATACTTCTGATTGCCATGTTGGGTAGAAAAATCACAGGGGTTTGGAGTATTAGAAAATAACCTGGCCACGTAGGCAGAGCTGTGGTAAGGACCAGGAACTGGGGCCTAGTTCCTCCTTCTCTGTCCAAACCATAAAAACCTATTTCAATATTTTCCTGGTTAGGAAACCTTTTGAAGACCTGGCAGGAGAGGTTCAGAATGGACATTAAGAAGCACTTCTCTAGACAAAAAAGGGTGGTCAAAGACTGCAACAGATTTCCTAGAGAGGTGGTCAGTGACCTAAACCTGTCAGTGCTTAAGAGGCACCTGGACAATGCCTTTAGGAACATGCCTGAACCTGGTCAGCTCTGAATTGGTCAAGTATTTGGATTACATGATCATTGTAGGCACCTTCCAACTGAAATATTCTATTCTTCCCTTCCTTCTCTCCTTTGTTAAAGCATTCAGTTATTCCCAAGGTCTCATAAAGGCTTAGGCAAAGGCAAAGGTTTTTCTGCTTTCTGTATGAAAAGTCTCAGCTTTCAGCCCAGATACTTCCAGGGTATCCCCAGAGCTGCAAATCTCTTCCAAGTCAAACCACCTGTGCAAACCATAGGATTATTAAAAAGGGGATTTGCCTAATTCACAAAGAGTTCAGCCCTTGACTGTCTGTCAAGGCTTACCATGACAACAAAAGGCTCAGAAACGTTTTGGTTCTAGAGCTGTTAGCCCCAAATCCCCATAGCTGCTTGACTTCACCTAAGAAATTTCTCATTTAACATGTGCATGCACATCACTCCTTCAAGTCTTTTCCCAGGCTCTTGGGTCTCAGACTGGCTCCCATTTGTGACATAGTTTACCATTTCAGCTGTACAAATCCTTCTTGAAATGTTTTCAGCTTAGTAACAGAACTAGAGCCCTTCATGCTAAAAGGACAGAAAATTTATAAACACAATTCTGCAACCCTTCATGTATGTAACAAACCTGAATGACTAATAGTTTCCAATTATGCACTAGAATACTTTAAAATTTGTATAATGCTTTGTTTCTGTTTTCTGATGGTTTCTAATGCCTTGGAGGATGAAAGGCAAACCATCCAATCTGTTTAGGGACAGGTCCCAGACCACACCTATAGTCATTGACAAGGGTCATGAAGTCTTGATTTTGCCAACATAACTCCATATCTGGTTTATCAGTTGGAAATATAACCCCAATATCTGGTTTATAATTTGGCAGCCCCTCTGCCCTTGATACCCAAAACCATACTTGACAATATGGTTTAGTGGCCACGGCAGTGTTTTTTTAAAGGTAGGACTTGATGATCTTGGAGGTCTCTTCTAACCTTAACAATTCCATTATTCTATTTTATTCTGTTTACTTCTCCAGCTAAATATAAAGACTGTTGACCAAGAGCTCTGTGTGGCTGCAGTTTGTCTGTCCCCAGAGCTCTGCTGGAAGCAAGAGTGAGCTGACTCAGGGTTTGTTTCCATGAAGTCAAAGGTTTCGAGCAAAGATCTGCATGTAGTTATGTGATTTAACTGTGGATAGCACCTGGTGACATGAACCCTGCTTTTAATTTGCTGCCATTACAGGAATAAGTATTTTATAACGATGCTATCAGCAGCAATTTGAGCACATATGCCCCTGGAATAAAAATTTGGTTCATCCTTTTTTGGGGACCCTGGTTCGTTGTTCTCTAATATTGTCAGCTTTACTCCCCAAAAATCCATCTTCCCTAAAAACAGACTCTGTCTATTATTTTAGAAGGATAATAAAACATGAAACTAGTGCCACAACTCCTATGATGATTTAATTCTGTCTTACTTATATACCAACAAATTTTCTTTCTTTCTAAACAAAGTATTACAAATGCATTATGGCTTGGCATAACACTTGGTAGCCCTGGGCAATAGTCATTTAACTGGTTTACCAGATTAAATTGCTTTGTTTTCTCTACCTTTTTCCTAATTTAAGGCAGTAAACATACCAAAATTCAGTATAGAAACAAGCTTACTTCAATTTGCAAATCTAGGCTCTGGAAGAAAAGGCTTTAAAAAAATTAAAAGCCAGTTAATTCCATTGCTCCCTTTCCTGCTGTAGCAATAAACTCTAAACCTTCATGAAAGTTAACATTTACTCTAGCTAGGTAGTAAAAGAGCAATATCATATTTGCTAGATTAGTCATGCATTTTCTCCCTTGGAGGGAAAAGTCTGAAATTACCCTCAACAAATTGAAAAATATAAGAAAGATAATTAATGAAAATATTTATAAGAGTGATAACTCATAAAAATATAGACAAAGTAAGTTTGAACTCAGATAAATGTTGATTAATCTGGAATCCACATCAGAAACCCATTGTGTGTTTACACATTTGACAGCATGTGCTTCAAAGAGATACTTGAGATTAATTGAGCATGGAAAGGGTACAAGCTTCTCAAAACAGTGCTCTCCTGTCAAAGTCTGACATGTCCTGATAAAGCCAAAACCAGTATCAACTACATATAAATGCACCTTATCCTAGTAGGAGACAGTGATGTAAACCTTAAAAATATACTGCTAGCAATTACTATTAATTATCAATAATATAATTCTGGTATTAATTCTGTTTACTCAGGAAAAAAAAAATCTGACAGGTATTCACCTGTAAATGATGGGTTTGGATATATATTTGCTTGCACTGCATAGTCATTTTCAACTGTGCTTGCTTTAACAATGGAGTCCAAACAAGGAAATAAATCCCTACGTATAATTTATCCCCAGAAAATACCAAAGGAATAATGATACAAATCTACATGTATATATATATGTTTATCCTAATTTACAATCAGGAAATCACTATGATTATTTAAGAAGCAGATTTTCTTGTGGACAAGGAAGGGATGGCCAATGGTTAGTGGAAAATTACTGTAGTAAGGGAAAAACAGCCATTTTTTGGAAAGGCTTGGAGACATTCCTCTTTCTTTTTTTGAATATTGTTTATTCACAGATTTTTAAATTGTTTCATAAAATAATAATAATAATAATAATTTATTTTCTTTCTTTCTTTCTTTCTTTCTTTCTTTCTTTCTTTCTTTCTTTCTTTCTTTCTTTCTTTCTTTCTTTCTTTCTTTCTCTCTTTCTCTCTTTCTCTCTCTCTCTCTCTCTCTCTCTCTCTCTCTCTCTCTCTCTCTTTCTTTCACTATAAGGATTGCCATGCAGCCCTGAGCAATGTGTTGTTCAGCAAAGTTTTGGAGCTAGATGGACTTCAGTGACCTTTCTATTGCAGAGTCATAGAATTATAGAATATTCTGAGTTGGAAAGTGCCCACAAGGACCACCCAGGTTCAACTCTCAGTTTTTTGCACAGGACAGCCCCAACAATCCGCCGTGTACCAGAGAGCGCTGTCTCGCCACAGACATTGTCAGAACACAGATTTATATTTCCAGATGCTCTGTCCTGGAAATCCTACTGCTTTTGATGACAGCAAGTTGTAGATGAAGGGGCATGAACCTGGAAAGGACGCGTTTAAGTAATATTTCTTCTCATTACTGCATGGATTTCGGGGGGACTTGAGGGATGGCAAGTAGTCAGCCAAGAAGTCCTGGAGTCCTCACACTGACAGTCATGCCATCTTGATCAGCTGCCACTTTTTAAGGAATGGGGAAAAAAAAATATCAGGAAAACAGCTTGACATCCAGAAAGTCCTTTGGGTAGTGTTTTTTTTCTTGTTTTGTTGTTGTTATTTGTTTGTTTGTTTTTAAGTCCTACAATTTCTTAAGCTGAATTCAGAAGGGCAGAGTCTTGGAAAAGTACACTCACGCCAGATTGGGAGGGTTTCAGTTGCCTAAGTATGGGTGTGTGCTGCTGTTTCACACAGGGGAAATACTTCAATCATCACATGCTGCAGCTCTAGAGAGCCTGGGTTTCCTCTGATTCTGTTAAATAAATTACACATATGCAAAAATCTTCAATGTTATCTGGCATCCCTATTGACACAAGGTGTGCATTTACCTGGCTGGGATTCAGTTCTCTAGCACTCACAGACCTTTTTACTTTTGTATAGCTGTATCAGCAGTGGACAGATTTATCACATTCTTTTACACAGCCATGGAAAGACATATTTCAACCAAACTGTAAATAACTTCACCAAGCCAATGAGATCCACTACGGCTTGCTTTCTGTATGCAAGTTCACACACTGCTTTGCATAATTATTTCATGAAAATTTTGTCTCTAATGCCTTAAAAATCCTCAGCTCTCCTTAGCTGCTAACAATGCTGCCTGCCTATATCTTTGATAAGTACAGTAATATCAAATAGATGATCTGTGCAACAGGACACGACAGCAGCCTCGAAAAGGCAAAAAGGAAAGCAAATAAAGACCAAGAATTCTCCCATCTTTCAGTCCCAATTTCTGATCCTGGGGTTTAGCTTTGTTATTTCTTCTAATCTGTTTGAAGAAACCACTCCTGGGCAGGGCATCCTTTTTGCAAGGATCATTAATTTGAAGAGAGGCGAACGAAAAATAGGGAATTTGTATTTCAGTCACAAAATGGATCAAAGGAGACTTTCCTAGGGCAAGGTGCTGTTGTCAAGATTGTCCTGAAGAAAGGAAAATCATTACAGAGGATTATCTATAACAGTGTTCTCAACCTTTCTTTCAGCTTCTCTAGCCCAAGGCAGAAATACAGTGTGACCTGATTGTGATTGCCACACACGCACACAAGGACTCGCTCTTCCACAGTTACATTTTTGCACGTGTCTTTAGTGTGACGTTATTCCCAAAAATAAACCTGCCACATACACATGCACTCACATATGCTCAAACTTAATATTATGGTGATTACTTTTGTAATAATTACAGCAGTAGTAATAATAGTAGCAACGACAACAAAACAACAACAGTAATCATCATCATCATCTTCATTTTTTTGAGGTCTCAGTGTGACTCAAAACACAGGGAAAAATAAATGCTCTGTTTGCAGGATTATGTGGCGGGAGATTTGTTCCATATTTCTTCCTCAGTTACTGCTCACTGGAGCTTCTCAAAGGTCACCATTTTAAGTTGATTTTTTCTGGTGAAACATTGATCCTTTCACTACCAATTATCCCTAGATGAGACATGACTGGTGAAAACACATCTTTTATTAACTTGGAGCAGATTTGGAGCTTGCTTGGGTAGTGGGACCCTACCAACACCTACAGTGCCCAATGATGGGTCCCATTCTCAAGGCTCCATAACTCTGCAGCAGTTTGCACCTGTGAAACTAAATCTGCTTTCTCCCCTGAGACCCACCTGCCCTGGCATTGCTGCCCACTGGGAACAGTGTTTTGTCATGCTGCATGTGAATTCCTGAGATAAACTGTCCTGGATTAAAGACATGCAGGAAGCATGCCAGAAATTGACTACTATGATTTAAAAACAATTGAATGCACCACAGTACTCAGGACTATATTGTGATCCTGTTTAGATTTCTAGGGTTTGTGCAGGTCCTGGGACAGAGCATCTTGTTAAGATGATGGAAAAAAGGTGCTTCTATGGTCTTACCCTTTGTGGCAGGTGTAAAAATCCTATTATTATAATAATGAGATTGACCACTGCCCAATTTGAGGTGCAAAAAAGAAGACCACAAAAGAAATTTTACAAAGGATATATTTCATTGCAGAGGGTTCAGGATTTGTTTTCATAGCATGTCAGCCTCAACTCAAAAGATGTTGGAGGTGATGTTATGGTCATCCATAACAAGAATCTCATGCACTGATCTCAATGTTAGACATGAAAGAGATGAAATCACATGTAGGACAGGAAAAGAGAAGTCTTATTTCTTATTTTCCATCCTGTGCACCAGGTTTGGTGCAGGAGGGTAGCAAAGGGTTTTTCCTTACTTATTTTTCAATTATTAGCATTGGCATAATGGTACCTTCCTCAGAGTCATTGTATAAATATGTTACCTATAGATTAATTTTATCTCCTTTGCTAGATGTTTTGAGTGATAGGGAAGAGTTTTTTATGGCTCATTTTTATGACATGTCTTAAATAGATCCTAGGTCACACTCCAGAAAAAAGAATTTCCTCCTAAAATTATCATCAAGAAGAAATGCAAAGAAAAGTGAAGATTATCAACTTCCAGGCTCACTAAGAAAAGGAAAAAATTGCTACCAAAAAAATCAAGTGACAAAAATACAAGGATATATAACACAAAAAATTGTATTAGGATCAGAGAGCTGCAATGTGCTCCCTGTGAAGAAAGGCTGAGAGAGTTGGAGTTGTTCAGCCTGAGGAAGACAAAGCTCTGGGAAGACCTTGTAGTGGTCTTTTAATAATTAAAGGAGCATTATAAGAAGGCTGGGCAGAGACATTTTAGCAAGGCCTAAAGTAATGAAACAAGGGGAAGTGATTCTGAACTAAAAGAAGGGATGTATATATTGCATGTATATTGGATATATAGTGGATATATTTTGGATATATATTGGATACATACTGGATATAAGTAAAAAATTCTTGACAGTGAGAGTGATGAGGCTCTGGCACGGCTGCCCAGAGAAGTTGTGGATTCTCCATCCCTGTAAGTGTTCAGGGCCAGGAGCAACCTGGGATAGTGGAAGGTGTCCCTGCCCATGGCAGGGGTGGAACAAGGTGATCCCACCCAACTCAAACTGGGAATTCTGTGATTCTGTAAACCCTAGCATGACACACCATAATATAAATGCATTTTCCCAGACAAACACAAAGTTTTACACTATCAAATATTACAACTGGATCACAGAAACGCTGAGAATTGGTTGTGTTCTGCTGTGGATCAGGGAGCTCAGTGTTTAGGGCAGTGCTTAAAACACCTCTCTAGCCTTTCCGTGGTACGAATCCCCTCTGGAGAGGTGCTATCCTCGAGATGAAAAAGGCAGAATGAAATGAAGTTGCCATTACAGCATGCTTCAGAGAGCTCGGTTCACTGGGATTACAGACGTGACACACTTGTGTGTTTCTCTTGGAAGGCAGAGAGCTGCACATTGCCATAGAGGCACAGCAGATGCCAAATGCCAATTGCTAAACCCTAGTGGTTGCTTTAATTGCCCCTCTCCACCAATTTGAGATTTTGCAATGGTAGGAAAGCCACAGAGGTTGCTGTCACTCAAGTTCTCTGAACCTACAGTTCCGAGAGGAAAAGAATAAAAAATGAATGTAGTAAAAAAGGATGCAAAAAAAAAGAACCAAGAAAAAAACCCAAATAAACAAACAGAAATCCACAGGCTTGTGACAAGCTTGTAAACATGAATATAAAGGGAAGGGAGAAAAGGAGCTGATTCAGTTGCAGATTTGAGGTTTTACCTGAAAGTTTCATAAGGTAAGTATGAGTGTTTTAAGAGAGACAGGATCCTCAGCAGCAAAGTTACAGCATGATGGACTCTGACATTTTGCAAAACTGTAAAATGTGTCAGTAGCTTTAACAAGCAGGAATGCTTTGACCTCCTGAGGTTCCTGTCCAATTTAGCCATTGCAACTCTTCGATTCCTACAATTAATGGTTACATTCAGCTGAGGGAGGGAGGGAAAAGGGTGACAGGAAATGTCGCCTCAAAGCCAAGACAGAATTCTTTTTCTGTTTTTTTTTCTGCTCTAGCTCCATTATCAAATATTCCCTACTAATTCTTCACTGTGTGTTAGATATTTTCACTGCTTAAATTTTCCCTTGGCATCTATATTTGCAAGTCCCTTGCTCTCTAAATATGCATTAATGGAATAATTCCAAGGGATTCTGATCCTTTGACTAAACAATCACAAGGTAATTTTGCAGACTTTTTATTTTACATATGCTAGCACTAACACAGCACCCACACTAGACAGGTTGTTTTGTTATTTCTTCCATTTTGAGGATAATCCTGCTCCGTCTGCAATTTAGAGATCACTGCTTTTCTCCAGAGGAAAAAAAGTCACTTTGAGACCTTGCACATCCAAAAGCAAGAGCAAACACATGGGGAGCTTAAGCCATGCTTAGAGGATGAGTATTGCCAGCTTTTAGTAAGAAGGTGCCAATTTAAGAGAGCACTACAGGGTCATTTATTTTCCTCACATTGATACGAAACAGACAAGACATTATAAAAACAAAAGAATGCTCATTTCCATGAGATCAGGAGAGGAAAAGCTCCCCAAGAGGCTTCAAGTTTTAGAAGAGAGCCTGTTGGTCAAACAAACCCCTCATACAGAGTTTCACTCCTGTTCAGTTACGTGCAATAAAATGGAGCTCTCATCTAGGGATCAAAACAAGATTTACCAACCAGATTTTCCCCCTGGCAGTGCAGGATACCACACATTTGTTCCAGATTTGTCCCAAATACAAAGGCAATTATTAGTCATGTATTTGCTGCTCCAGTGTGCTCCTAATGCACATTTTTCCTGGGGTTTTCCAGGTATAAGCAGAAAGATTCAGCAGTGGAATTCCCTTCCCTGGGATGCTGTAGATGTAAAAAGCTGGCAAGGAATCAGGAGGAGACTGGACAAGTTTGCAAGAAGAAGATATGAGCCAAACAGAAAATGTAAGGAAAGATATTCCTGTCTTATAAATTCCTGTCTTAGAAAGGTTCAGTATCCTGTTAATAAATATCTGGAAGAGAGATCTGGGCTGGAATAACACACACACATGCTCTGACACTTCTTCATTTGCATCCAGATCTGACTGGTGTTGGAGATATTAGAAGGAGCTCTTGGACTCACTGCAGCTGGTCTCACCTTTTTATGTTCTCAGAGATCCTCAAACGTGCTCTTTCAAAAAGTCTCTCTCCTTTCCCTAAGTAAGGACTGGAGGCATGTAGAGAGTGGAGATGCCCCTGAGATTGCTTCAGGTGTCATGACAGGGAAGAGGAATTGCATGGGGAAAATTAACAACAGAAAAAAATAAGATTAAAAACACATTAAAAGCCTGGGAAAGGTGCAAAAGAATTGAGAGGGGAGATGTAAATGAGGGCACATGGAACTTGTAGCTGAGCACAAGTTCTAGAAAGAAAGGAAATCAGTCTAATGTCAAATGTCAGGCTTATACTTCCAGATTCACTTAAATTATTGTTTCCCAAAACATTCGCAGATATATATCTTTTACTTTGAAGGGTCCTCATAACTCAGTGAGATAGATTAGAAGATCATAAACACTTGGAGGATGGGGCTGTACCTCCCAGTTTGCTCATAGAAGAGTTAGCAATAGGGATCATTTCTCAATGTGAACAATTCCTAGTACACACATTATTACATTCTTTTTGTCATGTTCTTTTTGTCATTACATTCT
Source organism: Ammospiza nelsoni (assembly GCF_027579445.1). Taxonomy (NCBI): domain Eukaryota; kingdom Metazoa; phylum Chordata; class Aves; order Passeriformes; family Passerellidae; genus Ammospiza; species Ammospiza nelsoni. The sequence goes on along the minus strand of NC_080669.1, from coordinate 84,267,060 downwards.
TCTGTCAGCCTTGCAGGTACTTTTCTCTCAGAAAATCTGCACATTAACACCTTCCATATCCTACCCTGTAAGACAAAACAGTAGCAAAAGTATCCCTTAAAAAATTCCATTCTTTCTTTTACCTGAATATGGATGCTAAAATTCAGTTCATTTCTCATCTGTGGGTCTCCATCTCTGCACAGAAAGTGATTCTTGGGGCCAGACTGCATTTATTCAAATATATATAGGTGGCAACTAGAGATGAGGTTGACTCCAGTATTCACTCAATCACTGCAAGAAAACAATTTTTCAACGTCTTGGAGTAAAATGCCTTACCTGTGAGTCTTCACACCAATTCTATTTTCTCGGAATAAATATGTGAGAATATAATCATTTCATTTTTCCTTTCCTTCAGCTTGTCACTGATCATGAAATCTTTCTACTGCCACAGAGTAGTGCTGGTTAATTTTCAGCAGTTTGGTATAAATATCGTATGGATAGAACTACAGGATGAACAAGATGCTGACAGCTGAAATCCTTCTATTTTGTCCATTTCTGTCCAATTACAAAGAAATCGATACCCTTCTTCTCAGAGCTGGAGAGTAGTTTCAGAATATAATATATAAATAATTAAAATTATACCTAAAATGGTGGGGGATTGTTTAATGTATTGTGTTTTTTTCAATATATGAATTGGTATTTATTCTTTACTAGTTCATGCTATTCCATAAAAGGAAGCCCCAAAAATATGACTGCATTAATAATTTACAATATATTTTATTTTTGTCTCCCTTACAAGGCATATTAAAGGCAAATGCTAGGAGTTATGATATAACCCTTGCAAGAGAAATAAGTATCACAGCACTGATCCCACAGATGGGGAAATTAGGTTATGAAGGATATATGGGCTATATTGTGGGCACATAAATTGCTCTGTGTCACACACCCTGGACAAACTCTCTGAAGGAGGTATTTGAAGCTCTAGGGTTTCTGGCATGGGACCTGAGTGAAATTTGGATGGTCTGCACATATCCCAAACCACCTCCTCAAAATCCTGAGGGGAATCCAAGGTACAGTTTGCCGATATGTAGGTTTTTAACCAATGGGAATGCTAGAAAAGTGTTTTCCATTTAGAAACCTAAAACAATTCCTGAATATTGCATGTATTGCATTAATTTTATAGTTTAAGCTTATTTTTATACTTTCCCTAGGTTATTACTAGGTACATAGAAATTTGACAATTCTCCATTTCTGTTTCCTGATTAATCTTTCCATGTGACAATCACAGTGCTGTGCCTGTCTTGTGTCCTGTTTCACAGACAGCAGGTGGATCCTAACAGGGAATGATTCCTTTCATGTTTACAAAGAAAAAAATTTATATATACATATATAATTAGGTTTGCCATGTTCTTTCTTTCAGCTGAGTTTCACCTTTCCTAACTCAGCCGTATAAAAATTAGTTATTTCATTAAGGTAGCCACCTAAATTTCCTCTCTAATGAAAGGAGAGGAAAAAGGTCTCTGCAGAGAATGATTCATCATGCACATGTTAAACATCTATTTTAGGGCAGGATTAATTCCTCTCTGGTGATACCATGCTCTCTCCCTTGACTGTGGAAACAGTTTAAATAATGGGTTATGACCGGAAACACATAGTTTTAACAGGATAGAGTTGGACAAGATAAATGCTGGTCAATTTTCTTTTTTAAAATTTTTTTCATCATTGTGCGAAGAACTATATGAGCTTAGTTAAAAACAAAGCTATAATTTAACATTTGTTACAAAACAAATATCACAAAAAGCATGAATTATTTGCACTGGAAGCATTGGTGATGCAGTACATGTGTCATTCAGGAATCAATGAATTTTGTAATCTGAATTTTAAAGACCTAGGAAAAAAAATGCCATAATATTGTCAACTGAAGTTTAATAGGAAGAAGCTTCTTCCTTTTCATATTCTTCATGGACAAAAGGAAGTAATTGTTGGCAGGGGGTGAAATGCTAAGAATTTGTCTCTCATCCTTACTTACCTCATTCTTTAAAATCCACCTTTCTCTCAAACTTTCTGAAGGCCATGGGTTTCACGTGCACTTTTCATGTAACGTTATTAACAAAGGAGAAGTCTCTGTTTTGATTGCCTACAGGCATCCTGACATTTGAAGTCAGCTATCCAGCTCTGTCATTCAGGTTTACACATATCCACAGACTGCAGCGTTTCAGAAAAAAAAAAAAATAAATAGGTTGCACACCATGAGAACAATAGGGGGGAGGAAAAAAGATAACATTCATGTGAAGCTTTAATTAATGTTAAGCCAATGCTGGCTTGTAGGAAATGTCAAGTTCCACTGGATAAATCAGGGCCGCTTCTTGGTTTTGCAACTCATCATGTTCTGTGTTCAATAAGATGCCAGGCTGCTTATTTTGAGTGTCATTTATGTGCAGTGTTTTTCATGTGGTCTTAGAATAAGGTGCCAAAGTTGTCTGGTTCCCCCACTTTATTCTACGATTAATAATGCATTAGCCTAGCAAAATATTTGCTCCTGTTATTACTCTTGAGGTTATGAAATTAAATATATATAACTGAAAAATACAGTAAGTATATAGGAAATAAATCTTTCTCTGGTCTTCCCTTCCCTGTATTCATTCACAAGGCAGCTCCCTTAGTTATAAGAACAGCTCTTGACTTTTAAAATGCATTCACCAAAAAAAGACTTCATTAAACTTTCTCAGCTTGATTTGCCTGCCTCTGTGAGCTTAAAAGCCCATCACTGCATAAACCTTTAGGTTTATTCTATTCCTCACTCTGATAGTGCAGCTTTGTACCAAAAGAGCTCTGCTGAATTCAACACTTACATCAGAAGCTTCATGTTCTTAATAATATTTTTATTGTATGATATATATTTTAGGTTATAACTTCAACATAGAGGGATATAGAAGCCCTGATTTTTCTTTTTCAGGAGAGAGAGCTTGGGGAAAATAACTTTGAACCTGGATTCAGACTTGATAACTGCCCATGACAAGCATTGTACTGCTGGGTTTGCCAACATACTTGCTAGGGGAGGCCCTCACTGAATGTGCTGTTGTGTTATTGCAAACCCTTGCAGCACATTTTGTTCATTTTTTTCTTTCTCCTCCTCATTTCTGAGTTCTGTTTTCCCCCAGATCCTTTTTTCCAAAGCCTTGGGAAGTCCCCTGTGATCATTCTCCAGTGATGGAGCAGCTGAGGAGAAAGGCAGCCCCAGATGTGGATGCTGACAGAGAAGAGCTCAGAAAACACTGAAAACACTGGAAACTCAGAAAACACTGGAATTGTGGATTCTATCAGTCTTTCTCAGCTTCACAGATGTTACAGGATGAGCTTATCTGCCCTCAAGCTGTCTCTCACCTGCCAGTATGAGGCACAAAGGCCTTGCATGATCCAGGTGTTTGGAAAGTTGTGGGAATGACTAATCATTTGGTTCATCACGTAGGCACAAAAGCTTGGAATTAATAACAATAATAAAAAAGACCCAAACATTTTTGAAATATTTCCCACATTGTCTCTCTTTTGTAATTGGGAAGAATGAAAAAAAAACTTCCATACTTAAGGAGAAGTCTTGTTCTGTACAAAATAAGATTATACATATACATATACATATATATTATTGTATATAAGAATAGATGTGATAATTAATATAAATTATTATTATTGATTTTATATAATTAATACTTACAATCAATAAATTGCAAATATTAATTATGTGCAATTTATCTTCTAAACTGCCTATTTCTGACAGTTTTCTAAATAAATAACTTCATTTTGAAATATAGAAGAGGCATCCTCAAGAAAATTTTTGCTGTCCTATTTTGTTCATTTTCCTGTTCATAATGTTTGAAAAATTTGGCTGATGATCTTCAAGCTGCCAGAAAATAAGCTGAAAATATTTTAAAAACAAATATTTCTGTTATTTATGCCTGAAACCCTTTTTTCTGTGCTAACCAAATCCTAGAGTCTCACAAACATCAGAACATGATTATTTTAGATGGAATTGCCTGAATTTCCTTCTCTGTTGATGCCTTTCTGTATCAAGCATGTTTAACCTGTTCAATTTCTTCCCAGACACTTACTCATGACTGTAGAGAGAAGTTTGGTTTGATGAGTTGCTGCTGTAAGCTCACCCTGGTGTTGCCCTGCTATCTGATATTAATGAGTATGGATGACAAGGAGGATTGGTATTGGGTGTACACACACATCTGTAATGGTCAGAAGACAATCAGGGGGATAATTAGATTGTAACAGCAATGCATAATTAATGCAAGGTAATGGGACAGATCCCAATCAGTTGTGGCAGTGGTAAATCCAAGGTAACCCTATTAATGTCGAGGACAGTTGTTTGCATATGTTGTACATTGATTTAACTGGTGTTTGATTCAGGCTCATTAAGTGACACATTTTTCACTTGTATTGTTTGGATGGGCAGACTGTGGATGATCACCCTCAGCTTGAATGGCACTGTATATTAACTGTTTTAGGACATGGGAATTAAACTCTGATCACTCCCCTAACCAGAAGTGCAAGCCATGCCCATGCTGAATTCCAGGTTCCTTAAAGACAGCAGAATCCACAGAATGTTTATCAACAGCTATGGGGACATTAGGGTTTTAAAACAGTCCCTAATCAAAACAAGGAATGATGTTTCATGCAACAGCACGCAGCTTTTGCTAATTTGTTTGTTTTGCTATTTATATCAGCAGCAAAGAAAATGTCATTTAAAAGGCAAAGAGCTTTTAATGGGAATGGTCAAAACTGTGCTCTGCAGCAAGGTATTGGTATTCTATAAAACTATATATATCTATATATATCTATCTATATATATATATAACTCCATATATATCAGTATTCTATATAATAGAATGGCGTCCCATAATTCATTCTAAGGGAAATGGTGATGAAGAATGAGAGGAAGCTCACTTCAGATGAGTCCATGGAGCAGCTCAGGTAAAAAGGGATCTCTGGAGATTATCTTATCCAACTGCCCAGTAAAGCAGGTTGCACATGATGCAGAAATTCAGGTGTTCCTTGGCTATCTCTCGAGCAGGATGCTCTGTACCCTCCCTGCACAGCCTGTGCCAGTGCTCTGTGACCCTCTCAGCCAGGAAGGTGGATCTCTGTGCTGGTGCCAGTGTTCTGTGTGACAGCTGAGAGAGCCCAGACACCTGGCCTGGCTCAGACAGAGCTTCCAGCCCTGCCTGCTCGCTGAAACCATTTCCACTTGTTATGCGACACACAGAGAGCCAGCCCAGCCACGCGCAGCCAGGTGCATCACTGTGAGCCATCACTCCTGCACGGAAATGCAGACTTAGGGGGTTTGATGAAGCTGTCCTGAGTTTTGGTTGGGTTTTTGTTTATTTGTTGTTGTTTTGTTGTTGGTTTTTTTGTTTGGTTTGCATGTTTTTTGTTTTTTGGGGTTTTGGGGGGTTTTTGTGTTTGTTTTGTTGTTTGTTTTTCTGTTTTGTTGTTGGTTTTGTTTTTTGGTTTTTTTTCTTTTTTTTTTTTTTGTTTATTTGTTTTTTGGGTGGTTTTGGGGTTTGGGGTTTTTTTTTTGTTTTTTGGGGTTTTCTGGGGGTTTTTGTTTTTTGTTAATTTTTTTTTTGGGTTTTGTTTTTGTGGGGTTTTGCTCTTTGTGTTTTGTGGGTGGTTTTATTTTGGGGGGGGTGTTGTTTTGTTTTTGGGTTTTTTTGTGGCTTTTTTTTTTTTTTTTTTCTTTTTAGGTGGTGTCCTTACAGGTCTGGAGCACACAGCAAGGACAGGAATTCCTCTTAGGCTCCAGAACATGGTGACTGCATGCAGGCTGGGAAACAGCCCCTCAGTGGCCTGTCTGTGCCAAAGCACATCTCAAGCTCAAGGGGGATTTTAGAGCAGTCAGGCTTTATTATTACAGACAGTATTAGTGTAAGTATTGTACAGCATGAAGTGATAGAATTGGTATTCCAGTGGCCAGCCCGGATGTACTCTGAGCTGATGTAAAACAAACAATGAGAATTTCTCGATACAAAGAGTGACTCAAAGCCCAATTAAGTTAACAGAGAAGATCTTTTGATTTCCTTCTGTCATAAACAAGCTCTTGAATTTTCACTGTACATAATAATAACACCCAGTGGCTCATCTTAATATAATTTTCAAAGAGAATGGGAGATGCTGTCTCACAGAGGGGTTGCAGAGGTTAGTGCCTGTCTGCTGCACATCTGGATGCTGCAGTGATGGTCACTATGGAAGAGTCAGCCATAAAGAGCTGAAAAATTGTGGAGGGTTTGGATAGTGTGAGGTAAATAAACCCTAGGCCTGCATGTTGCATGAGGGAAAGTGTGGAGGCAAAGTGTGGTATGGAGGTATAACACATGTCCTACTCCCCCAGTTTGTGAAATTGATCAATGCCTGTGGACCAAAAACCTCTTAAAGACTAGAATAATAGAGACTATCTGATAGTGCAACATCAGGAAAAAAAAAAAAAAGAAAAGAAAAATCAGAACAGAATGGAATTAGAGCAGAATGAAATTTCTAATGAAATTAGAACAGAAACTTTGCAACATTTAATGATTTCATGGTGTTTATTTTCCAAGTTCAAGGCATAAATCTGAAGGCTGGAACTGAATTTTTTATTGAAAGGTGATGGTTCCTCAGGAGATGGGATTTTGGCAGCTTTTCCCCCATGTCAGTGTGCTGCCTCTTCTTTGTTTTATCTTAAAAAAGCTGGGCTCCTGTGTAGGATTTTACTGGCTTCCTGGTGTACTTCTACCCTAGACTTTTTTGTCTTTTCATGGCAATATAATTTAGCTTCCAGTACTTTTTAAGTGTTTTGGCAATTCTGCCACTTCCGCAACCTCTGTAGCATTTATTGGGGTTGTTTGCTTGGGTCATAGAGAGAATAAAAGACATTTATTTTATCCTTTTTTTTTCACTCCTTATTTCTGCTTTCACATGCCTTTATATTTCTCCTTTGTGTACTTATATTAATTTTTAAAATATTTTTTCTTTTGTCTCTTTTTCCCCCACTCTATGCCTTTAACCACTTTTTCTGTTTTACATGCAAATCAGCATTATTTCCCTTGAATTATTCTCTATTCTTACAACGAAAAAAGTATTACTTTTTAGCAAGAAGGTGATCTTTTGCTTCCCATATTTTTAATTCACTTTTCAGATTTCTAATTGCTAGTGTTTCCAGGACCTTGACAGCTGTTTGACAACACTGTCTACCTCTAGTCATACTTTAACCATTATGGTAAACCACAAAGGAAGCTTGGTTTCTCTAGAGAAAATTCACTCTTGCATCCCATGTTAAATCTGCAGGTCTAATACGATATGCAGAAAACCAAATCTGAAGCTTTCTCATTATTATTTAAGCATGGCAATCATCTTCACTGTTTTATCTACAAAGTCACACACTGAGGACTTTGTTTACCTTCAGAAGCATGATGCCAGTTCCAATGTCACCGTGTGGGGATTTTTTTCCCTTTGAGAAATGCCTATAAATTTAAATGTCTCTACTAAATTTCTGAGGTTGTTCTCAATGATGTAAATAATTTAATTCCTCCCAAACACTGGGCTCTAACACATGTGTCAGAAGATATTTCAAGAATAAGGTGGGCCAACTGAGATCAGATGGACCTTTTTAATATTAATTTCACAGCCAGAATATTTACTGGGCAAAATATCCCTTGAAGATATTTTGAGAATATTTTGAGAACTCACTTTATTTTGGCTTAGCAGAATGACATAAAACCTGTAAGATATCTGTAAAATCAGGACTCTAGAAATTTGACTCCTGAGTGGGACGTATAAAATAACCTTGTCCTATTTGTTTGTGAACCTTGCATTTGATTGAAGTTTAGCTTTATAAAATTTAAATAATAATAATACAAAAAAATTTTGAATTAAAATTACACAGCTTGAAAATAGAGAAAATCAAAAGTTTATGGTGTTACCATAGTGAAAAATTAAGGTTACAGAATGTCTACCTTATCTTTCCCAACTGATCTGTGAGAAAAAATTGAAATAAAAGGAAAAAAAATAATTAATTTCTACTCTATTTAGCAAAATTTGGAGGAATTCAGCCTTCAAGCCAAGCATTGAACCTTTGTCCTCTCTCCTCCCCACATTGCTTGCTCAACTCCACATTGCTGACTTGAATTGCTTCCAAATAGGCTGGGAAATTTACAGCTGCTATTACAGGTCATGTAATACAGGTTAAACCTGTGTTTACAGCCCAATAATTTCCCTGTGTCTTTAAACGAGCTATGAAATATTTTGTAATGCAGATTGTCTGTTTTTTTTTATTTGCCTGTAAAAGCGGTGAAGGGAAGCTACAAAAACTCTGTGCTCCCTTGTCACAGAGGACAGCCCTGCTGCTGTGCTGCACTGAGCCTGGAGAGCCAGGACTATTAAATTATTACAAACTCCAAGGAGCTGCAGGTGCCAGAATTAGCAAAGAAAATATCCAACTGGCCTGAGTGGGCCAGAAAAAGGCAACTGAACAGTAATTCAGGATTTTTAGGCAAATTTGCCATTGTCTAAGTCAGGGGAAACAACGTTTAAGTTTAACCTTTAACCTCTTCTCTTCTGATCTTGGGGATAACCAGAATTAAACTGCCCTCAACACATCCATCAGTCTTGCTGATACACTTTCATTATATTATTATTATAGTCATATATGAGAATAATCTGATGACCATTGAGATTTCCTGGTTTGCGAAGCAGAGAAAGGAGTAAGCCACAGAAATCATATGTGCTCATATTTCTTTGTGCCAAAATAAATGCGAGACGAGTAGAGCATGAAAGGATAAATGTGCAAAGAAATTTTGGAGCTGAAAAGGAGAAATGTCAACACGGCTCGTAAACATTGTAATGTTCAGAGATGGGGCAGGTAATCTGTTTTGCCTGGATGCTCATCCTGGTTCGGATGTGATTCATTGCCTTTGATTTCTCATGGATTTGATTTAACAGGCAAGAGGTCACTTGGGACGGGGTCTGTCCCGTGTTTGTACCAACAGCACCCTGGAATCCCAGCTGTGGACCAGGACCCTGTTGTGAGAACTTCTGTGCAAACATAATGATAAAAATATTTATGGCAACTATTATTCAAATCAAGGAAGATAACTCATTGGTGAGTTGTATCTGAGCCAAATATTAAGGATCTTTTTTACCAGTTCATGTTCAGAAACACATGAATGACATCAGATTTTTTACTTCAGAGTTAAGCAATACAAATGCTGAGCATGTGAATTACTTTTAGCCCATTTATTAAATATATTTTCTTTGGTTTCAGTTTGTAAAGAATCTAGACCTGGAGGAATCGTAAACTGAAAGATTATCACCATAATTCTTTGGACCCCAGCAGTGATTATAAAATGAGCTCATCAAATAATCATTTGCAAGCCTTTATTAGCCAGGATGTATTTCCTTTGTCAATTTTGTAAGCATTCTCTGTAGCATTTGGAAGTGCTACAGTTTGCAAGTAATTCCTTGCTGGATATTTTTTTTAGCTTTGTGAAAAAAGAAAGCTCAATGAGGCTTTTCATTATGACTTCAACAATGCACAGTCAGCAAAGCTTTCATGTATCTTGATTGTTGATAGCCACTGATGAAATAGGAAGAGACAAAGTTTTTCAGGTGGAAACCTGTACAGGCACAAGCCACTCCAGCTAAGCAGCACGTGCGTGCACATTTGAGTCTCAGGCAGAAAAGACAGTGGGGAGGAAGGGAATCAACACCTATTAAATTTGGATGGGGACAGAAAGAGTGGCCTTTGTTGACTGACAGACAAGGTTATGTGGCTGAACAATAATTTGAAGGCCTGAATTATTCATGTCCACTTCAAGGTAAAAGGGTTTAACCTGGTGATATCATCGTGTTGCAGTATTTCACTAAGGCAAGAAGGGTTATTCCTGACTTTTATTTTACTTCATTCATGTCTTATACATGAAATTAGAGAAGGGATTGGGAATAATGGCTAATTTTTTGAGAAAAAAATATATGTGCATATATTAAGGTCCAAGAACAATTTGTAATTTAAAATGAAAGAGAAAACTGCTTACAAAAGGTCCTGACAGCTGAAATTCAGACTTCTCATTTACCATGCTCTACTCACCAGAAATGTCCTTCTGTGTAAATTTTAAATAGAGAGAGTAAAGGCTGGTATACTACTGGGATTCCAGCCTTTATTTGAAAATAAAGGTTAGTGTTTCTTTTTTTTTTCTTTTAATAAAAGTTGTATTTCTTTGCTGTCAAGAAATAAAAAAGACAATACAATTCTGGTCTCTTCTGCACTGGAGCAGTCTCACCTCAAGTCCTGTGAGCAGTTTTGGGCACCACAATATAAAAACTGACACAAAGCTGTTAAGAGGGTCCAAAGGAGGCCACGAGGATGGTGAAGAATCTGGAAGTGAAGCTGTGTGAGGAGTGGTTGAGGTCAGCCTGGAGAAGAGGAAATGAGGGGAGACCTCAGATGTCTTCAACATCCTCATAAGGGGAAGAGGAGGGGCAGGCTCTGATCTCTTCATTCTGGTGACCAGCGACAGGACCCAAGAGAATGGCCTGAGGCTGAGTCAGGGGAGGTTCAGGTTGGATTTCAGGTAAAGGTTTTTCACCCAGAGGGTGTTTGGGCACTGAAAAGGCTTCGCAGGGTGGTGGTCACAGCACCAAGCCTGTCTGAAATCAAGAAGTGTTTGGACAATGCTCTCAGAACCATGGGGTGACTCTTGGGTATGGTCCTGTGCTGGGCGAGGAGTTGGACTGGCTGATCCTGATGGGTCCCTTCCAACTCAGAACATTCTATGATTCTGTAATTCTGTGTGTCCTACCATCTGTTACAGCTTCCTGATTTGGCCTTCTAAATTGTTCATTGATTGTGATGAAGAGTTCATGGACTATCCAAAATTATCACACAGCTAATTGCTACAGAAAGAATCAATGAAACAGCCTACACATACATACAGATAACAATGCACTTTAGAGTGCCCAGCCATGGTCAAGATCCTTTTTTTTTGTTTTATGTTAGCATCAAACAATTAATTGATTAATTAATTTAAATTGGGATGATATTCATTCACTCCTAATTCCGGGTAAAGGGACCTGAAAGAATGAATTTAATTGGAGATGCTGGTATGGAACTGTAGCCTTAGACAAAACCTGAAGATTTCTTACTAAATCACCTTCCTCCCCTTAAGAAGTGCATTAAACTCCATTTTCTGTTAGGAAATCCTTTACTAGTTCCATTTTCCCTTTTAGTTCACAGTATTCTGGGTTATTAATGTCACAGGGAGTGTTGGTACCCCTGAAGCAGGAGTCAACTGTTGGATATATCTGTTTCTGTATTGTGGATCCTTTTCTTTGAATTTCTGGTCCCATTGGGGCTCCAAGGGGCTTTGTGGTGCCTCAAGGGGTGGAGTTATTGACATATTTAAGGGCATGTAAGGATTGTCTGGGGCAGGGGCCGTCTACAGCAGCCATCAACTGTTGCCTGTTGCAGACATCTTTTTATGAAAATCCTTTCCTTAGGTTTTTTTCCTCCTGAGAAGCTGAGAGGCTTCAGGAACAAAATGTAAACAATGATTATCTGCTGCTGTGGAATGCAACAGGTGCATCTGTGATTGGTCTCATGTGCTTGTTTGTAATTAATGACCAACCACAGCAGAGCTGACTTGGACAGAGAGTCTAAAGCAGCTGCCTTTGTTATGATTCTTTCTGATTCTATTCTTAGCTTAGCTAGCCTTTGGAGATGAAACTTTTTCTTCTGTTCTTTTAGTGTAGTTTTAATGTAATACATATCATAAAATAATAAATCAAGCCTTCTGTAACATGGAGTCAGATCTATGTCTCTTCCCTCCTCCTAAGACCCCTGTGACCACTGTCACAATCAACCCTCATTTCCTTTCATCTATTTTAATAAGATAATTCTCTCATATGCCCACCGTTAAGATCCCCTTTAATTTAGCCACATGGGCCACTAGCTTCCTGATTTTTCCTTTTGTGGGCTTGTAACTTGCAGAATTTTTAACCATGTGGCTGCTATCCATCGCTACAGCTTTCCAAGAGTTCTCCTCCATCTCCCTGCACATCAGGTGTAACTAAGGCAGATCTTTTCAGGGACAGGAGGACTGCAGTTACTTTTCTGATGTGTTTTACCCACCCAGTGACTTTACCCCCAAAGAGATTTCAGAGTAAATACCTGTAGTTATTAAGCAGCGCTTACTCACTCCTTACAAGCAGGCTGTGCAGGGACACACACAAGTCCTGAGCTCTGCTCTGCCTAAGGAAGAGTTCCATGTCTCCTATCCTTCTTTGTTGGCTTTAACACCATCCCTCTGTGTTTTCAGAACCTCCTCTTCAGGACACTGTGGGAAAAGATACAAAAAATAAATGCATAACTTCGACCAGAAGGATTGCTTTTTTTGGTGTGATGGATCTAAATTTTTTTTTCACATCTTTGAAACATCCAAGTGATTTGAAAGAGTGTATCGTGGTCAAATGAACACATTTTCAGTGTAATTTGCTGGATTTATTTATTGCAGAAAAAGACAGCTACTTTAGGGAGATAATTCCTTTTCCCTCACACAAAAGCAAGAAGAAAAACTAATATCACTGTAATTTGCAAGATCATTTTTGGGTGTGTGGGGTAACTCAGTCATACTGAAATACTCATAACTGAGAGACCTTTTTCATAACCTAAATGATTTAAATTGAATAGAAATTGGAGCACTACCTGAGAAATCTGAGTCACCAACACACTCTGGACATTATGTCCACAGAGAAACTATTCAATATAAAAATAACATTCCTCTGTGAGCACACTAAAGAGGAAAAATCCAACCTGAATGCAAAAGCCCAAAGCATAGTGACTACTGACAGGGAGGACTGCCCTAAGAAGGAATGTTTCTTTTCCAATTTTCACTTGGGCCTGAGCTTAAAAAAAAACCACAAAAAAATAACACAGCTACCTATTTGCTGCTGTCTTTATCCAAAGATGGTTCAAGAGTTTTTAGTCTTTCATCATCTCCTTGGGGCATTTTATCTACTTCTGTGTCTTGTAATGCATCACTCACTAAATAATTAATTTACTCAAGTAAGCAAGATCTCGGGGTTTACATAGTTTCTGCATGAGGAGAGATGACAGCTAAGAAGCAAGGAAGAAAAACCCAACTTGTTATGTTACTTTCTTTGATTTATTTTTTTTTAATTGTCATTACAGTCATCAAAATCATTCTTTCTTGCCTAACTTCTCCCATTAGGAAGATTAGATATCATTCCTCTGGTGTTGCCTTAATAAGTAGGGCTGGGAAGTGGGATTGAGAACCAAGTCTATCTCCCTTTATCATCAATTGCAGCACCATGGGAACAGGAAGAAAAAAAAAGTAAGAAATTTTTTTTTTTCATTGTACTGACAATCTTAAAATTCACATTTTTTTCAGCAGGTTTGAAGAGAACAGCCAGCATTTCAGTAAGTCTGGGCAGGAATGAATGACACATGGCTGAAAGTTTTTGGAGAAGGCTGGTGCTGGTGAGTCTGCAGAGACTCTTTGATGGATTCACCTCATAAATTTTTTTGTATAAACACACACCAGCACACAATTACATGTATGTAATTGCATGGGGTTTTTTTCCTCCAACCATGAAAATTATGGGTGTGATTAGTTTTTAATATATATGGAAAGCACCATATCTTCTACCTCCAATTTATCTGTGAACGACACAGCCACCTCAGAGCTTTTCACCAGAAACATATGTCACCCTCATTCCTATGTGTGGACTACTCATGTGTGTGTGGTTTCTCCTTCTGTTCAGTCTTAATTTAGACCTAATAGTTATCAAATAATTAAGTCCTCATATCTGTTTCCTTTTAGTTAAAAAATATTTAATTTAAAATCAAGCATCCTCCATACAACTTTAAAATTAATTTGCCTTCTCCATTTGAAATAGCTCACATTTAGCAGAAAATTTCCAAATTGTCTCCCATTTTATCTTAATTCCTAAGAAATCACAGAAAATTTTCTGGGCAAAATTTCCAGAGAAATTTTGGAGACCAGAGAACTAGGGAATGTTGCTTTTCCTTAAGTTTCCTGTAGAAGAGCTGCTCTATGTGAAGACTTCCAGATGTATGACTTATGAGCTTTGAGAGCCTTCTTTTATCTTATAATATCTTGAATTTTGCAAGCAAGACACATGCAGTTTCTGCCATTTAACGTGAAACAGAGTAAATACATTTGAATTTTTAAAGGCAATTCTAAGAGAATTTTGTTCCCACTGGATATTTCCTCAGCCCTTTCCAAAACCATACTGTAACTTCAAAACAGAGACAGTGTTTAGGGTGAAGCACTGCCTCTGTAGGCTGGTTTCTCCAGTTTGAAGTCTCTGAGCTGGCAGAGGACTCTGAGGCCAATGATCAAGGCCTTGAGGGTCTGTGTGGCTTTCCCTGACTCTGTTGATGAAGAGGAAGAACCTGAGTGGGAGCAGAAGGATCTTGATTTTCATCAGTTGGTTGGTGTGACTGGTGTTGGCAACCACCAGTTTTATGACCACAGGATTCCTGCAGAATTGAGGAACACCGTGAAGAGACAATTAGGTGGGAAAAAACCATCAGCAGGCTGGGTGACCTGGTAAAGGGAACTTTCAACTTAGACACAACAAGACAGTGGATAACCCACAGTCAAATGATGAAGGGGTGGACTGGCTTGCCAAGTAAATTGTGCAGGGTGATGTGGACAAGGGATGTCTAAATGAACAAACTAAGCCTGAAAAGTTCCACCCTGATCATTTGCACTTAAGGAAATGCCTGTGGGATAACATTATGGGGAAGTTACTCCTACCTCCCCTGGGAAATCAGCATGACCGAGTCCCTGCAGGATCTCTATACTGCTCCATGGGCTTTGGGAATAAAGAGGACAAAGAGATTCCTGTGCAGATGCAGGACTATGATCATTGAAGGTGTCTTCTCCAGGCCGCCCAATCCTTGTGAGACCACTCTGAATTACCTTTGGCAGCTCATGGAAAGTAGAAATGCTCCTGATGACTAGAAGTAAGAAAAGGTCATTGCAGGCTTTAAGAATGACAGTGCAGAGAATTAGATGCAGACTAGGCTCCCTTTGGTCTGTGGGAAGGTGATGGAGCAAATAATCCTGGTAACCATTTTCAGGCATACGAAGAACAAGGTGACTGGGAGTGGATTTGCAAAAAGGAAATCACTCCTGACCAACTAGACAGTCTCCTATGATAAAATGTGTATCTCAGCAGACTGGGTGAAAACCACAGACATTCTCTTTGCAGGCTTCCACAAGACTCTGATACCAGGTTCCACAACATCCTCATAAACAAACCAGTGGGCTGCTGGAATGGATGCTGGTGTGGACTGGGAACTGTGTGCTGGGATTGCAAGGCTGTGATCAGTGGCCTGATCATCTGCAGGCCCATCTGCAGGCCACTCACTGGTCTCCTGGGCCTGGTCTTGAGAATATTTAACACCTTCAATAATGTCCTGGGTGATGGGACAAACTGCACCCTCAGGAGTGTACAGACAATGCAAAACTGGCAGGAGTAGCTGATATACCTGAGCTGTGCTGTCATCCAAAGGGCATTTGACCAGCTGGAGAACTGGGCCTATGGGAATCTCCTCAAGCTCAACAAAAGGAAGAACCAATCCTGCATGTGGGGAAGAGTCTCCTCCCATGCTCTGGTGTTTTGTGATAAAATAAGAGCAGCGCAAAGGTAGATAAATATTTTCATTTTTGCTGGCTGTGCTCCATCTGTTCAGTGAATCAGTATGCCACAACATTTTATTTTTGCTGAGGGCCAGGTGCCTTTTACAGCAGAAATTCAAAGTCTAGCAAAATAGGGATCAGGAAAATTCCACAGAACTTGAAGAGTGGAATAACAAAAGGAATCATGGTGGGGAGAAAGGAGGATGATTACATAGTTTTGGTTGTTACTAAATTATATGATATTATGTATTCCAGGCCTGTGAACAGCTGAGCTGCGAGAGAAACATTTCTTGGGAGAGGCGATGACAGTGTTAATCCAGTGACTTGATGCAAACGGATACAAAGACATCTTTACCTCATTACTGAGGTGAATTGACTGGAAAATTCACTTAACTAATTTAGGAGGAAGTTAATAAGTTTGTTGGGGTTTTTTGGTTTTTTTTTTCCATCTTGAAATAATGCAATTTTAAAATCTTTGAATTTTAAAAAAATGTTAATGTAGGTTTCTAGTTTGTCATTTTGAACTGGGTGCTATATTCAGCTGTAACTCTCACTTTATATCTGCTGTGTAATTAGTAAACATTAGTAAATATATTTTAAAAGACATAAAGTTATTTTCTTCATTATGCAGGATAATTGAATGTATTTAATTTTAGGAAGTGATTTTCAACTGGTATAAGCTTGCTACTTGGAACATTTTATTTTGTAAAAAGTAAATGTCTGCTTTAAGGCAGATTCAGGGATAGCACTATGATAAAACTTCTGCTATATACTCACATGAGGATTGAAGTTGTCTAATTTATGCTACCAGAATTCCTGCTACAGTAACTATATTTACCAGAACCAATTCTAATTATCACATGTTTTGCTTAGAAGGTGGAAATATTCACTCTGAAGATGAGTATTCCCATTTAATATTATTCAGAGTAATAGCTACTCACACGAATAATGATTTCAGGTTTAGGTAGTTTTGAATTTCAAGATCCTCAGGGGCCCAATGCCATTAAATATGATATATCTTTGGTATTCTTTGTAGATAATCCCATTCAATATTATAGATCCCAAGGAAATCCCATGTCTAAACTGAAACCCAGCACTCAGCTAAAATGCCCATACTTCTGCTGCTTGCTAACTGAAGTGCTTGTAGGCGTGGCTCATGGCGCTGTGGATGTCAGCAGAGAATGTGTAATTCTCTCCTGAACTCAAACCTACATTTCAAATTTAGCCTCTGTGCTCATCAGTCTTTAAAACGCACACACTGAAATGCTGAACATGATTTTGGATTTTAACGTTTTACATTCCTGCATTGAAACAAGCTTAAAAGTCCAAGCAATTTTAATTATGTATTTGAAGCAGAAAATGAAAAAAGTCAGGGCTTTTATGAGGCTCTAATATGCAATGTGGATGTCAAGAGAGAGTGTTGTGATGTACAGTGAGTACATTCATGATAACAGTTCTCCTCACAGCTTTCATGTTGTTGTTTCTGATGTGACAAAAGCTCCTGTATGTTAGTGCTGGGGACCATGACCCAAGATCCTCTGTGTCTCCTGCTGAACTTAAATCCTGTTCTGGAACAACCTCATCTGCATTGGATACCCACATCTGCAGTCATATTACATGTCATTTTGTTCTCATCTATACAGCAGGCTAACAAGGAGAGACAGACATTGATCCATTTATCTCTGAACAGAGGGATTATTATTAGTCTCAAGCAGAACTAGTAAGGAGGCACTAATGAAGCCAGACCTTATTATCCTGTCTCATTTATTTTCAGTCATCTATCAGAGTCTGAACTTGCTGTTTTTCCTGTATGAGAGAGCACTAGCATGCCCTCTCTTCTCTTGCCATTTCACCTCTTGAAAAACATACAAATATATTTATTTCATCCCCTTCTGCCTCTCTTCCTACTTTATTCTAATTAGGCTGCACATAAAAATTTCTCATCTGAAGCAGGAGTAGGCAATCAGAAATGTATTGTGGTCACATAAACCACAGTTTCTCAGAAAGCACACAAAAGAAAATGAACAGAATGTGGACAGAAGAAAGATGCAGGGGAATTAAAAGGCTTTGGAAGAAATTGTAGATTCTTGCACTACTTGCTCATGGCAGATGGAGTCTATAAAAAAGGAGAGCCATTGGCAGCAAAATAGATTTATTGTTTGTGTTGCTTTTATGATTGAGATTGTTATTGTTATTATTGTTTTTGTCCTTTCTGTGTTCTTTTTAATATATTGTCATTAACTAAAGTAGCAAAGGGGGAAAAAGAAGATATTGCTTGTTTCACAATTACTTTGGAATGTTGCTTTGATAATTAGTTCATCCTGGTCAATACTCTCTTCCCTGCTGAAGACAGCATTACTGTCTGATTTATGTTTTGGCTCATCCCCTTGTCCCCTCACGTTAATCGTCTGTTGTTGATAGCTATTTAATTAAATGTGTCTGGGGAAATAGGGTGAATAACAGTAATGGGCAAGACAAGGATTAGAAGCAATACCCATAAAGCAGAGTAGATTTTGCACATTCAAATGGAAGATGAGCCAGCTACCCCTTACAAAGAAAAAGCTTCTGTCTTCCTGAACACTACATAAGAGAGATAAGATAGATAGATAGATAGATAGATAGATAGATAGATAGATAGATAGATAGATAGATAGACAGATAGATAGAAAGATAAATATTGATGGATAGATAGATAGATAGATAGATAGATAGATAGATAGATAGATGGATAAATAGATGGATAGATAGATGGATAGATTAGATAGATAGATAGATAGATAGATAGATAGATAGATAGATAGATAGATAGATAGATAGACAGATAGATAGAAAGATAAATATTGATGGATAGATAGATAGATAGATAGATAGATAGATAGATAGATAGATAGATGGATAAATAGATGGATAGATAGATGGATAGATTAGATAGATAGATAGATAGATAGATAGATAGATAGATAGATAGATAGATAGATAGATAGATAGATAGATAGATATAGATGGATAGATAGATGGATGATTAGATAGATAGATAGATAGATAGATAGATAGATAGATAGATAGATAGATGGATGGATGTTTGGATGTAAATGAATCATAAGATGCTCAGAAGCCAGGAGCACTTCTGCTGTGGAGACAGGCAGAATTGGGGGTTTTCAGCTCTGTGAAGACCAGAGCCCCTTTCAGTGCCTAAATGGGCTCCAAGAGAGCTGGAGAGGGATATTTGACAATGTCAAATGATGGAGTGACAGGACAAGGCTTGAACTAAAAGAGGATAAGTTTAGATGAGATTTTAGGAAGAAATTCTTGGGTGTGAGGGCGGTGGGGCCCTGGCAGAGGTTGCCCAGAGCAGCTGCAGCTGCTCCATTCCTGGGAGTGTCCAAGGTCAGGCTGGATGGGGCTTGGAGCCACCTGGGATAATGGAAGGTGTCCCTGCCCAGTGCAGGGAGTTGGAACTAGATCAGCTTAAGGTCCCTTCCAACTCAACCATTCTGCAACCCTATATATAAATCTACACACACACACATAATTATATCTATATATTTTTTAAATATACACAAAATGTGTGTGTACTTGTGTGATTGCATGCATACATACATGAACTTTAAACATTATTAAATTATCATTGGTGTATTATTTATGGATTGGCAGAAAATAATACAAAACATAAAACCTGAGCTAAAGAAACTGCACTACTGTCTTTAAGAAAGGCTGACTGTTAATTCAGCTGTGACATCAGAAATTTCCCATGTGATCATTTTGCTGCCATCTACTAATTTTTATTTCCTCTTAAAGTCTGCTGGGTCATCTGGTCTCTAGGTTCTACCAAAGACTCCTGGCAATGGGAAAGAGTGCTGTCCTAGACAAATGATTTAATTTTTTAATTAAATAATTCATCATTGGAAAACAAAGTTTTATGGTTTTTTGGGTTTTGGGTGGGCTTTTTGTTGTTGTTTTGTTTGGTTTGGTTTAGTATTTGTTGGGTTCTTTTGTTGTTGTTTTCTTTTGTTTTGCTCTTTGTTTTTTCCTGTTTGTTTTGGTTTGCATTTTATTCTGTGGGTTTTTTTTGTCATTTGGTTGGTTGAGTTGGTTTTGGGTTCTTTAGTACAAGAAGTCTAGTCCTCCTTTTTATTCCTTCTGGGTTTGGTTTGTTTGTTTGTTGTTTTTTTCTTTCCCCCAAAGAGCATAGCAGGTTTTTATTTTCGGGTTTTTAAAATAAATACTTAGGGATTTTGCTGAAAAAAAAATCCAGAGAATTTGCATCATATACAAGTAGACCAGGAGAAGATTTGGCGATATTCAGAACAATTTTCACTATGGCAAGGTTTAATATACTCTCTTGCCCCTAAGAAGTACTTGATTTAGAAGTGATACATGCTGGTAAAGTCTGGGAGGTTCATGATCCTAAGACTCTGCATTTGGTGCATCCTTCGGCCAAATGATAAAAGGGCTCTGAAGAGTTCTATCAAACACAGCATCCTCATTACTTTGAGAAGGGAAAGGTTTTATGTCAAGTCTTAATGGCGGAAGAGAAAAAAAGCATGGAGTCCCCGGTACACTTGGTACCATGGCCATATTATAAAAACAAAATATTTTCTTGTTAGGTGAATATATTAATTCCTTTTTTCCAATAAAAATTAGAATTTTCTCTGAGAAGTGAATTTTATGACTACTTTGAATCACAGTAAATAAATTCTAGAATGATTCACATATACTTTAACACCTGTAATGAAGAAATAGCCTTGGGAAACCAAAAAAACCCAAACCTTGTTTTTCCTTTTTTTCACTTAATTCCTTTTCCTTACAGAAACGTTGTATTCTGGAAAGCTGTTCACAGCAACAGAATTCATGTAGGCTCTTTAGTCTTTCTACATTAATTATAATTTTAAAGCAGATTGTTTCTGGTTTTTAATCTCGCCTTCTGTTCTATATATCAATTTGAAATATGCCTTCAGGGCAACTTTAGGCCATAATGGGTAAACACTCAGCATATTTAGTATCTCAGCCTCATTGGATATTGGGCCAAAATTATGTGCAGCCCTTCAAAACTCATCTCGAAACATTTGAATCTGCAAAGTTAGCTGGACACGTCCAGAAAATTTACTGCAAAAATCTTTAGTAACGACATAAATAGCACAGGGCAGACTCTTTCATCACCACTTCTTTCTCGTTTCTGTAATATGAAAGCCAAAAAAATGCAAAAACCTAAATTAATTTAATCAGCTGTTGGTCTTATTTGAGCTGAATCAATATTCAAATTTGTGTATCTGGGTTTGAAAGCACCTGCCCTTTGACTTTTGAGCATAAGTTTTTTCAAAGTCATGCAGTGCTTATGGTAACCCCATCTTCTTGCTGGCTTTCAGTTCCCCTAGAAAAGATTCAGGTTTACCTATGCCCTTGTTTATCCTGATTTGCTACAGGCACTGATGGAGATAGATATTTGTAGGAGCTGCATTTTCTAGTCCCTGTGCTTGATAAAATGGCCCTGATCAAAGCCCATGACATTTAAGAATCCTGTATAATACCTCTGCCATTTTGTCAGTGTACAGGGGTATTGTAAAATCAGGCAACCTCAGCTCTTGGAATGATTGGCATCTGACTCCATGGCTTTGGAATGCTCTCTCTTTATTAAAACTACATTATATTACATTAAAACCATATTAAAGAGATAAATACTGTACTACATCACACTTACTTCTAACTAAGTACTGAAAACTTGTGACTGTGCCAACAGCCCTGACACCCACACATGGATCCAATTGGTCAATTTATCAAAACACCATCACCAGAATCCAATCAAGCAATCCCTTCAGGTAAATAATCTTCCAGCGCATTCCAGATGTTCAAAAACACAGTAGCAGCAAATGAGATAAGAATTGTTTTGATCATTCTTTTCCCTGATTCTCACAGTTTCTGTTCAGAGGGCATGTGAATACCACACAGGGGAGATGTTGAGAATTTCACATCTAAATTCACTGATGTTTTAGCTGGGGAAAAATTATAAAGGAAAAGAAACTTCACTATTGAAATGAATATTCTTATGAGAAAAATCCATTACAGGCTTAGCAGAATATTCTGTTAAAATTTTAAGCACACCTTTCAAAGCCATGTTCCAGTTTGAAACACTGTGAGGGATGACAAGTTGAAATGCTTCAGTCACAAAGGACTCAACTTTTTCTACCTGCCCCTAGTTTCTAAGTGAAACTAGGTTTTAAACATCAAAACAGAGACACTTTTCTCATTACAGCTTCCCACAAAAATATTTGACTTCTTTACATATATCTAACTATTCACCACCATGCAGGTGTGCTAAGCACCTGCTCTTTGCACACACTGCACTTTGTGCACTTTGCACATATTATTTATCACAATGAGTTTTGGCCAATAATGTGCACACGAATATCCATCCATCCATATGTACACATGGACATAATGCAAAGCTACATTACACAGCAAGGTAGGAATTTTGCCCTTCATCAGGCACAGAAATGTATGCATTCTCTAAAATTTACATTAAAACCTCTCTAGAACAGAATAGACATATAAAATTATAGAACTGTTTCAACTGGTTGTGGTCTACAAAGTTTTTAATCACAGACTTCTTCAGTAAAAACTTCTGAGCATATATGTCCAGTATATATACCAAAGTTTTTTTTATTTATTTATAATCCATTATTTATTAATTATGGATTTTTTCTGCTGAAGTTCTCAAATTCTCTTCCTGGACACAAATGGTTTGTCTTGCTCTTTTTTAAAGACCACTGGAATAGAGAGCCTATTTCTTTTCTATAACTTTTCTGAAACAGAGAAAGGAATCAGATGGGTGTTAGAGGCAGAACCAACTAATTTAAGGAAGTTATGTTTAATTTTTAAAAGCAGCTATATGGCAGCCAGTGAAAGCTGGGTTCCCTTCTCTATGCCATCATGCTACAGGAATACTTAACTGTTAAAACTCATAGTTTTTGTTCAAATAACTGGTTCCAGTTAAGTAGGAGCAAAACCAATTTCATGCAGGCTTTTTGGGACAAGTCTATTACGCGGAGAAATGGTATAGAAAATAATTTGGTTTGCTCTAAGCTTTTGATGTAAAAGAGAATATGTTTATTGTGACAGTCACATTTCTAACTTTTCTAAGTAACCCATAGAGGCCTTGCAGTTTTGCTCCCCATGGTGCACATGGCAACACTCTGACAATTAGAGGTGGAAAGAACAAAAGAAAAAGTAATATTTTTAAATGGAAAATTTTGAAGCCCTTCCATTTCAATTTACTACACTTTGCTCAAAACATAAATATCCAAGTACTTGAGAGATCTTCAACTGTCTAATAAATGAAAAACAATATAAAATTATATATTCTTTAAGTATCTTTATGTGGAAATGTAATAAAATGCACTTCTTGTGGATGAGAGATTTAGATTAAACATTTCCAAAGGGCTGCAAAAGGGTTTTGGTGGTGGTGGTGGTGATTGTTTGGTTTTGGCTTTTTTTTGAGAAAAATAAGGTGGGCAAGTCACCTTTTTCATTAAAGATGAAAGACTTAGGACTTAATCGAAATATCATTAAAAAGATGCAAACTAACAAAAAACACAAAAGAAAATAAAACAACAAACAAACACAAAAACCCCAACTCTGCCATCTCCAGGTTAAAGTACGTTTTCGAATTTGCCAGAAAAACAGCAAAGTGCACTGGGGAAAGCAGAGAACACATTAAAATGTATGGACTATCTTCTTTCTTGGTCCATTAAACATAATTCAGACACCTGGCATGCCATAGGAGTTCATCACAGACTTTCACAGAAGTGAAAGAAAGGTAAAAAAATCCTGATTACGGTCTGTGTTGACTTGGAGCTACCTGTATTCTTCAACTCATCTCCATCCAGTCGTGTCTAACAGCAATGCAGAGTTTCAGCTTGGTCCATAAAACTTCAGAATACAGAGATCTTCCTGACGTTCCAAGAAAAATATAAAAATAAATGAGCATCTACCTCATCTTAGGTGTCTGGCGCATCAGGAGTCCTTCCTCCACATAAAAGCTCATGCGCTTAGGGCCTCTTGGAATTTTCCTTGGGAGGAAGGAGAAACAGGTGTTCTCACTCATCTGTAGAAAAATTCCTCTGTTGAAACTTTTTATCCTTATGGACCCTTTGTTGGTTTATAGTATTGTAAGAATTAAGTGTGGGTTCTTGCTTTTGGGACTTTAATGACTTCTGTTACTGTACACAGAGTTCATGAGACATCAGTTACTATCAAAAAATTTAGAAGAATTATTTGCTTTGATATATACATTTTCCTTTAATTTGCTTTTGGGAATATACGTATCTAACCTGTGAGCAAATTAGAAAAAATGCTTGCTGTTTCACCTGCAGAAAAACATTTTCCTTCAATTCTTGTTGACTTGGCCAGTCAATGAGAGCCTGGGAAATTATAATCCAGTTTGTGTTTCCTCCTTGCATTATAGATCCTTTTGAATTGGCAGAAAAGTTCAGAAGATTTTTTTTTAATCTCTTCTATACGGAGGATTTGTTATGAATAAAAATGAACCTCTGCTTTGCTGATAAGTACAAAAGCATGACCTATAACAATCTTTATATCTCTCCTTTCATTTTATTGACAAACTTGGGGACATCCCATCTGCTGTGAAACAGGAATTTGCATAAAACAGAAGGTGGAGGATAATGCTTTCCTTTTTGCTATTCCTACAAATTAAACATCTACAAATAAGCTCCAAACCCTACTATAATCCAGAGAGGTGATCAATGATCAAAAAGATATTAAAATTAAGGCATCCTCGGCCTTATGTAGTCCTGGGCAGTAGTAGCATCAATTCTGTTAATTTATTTATTTATACTGGGGGGGGGGGGGGGGGGGGGGGAAGGGGGTTTCTGTAGGATGGAATTTTGTTTGCTGAATTTATAATAGGAATTTAAATTCAAAATACAAAATTACCAAATCTAGGAATACAGTTTTCATTCCAATTATGCTTTAGTTTTCTCTTGCATAAGCCTTTATATAACTGAGCATAATCTACAAACCCTTTTTGAAAATTGCTACAGACTTTAATGAGAGCAAAAATAATACTTTTCTGTAGAAGTATAAGACTTCCATAATAAAAACAAACAAAAAATAACCCATTTAAAGTCTATAAAATTTAGTAGCAAATTAAACCTTTCTGTATTTAATAGATCTTTTCATCTCTTTTATAACATTCTTCACCTATGCTTACAAAATTAATATCATTCTTCTCTACTTTATTGAAGCATTATTTTATTATAATTAAAACATCTTAAACTACACACAAAACTATGAGATAGTGTTTTTCCTTAGAGAAAAACAGGTAGTCCGTGTGAAAAGTATTGCAGTCAGATACTGAACTATAACATTTTTGAATTAAGAGGAAAAAAATCTACAATAGGAGTTTATTACTTTTATTACACTCTGTGGCTTCATAATTTTATACACAATTTGAGTTCCATTTTCTCATTTATAATAAAGTTCCTACAGGTATTTCATAGTGTTATAGCAAAGGGGTTTGGTGTACTGCAAAAGTTATGAAAGTATGCTTAATGCAAATCAGATAAATATTTCAGGATGTCTTTCAACGGGACCCTATGGATTTCACTCTTCTAAAGTTACCCGCAATATTTTTATGTGAAGGAGAGGATGCACTATATTTGCTGCTAACATCTCACAAAACAGAGGTGACTATGGTGCAGGTACAGAAAACACATTAAAGAATTTGCCCCCCATTTTGATGGTTAACTGTGGTGGTGTGCCTTTTTCTGCTGTCAGTTTAAAGTGGTTTGTTCCGATTGTCCCCCATGTACGTTGGTCTACCCCAGAGTCGTAATCTCCCATTTCCCGGTCCATCTTTCTAAAGACCAACCCTTTATTCTGGATCCTTCCCTGTCATTAAATGAAGCCCTGCCTTCTTCTCTTGTCCGTCATTGCAATCCCACCTTTATTTCTAGAACCTTCTATATCTGTCTTGTATCTCTCAGAACCCCAGGGGTACATTTAAACTACTCTCCTCCCCTGTTGCCCCCCATTGGCTGTCACAATGTATTCCCCGCCTTACGCTCTTCCCCAGGTGTTCTGCAATTGGCTGTTTGTATCCTCCCCTTGTTCCCTCCCCCGTACTTAAACTGTTGTAATGCTGCATTTGCTGTCACTTGTCCCTGGACCCTCTCAGGAGATAAAACCTCTTGGGAACCCACACAAGTGATCTCTCTTTCCTTTACTCTGGATTTCTTGACTTGGGATACCAACAGCAGCCACACAAAGAAGCCTTGTGCTTCTGGGAATTAAGCAGCCCTGTTCCTACCACCACCCAGACCAGCCCAAGGGGCGGACAGGGAATGGCCACTCTTGGCACAGGCCAGGAGATCGGGCTAGCTGCAGACAGCTCAGAGTGGCCACCATATCATTCTGGCACCCAACATGGGGCCCCTCCCACTCGAGGGACCAAATTAGAAAGGCTGTCCCCTGGACCAGAGTGCTCAGGGTTGTAAAGCCTCTTGGAAAATCAGTGCCCCTGTGTGAGTGCACTGCGTTTTAGTCAGTGGTGCTCCCAGGGTGGCAAGAGACAATATTTCTCCAGGTGCCCAGGAGGACCTTGTCCAGAACCGGGGACCTTCTCTGCGATCTTCTGTTCCAGGGGTCGTCAGTGTGGTGAGTACCCTGGTGGCTGGGTTGGAGCTGGTCGGGGACTCAAGTGTTGGGTGGGTGCACTCCCGAAGGAGGGGAGGCACAGCGCGCAGTGTCATCACTCCACCCCCAGAAATTCCCTGGGCCCTTTTGCTTTTTCCAAAGGCTCCTTGAGATTTTTAATGGTGATCAGTGAGGAGCGCCCTGCCCAGAAGGTAAATTGGCTAACAAATACTGGTGTCTGGGTAGAATAGTGGCTACTGAACAAGCAGAAATTAAGTGCGCTCACCCAAATAATGGAGTAACAATTGGAGTAACGTTGAAACAAATAGCCCTTGGAAATCCCCAGTGTTTGTCATCCAAAAGCCAGGGAAGGACAAGTGGCATCTCCTCCATGATTTGCAGAAAATAAATTATGTCATCAAGCACATGGGGTCTTTTCAACCAGGGATGCCGTCCCCATCAATGCTCCCCAAAAATTGGAATCTGGCCGTAAATGATTTGGAAATTTCTTTTTCCAAATTCCTCTTCACCCAGCTGATGCTCCACATTTTGCTTTCTCTGTACCATCCATCAACAGAGAGGCACACCATAGTTTTCATTATTATTTCATCTTTCCCTACATAGTCTCTATTGCGCTAATGTTGTCTTTTCTATCGCCTATACTGGGACTAGTAAATGCTTTAGTTGGGTGTGGGGAGTAGCTTTGTTATTCCAGGTAATGTCAACTGGGCTAGAGTTTGGCATCAAGATGATCTGGTATTAGCAGACATCTTTCAGGTGTAAGCTGAATGCTTTTGTTTAAACTATGTCTTGGTAGCCTAAGTGCACCTTCTGGTACACTTACCTTGTTACGACTTACCTCATCTTTGGCGGGATAGCTTATTAATTAATTCCAGAGTGGAGGAATGTGTCATTTTACGTTATATAGATGATGTACTTGTGTGTGCCCCTGATGACAATGTGCTTAATTCTGTTTTAGAGGACACTATTACTGCCTTGATGGCGGTCAGATTTGAGTTACAACAAGAGAAAGCACAGAGGCTGCCGCCTTGGAGGTGTTTAGGCCTTGAGATTGCCAACAAGACCATCACACCACAAAGGTTGGTGATCAATAATAAACCTGACACCTTGAGGGATATCCATGAACTGTGTGGATCGTTCAACTGGGTCAGGCCCTGGCTGGGACTCACCATGAGGGATCTGTCCTCTCTCTTCAATTTGTTAAAGGGAGGAGAGGAGCTGAATTCTCCAAAGGCCCTGACTCAGGAGGCTCAACTTGCTCTCAACAAGATTCAATTGGCACTGGCAGACTGGCAAGCCACCGTTGCCAGCTTGACCTTCCTTTCAGTTTCATCATCTTAGGTAAGTTGCTGCACCTCCACAGACTCATCTTCCAATGGGACAGGGACCAAAATGACCTCCTCTTGATCATAGAGTGGGTGTTCCTTGGTCACCAGCTGTACAAAAGTATTGCTCAGCCACAGGAGCTGACGCCCAGCTGATCTAGAGTTCGGATGCGATTGTTGGTGAGGTGTGATTTTGCATGCATTCATATTCTCATTGTGAGATTAACTAATGAGACTTTGGAGCAGGTGCTCCCTGATAACGAGAACCTACAGTTCGCTCTGGATAGCTATCCAGGAAAAATTTTGATTCACCATCCTGGCTGTAAATTGTTTAACATAGAATTCAATTTGATCCAAAAAGACAAAGTTGTAGGCCCCTTAAAGCCTTGACAGTTTTCACCGACGCATCCGGAGAGTCCCACAAGTCTGTGATGACTTGGAAAGATCCTCAGACTCAACACTGGGAAGATGATGTTAAGATCACTGAGTGCTCCCCTCAAGTGGCTGAGTTGGACACAGTTGTCAGGGCTTTCAAAAAGTTCCCTGGGCCAATTAACATCATTATTGATTTGGCCTATGTAGCTGATGTGGTATCCAGAGCAAAAAATGCTGTGTTGAAGGAAGTCTCTAACCCAGCAATATTTAGCTTGCTCTTGAAACTTATCCATCTAGTTTCCTACCAAGAGCAATCGTTTATGTGATGCATGTGAGGTCACACACTGAACTTCCCAGTTTCATTGGTGAAGGTAACAGTATGTTAGCGTTCAAAAAAACATAATCACGGAGGGATTATATGCGGTGCTTTTTATTAAGAGCTCTGGGAATCGGGGTATTTAAACAAATCTGATTCCGACCATATATCCGAAATGATCATGTTTTGTACTCTATCGTTACATAACTTTCATGTTAATTATTAAACTTATATTGTTCTATTGTATACATAAATTTAGCCCCTCTCTGAATTTCCAACATAGTTTCTCATTATTCTTCCTATGGTTATATAATAATTACATTTAATTACTAAACAATCATCACATCTAACAATTATATAATTTATCATACTGCTTATGCAGGTGCAGTTGATCTGGGAAAGCACAAAACCTAACATTTTAGATTCTACCTTTAACTTTTTCCAGGGCTCCACTATCAAGTAGAGCAGACGCCCTAGCCACTCCATTGCAACTGGCTGGCCAACCTATCTTCCAGCAGGCCAAAATAAGCCATGAGCAATTCCACAAGAACGTTCCTGGTCAGATCAACCAATTCCACCTGAGGCATGATCAGGCCACGGCAATTGTGGCCACATGCCTGAATTGCCAGGAGTCCTCCCTACCATCCTTGGGTTCAGGAGTGAACCCGAGAGGACTCCACAGCTGTGAGGTGCGGCAAATGGATGGCACACACATCCAAGGGTTTGGAAGTTTCAAATATGTTAATGTGTCAGTGGATACCTTCTTGGGAGCAGTCTATGCCTCAGCCCATGCATGAGAGAAGGCCTCTGACGCCAAAAAACATCTGCTGCAGGCCTTCGCCACACTAAGGATCCCCAGGGTAACTAAAACTGACAATGGCCCAGCCTATACCTCCAAGGCATTTGGCAATTTCCTGCAAGAATGGGGTTTGAATATTGAAGGGGTATTCCACCCTCCCCCATCAGCCAGGCAGTAATAGAAAGGATGCACCAAACCCTCATGAAAGTCCTCAATCACCAAAGGGACGATGTCTTGGTCAGCCCACCACAATTAAGATTTTGTAGAGCACTGTTTACAGTTAACCACCCAAAAATAAGGTGTGAGAAAAATCTCCAGAGTTCAGATGCCTGTGTGTAAGCTAGATGGTTAATTTCCCATAATAGTATTTATTTTACTTATTAACAGTACAAGATTATTATCTTCACACACCCTAATGAATTCTCTTGACCACCTCCTGGGTTGGATGTTGAACACAATTGGTGGAAAGAAGGATGTCCGACCTCTAGTTGCCGATTTATAAGTGCAAGTCACCCTTAGGTCCTATGCAGCGCCTGTCAGCATCAGGCATGTCTCTTGGGTATTTGCATGTATCTATTAAAAAACATGACAAAGGAAATTAGCAAAATTGGCACTGCTGAAGAAAACAAAAATCCTTTGTTTTGCTAGAAGGATGCATTGTTTTATTTTCCTAAGTATTTAAAGACTGCAACAATGTAAATCCGCACACCCTCCAGCAGCCAGGGAGATACACCTGTACATTGCCCAGGAATATAATTCAGATTCAGAGAGAGAGATGGCCATTCAGGGAGAGTGTTAGCAATGTTAACAAGGACAATAGGTTGCATTGCTGTTTTCCTCAAGGACAGATTATCATAGATAATCTCATGTCTATCAGTGCAATTTTTTCTTCTCGTAAGAAAGCCCAGAAAAAAAGGTATCAACACAGAAAAAGAGAGATAGAAAATGTTTGAAAAAAACAGCTAATTTTTTTTAAAAACAACTAAAAAAAACCCAATCCCCCAAACAAGCAAAAGATAAACACACGAAGAATGAACACATAATTGTCTCCATCTCGCCAAAAACCAACCAAACAAACTAACAAAAAAACCAACCAACCAAAAAAAAAAACACAAACAAAAAACTCCACACAAGAAAAAAACAAACAAACAAACAGAAACAAAAAAATTAGTCCCATCTTAAGAAAAACACCAGAGGAAATCTGAGGAAAGAAAATTATCCCTGGACTACACCAAATATTGAAAGGGAGAGAAGAAATAGCACCTGTCTATCTGAGACCATTAAGACTATGAGATGCTGAGGTTTGCTCCTGTCTATTAAGGAATTCCAAACCTTTATGCTATTGTTTGTCTTGGAAATCATCTTCAGCCACATGTAATGAAAACTGAATTTCCTCACTTGTCTTGGTTTCAGACCCGCAGTTTCATAAAGCAACCGAATCCCTAACAAAACCCAGGGAATACTGCAGTCTTTTCCAACCTGAGCCATGTAATTTTTCTCTCTGCTACACTGCTGATCAGCAGAAAAAGCCATGATAGGGCACTCTGTCTAAAAGTGCCTATTTACTCTCAGTAATTAACCCCTAATTCAGAGGCTGGACAGATAAAGATAATCAAAGTATAAAACACCTGGTGTAATTGGAGCTTAAAAATGTCTTCTACCACCTGTATATATTTTGCAGTTTATGCATTTTCTTTCATCTCCGTGCCACAAATCCTTGCTCAAAGGGGTAATTTGTCTGCATGAAAAGCTGTGGTTAAATATCTTTTTTCTTTTTTTTTTTTTCCCCTACCTCTCTCAGCTTGTATCTGTACACAGCATCTTCACAGAACAAGTGTTTACACTTACTTTCTGATAGAGATACGACTTATAATTTTAAATGCTGAAATAGTAGGATTTTCTCCTCTAATTGCATTTTGTATCTTTCCATGAAAAGAAAATGTAGGTAAGGAAAACACCTGAAAGTCTTCAGGTGATTTAAAAAAAAATAGAAAGTCCCAATGCAAATCAGTGGGACACAGGGAAAATGACGCATGCCAAATATTTAAAAGGTTCCCACTCAGAGAAACTAAGCCATAGTTTTTATTGTGGAAAATGCTCAGATGAACCTGCAGAGCAATGATTCTAATTTTTGCATCAGGTTCCATGGCTCTAATTCACTGTTTGCTGACAAACACCTTTTGATGGCAACCATAGGATCAAGTGTAGCTGGCAAGAAATGTGCTGCTTTCATTAGTGAAAAACACCGGCTTTATTCAGAGATTAAGAGATTCTTTCAGCAAGGGGCTGGACACAGTCAGAGGGTGTTGTGCTATTGGCACTCAGTAAACAAAAATCAGGTTGACAGCTGTGACATGTGAGAAGAAAAGAGGTGAGTCCAAGCAAACAGGTGTAAAATGGTGGGGTTCCAAGCTCTCCAGGAAAGGGAAATCAGCAAAGTGTGAATATCTTTGGAGGTCCACGCCCAACCTGCCAATCCCAGTTGTCTGACACTGGACCGATGGCTCATGTCCTTGTCCATGGGCTCTTTGTAGAACAAAACAGAAGATCTTATATATTTCATAATTTTATAGGGAAGGGAATTTGTACCACAAGCCTGGAAGAGACTTCCTGGATCACAGATCATAGGAAAGCAGGCAAATTTTGTTTATTCCAAAATAACGAACAGAATACTAATGCTTTCTTGTCCACCATGAATCTAAAATTAAATCAAAATCACACAATTATCTCCATAATCCAAATCAAGAATAAAGAATAAACTCACTCTTATTTTCCACTAATTTATTTAATGTTAGTGTGATTTGGCTTCTTCAATATCCCATTTTCAAGTATACGGAAGTGGAGCTCTTTGGAAAACTTGGCAGTGGTCTACATCTCTTTACCAGTACTTCTAGCTGATTTATCAATTTGAAAATGTATTGTAATCTGCATAAAAATGGAGTCTGCTAACTGATTTGGAATAATCAGGTCTGACTGTAATTCCTTTTGGTACCCTCATTTGAACAGCACATAAATCATGATGACCTCTTTTGATAATAATGTTACCGTAATATCTAATTTCATATTAATTCCATTGTAATTTAGTGGGCATTCATTCTAACAGTAATTCCTATGGAATTGCATCTGACATCCCCATGAATACCAAAATAACTCAATATGATAAATGTTATTACACTGAATACCAAAGGAGGAGATAATGATTTGCCATTTATAATAAAATGTTGCCTGCAAAATATTAGTGGGCATTACTGCCTAGCATTAAGGATGTTCCTGTGTAAATCTGCTCACATCCAACCACATCCAGAATGTGTCCCCTGTGTGCCAACATGAGCTTGAGGAGAGTTGCTCAGACACCTTCTTTCCAGACTCAAGATACCTGTGATTTATCATCCTCCACCAAACCTATTCTATCAGGAATCCCACAGTGAATCCCACAAGCCAAATCTCAGCAGCCTGTCAATAGGAAAAGCTTGGAAGAGCTCAGAGATTGTTTCCAGCAGCGGTTGTGCCAAGATGTTTCCTGATATCCTCATTTCTCATTAGTGTTAAATTAGTCTCTCCATGCAATAGCGAGAGGCACTTGGCTCTTTGGCAGCTCTGCCTGTCGTATGAGGCACAGATATTAGCTCTGGTTCAATATGCACATATATATTAAAACATTTATATATTTTAATATATTCATATATATTAAAATATGCTAATATGTAAAAGTATATCTGTGCCCAGTGCCTATACATCTCAGTTGACATATATATAGCTTACAGAGCCAGAGTGGGTGGGAAAGGTGGTTGCCAGCATGAACTTGCAGAACAAATGAGGCATAATTTGTTTTCAGCTTTCAGACACACCATCATTCTTGAGGAAATAAGCCTGGCTGAACCAGAGTACAGGTATCCCTCACTTGTCTGGATAATAGCCCTAGGCCATTGGGGGCCACTTCCAGGGTTCATGACACCTAAGACTGAGATTACAGAGAAACTGGTGCCTCAGGCTTTGCAAAGCTTCATGCCTTCTGTTTCTACAATGCCTTCTTGTGAGACTCACTGCAGCCTGGGATGTTTACTGTTTACAATCTTATAAAGAGAAAAACAGCAGAAAAACTTGGTATGTGTTCTGTAGCCAGCATTTACACAACTAATAACTGGCAGATGTATGATATGGGAGGTATATGAAGAACACAACGTTGTGTGCATTTCTGTTGAAGAAGTACCAATTAAGCCGAAGATTCAGATGAATTATTTTTTGCCATTATTTACTGTAGCCCCATCAGGAATGCTGCAGGAAGTCCAAATACTTGGGAGGTGTTTCTGCAGCACAGTGTTCAGTCTGGGCACTCCAGCAGCAGCAGGATTTGTAGGTCTAAATCTCCTAAATTTGTAGGTCTAAATCTCCTACAGATCCTACAATCAGCAGTGTGGGCTCAGTATCACCTCCATCAAGACAGCAATGGCTAAAGGCATGGAGACAGGAAGCAATAATGGTTTTTTTTTTTTTCTGTTAAGCACCAAAATCTGCTTCCAGATATTCTGGATATTTGGTTGACTAAGAAATTCATATTTGCATGGCTCTATCTGAACTGCAACGTGATCTTTCCTTTTGCTGCAATTTCTTTGCAGCTGAGTGGAAATAAAAACAATAGACAATCCCTTGCCATTTAATTCTTGCACAAGTCCACTTTCATGCACATTTTGTGTGCATTTATTGCTCTCATTGAGAGTGAGCATACGAAGAAAACAGAAGAAAAAACAAAATACCACAAAAAGAACCCTGAGTTTTCCCCCCTCCTTCAGATAGCCATAGCCTTCATTTGTCTCTCCAACTGGGAATTCCCTACTCCAACCAGCAGTCACCCTGTGATGCACCTTAAGGAACAGCCTATTCATGAAGACACCAATGTCATTCTGAGGTATTTAACTCAGTTTTAAAAAATGGCAAAGGTACCAGGTCCCTGGAGTAACCCCAAGAAGGAGCCTGCAGAAATAGAAGCAGTTCTATCAATGCAGCATTGAAGGTGTTCAAGCCTTAAACAGCCTTTGTTTGAAAGCCAACAGCATGGAAAGGGGAAAGATGTGGGCCAGGGATGCTGCCAGAGCCACGGCTTGCCAAGCTCATAAACTGTGTCAGCACATACAAATAAGAACAATGTGTACAAACTTGTGCTAGGCTTTTGTGCCCAGCTGACACAGCATACAGTCTTTATCTCAGACTGCTGAAGTATTTCAGGTGTTTTTCCAAAAGCAAAGCAGTCAGATTCTTGAACTCACTTCAGACCTTCTTTCAGTTTAACTGATATATTAAACAGGCCATTAAAATGGAGGTATCTCAGATTTTGGTTAATAATTGCTATAATAAAACGTAATATTCCACTGCCAAGCAAGTACCAGCACCAAACATAGACAGACTGGCATATACTTGTTTGTTTCACAATACTCCAAGGACATAACCCTAAAGGAAACTCTAAAGCTTCTTATCAGATGATGATTCAGCACAACATTAAATGCTGCTTAGAATCATGTCACCAAAAGTCTCCCAACCAGTAAAGATAACTTACAAATTTCTTTTAAAGTACATAGCTGCATATTTCACCCCAAAATCACAACTTTTTTTTTTTTTTTATCTGCAGAAATGCTGTATTCTTTCTGTTTTCTGCAATTCAGCTGGGTTTTTTTCTGTTGGCTGCAAACTGATTTTTTTTTAATAATTTAAAAATTACTTTTGTAATTAATTGAACTTAAAATATTTTAATATTTCTTATTAATTAATATATTAGTGTACACAGAGAAAATGATCAGACCCAGAGGAACTTACTATGATTTTGATCAATGCAAAGAGAACCAACCTGTGTTCAGCAACGAAGTGTGGCTCATAATAATGTTGATGAGTGTACAGAAATGGGTTCAAACAGCTAGAGAAGGGCTGAAAGTTGCAAAATCCAATCTGTGAGCACACTCTGGCACTAAATTGGCATGCCTTTTTATTCTGTGTAGCCCACAGCTGGGTTTTGTGCTTGTGTGCACCATTTGACTTGCACATGAACCTAAGAAGTGAATGTGAACTGTTAATAATGCTTACACTGTGTTCAAGACTTTTTTTTTAGCTCTTTCTCACAGTGGTGGTCGGCACTTCTTGCGTAGAATTAAGCACTGTTGGCTGTAAATTAGCAAGCTAGCACAGAATTCAGCTGTAAAGCATGCAGGAGAATGAACATAGATCAGTCAAGTCAGCTATTTACAGAGTTTTTGCCTTAGAGATATGTTTTACTGTCTGTGCTGTGGAGATACAGAGTACAAATGATTTTTATTCTTGACAGTCTAAAAGTACGGTAGACTGCAATTATGGCAACATTTCAGAGAAGTCCAAACTCTGGTCTCTCTCCTACACATACATGCTGAATAAACCTTTCCTAACTCACTGAAATTCTTTCTTTTGTTCAGAGTATAAAGTAAAAGTGAATGCCCTCTTGATAAAACCTGGCAAGTGCAATTAATAAAAGAGTACAGGAAATTATGAACACTACTGCAGCACTGGAAAACTGAGTCATATATTCAGATGACGACCACATAATTTAATTTTTTTTCCAAATAATTCAGTTGCTGCCAACAATAGGTTTTTGCCCTTCCTGACAGTTGTAGACACAAACTAAGAAACAAAGTAGACAACACACAGAACACTTTTTCACTGTGTGCATATAGGTATGTCTTGAATTAAATGTGCCTTACAATACTGAATGTAGAACATCCTGATGCTGTACCAGTATGTCTATTCAAGACCTTGGCAAATGTCCTGTGATTCCCAATAGGCAATGGCCTGATAGGTGCACTGTTACTTCCATTTCCCTAATCTAAAAATCATAGAATTATATGCAATGTGATTTGGGTGGTATTGTTGTTATTATTATTATAATTATTTCTCCCACTACTACAACTGTTGCATCCAAAGCAATGTGACCACATGGCTGAGGAAGGTGCTGTGATATCAGTTGTCCTAAAAAGTT
Organism: Ammospiza nelsoni; assembly: GCF_027579445.1. NCBI lineage: Eukaryota > Metazoa > Chordata > Aves > Passeriformes > Passerellidae > Ammospiza > Ammospiza nelsoni. The sequence goes on along the minus strand of NC_080669.1, from coordinate 84,230,876 downwards.
TGAACCATCTGCTAACACTGATAAAGATGACAGTAAAATTCCCCCAAAACCAGAAATGTAACATTAGCTCTGTGAAGGTCATGAGACTTAGGGCCCCAACACCCACAAATGCAGACCACTGCTCTGGAATAGACTCCAGAGCCTCCCTTTATAAAGTAGGAAGCTCCCACAAACGCTTGTCAAATACAAAATCAGGTGATTTGACCCAGGGATGCTTTGCCCCTTGAGATCCCGTGCAGTGAGATGGGATCAGCTCCATTGGAGCTGTGCCCTGTACTTGTAGGATGCTCTCAGGGCCTTTGACCTCAAGTTTGAAACAAGTCACAGGGAGGCCACTGTTCAAGGCAAGGAGATTTCTCTGCCACCTCTTTGGGTAACGTGTCTGTACAGCACCAGGAGCTTGATCCAAGTGGTATCTGGGAATTAGGGAGCCCACCTGCACTGTTGACACCTGGATGTGTTTCAAGAGGAGAAAGAGCAGAGTCCAGTGGCTACAGCGCTAAGAACTGAAGGAACAGGGCACCATGTTGGCAAGGGACTGGAAGAAGGGTGAAATATTGGAAAGGAGTTCCAGATACCACACAAGCCACTGAATACCAACTGTTGCTGCGTGGAAATGATGTGAGCTGTGCAAAGGGCGTGACACTCAGAGTTCTATTGAAGAAAAGAAGCAGCACTATAGAAGAAAAGACAGGAATGAGCTCAGTGCTGTTGCATCTGCATCTGGACAAAAGGTGCAGCAGCAAATGACACTGCTGATACAGCAGCCTGGCAGCCCGTGTGCCCAGCTGGGTGGCATCAAATCCCTGGAAAGGGCACAGGCAGCCTTGTCACTGTGCCACTCCACAGGTCCAACTCAGAGACCCCAGCTCGCTCTGGCACAGCAGAAGGCGGGGGACACTCTCCCATTCCACAGGAGGCTGGGAGAGCAGCTAAGGCTTTCGGCCTTGCACGGGCGGGACGTTGATGACAAAGCCAGAAGAAAGGAGCTGACTCCTATCAGGGGTTAAAGTCCAGGTTTACTGGAGATGGCTTCAGGGAAGTTCACAACCCAGAGGAATCACATGTCAGAAGACCAGGAGCTGAGTTGTGCAATAATAATTAAATGAGGGCGGAAACAGAGGAGGGGTTCGCCCATCCACCAGTGGGAGCACTTGGGGGTGCAGGGACTGGGGATACAGACATTTCTAGGGGACCAATAGAGGCATTTTGGGGGAGAAACCATAGTGCCTGGACCTATCACTCAACACCCCTGGTAGGGGGCTCTAGAAAGAAGGAATGGGCAGCTGAGTGATGGACAGAACACTGGAGAGGGATCAAGGGAATGACTAAGCATTTTCCAGGGTGCAGGGGGTGGAGCCAAGGAGATTGAGAGGGGGAAGAAGGTAGGAGGCAACAGGTGCAGAACCACTACTGCAGGGGAGAACTGGAACAGACCAAAGTAACAAACCACTGCAACTGAGCATTCAAAAACACAATACAGCATCTCCCCCTTTTTTTGTTTAAACAAAAACAAAAGGGAGAGGGGAAAGGAAAACCTCTAAAATGAAGAAAATTCTTTCTGGTTATTGAACTCAGTGTTTGTGTAAATGTCACCGAACCATGGCTGTTGGGGTGAAAGCCCACCAACTTTCCTCAGTTGTCTTCGAAATAGTTGCTTGGTTCACGCCATGTGGTGAGAAAGCATTGTTCAGCAGCCATGTTATCATGCACCAAATCACACTGGAGGTTACATGAACTGACACAATAAGAAACAGAACTAAAAGTCCAGTTCTCAAAAGAGACCCGGCCGAGCCTGGAAAACCCCACCCAGAGAAAATGACCCCCAGCCAGTCTGAAGTTTCCCTTTTTTTGTCCTTAACCATAAATTGAATCTTATTGATGACTTTCCACACATCCTTAGCTTTTCAGCTTTGGTGGTTAAATTCAGACAACGCAGATCTTCGAACTCCTCGCAGCAGTGGTTGTGGAGAAGGATTAGAAAGTCAATAGCAGCCCTGTTTTGCAGAGTCTCCTGCCTTATTATCCTCTCGTCTGATAGGAGGTCTGAGAGTGTGGCTAAGATTTGCCTGTTTAGCTACCCAGCATTCTAGGTGCGCCAATTCACCTAGAGCTTTGGCCTCAGACAGCCATGGCAAAAAAAAAAGGTGATTGCAACTACATTTGGGCTTGGACCAATGGATTATCTCTGAGTCACAATTTGGGCCTAATTCTCTCAAATCTCTCTTTTGGCAGGTCAACTCTTAGGTATTACTTTTGGCTAACCAATCAGAAATTTGGGTTCTGCTAGGGGCAAACAGGTTCAGTTGGCCAATAACACATGGGCCTCTAATCAGGCGAAAGGAGATGCCTGCCCACACTCTGTCACCACAAATGAAGAAAATTCCTCTAAGAAGGGCACGTGGTTTTTGATAGGGGTGACCTTGTGTGACCTTGTGTGGCTTATCACACCAATTCTTAGCTTGGTATACCTCTGTATATTACTGAGCTTGGGAATCAGTTTCAAACAAGAATTGAACACAATAGAAAGCATGGGATGAACCAAGTAAATCAAATTCCTGGGGTTCTTTTTCCAAAACAGCTAATTTTTTTGCTTCATCTCTCCATGGGGTTAACAGGTTGAATACAGGGAGCAAGGGGGTAACTAAAATGGAAGGAAAGCCATTGGCTCTAAGAGGGATCCCCACAAGGCAGGTTGCCATAGGGTTTGCTGCAGATGCGGTGGAAAGGCAAATGTGGTCTTGGCTGAGGACTTGTGTGAGGATCTTCCAAATGTTGGCCTTTGGCTGGGGAACAATCCATGGGTCAACAAGGTGGAGAAGGCACCACAGGACGACTAGAGGGACGGCTCTCAACAGTTTGATCAGGGCCATTGGGCTTGGGTCACTAGAAACACAACAGTTAGAAGAGGAACTCAAAGCAATGGGTACTGCAACAACTCAAAGGGATTGAGTTTTGCGCCTCTTCCTCCAACAAGCCTCTTTCACTTGCACCACAACTTTATTGTTGCTTTGTACCTTAGGGATATAAGGTTTGACCCATTTGGAGGGAATCCACCTCAACCCTGAGGGGGTGGATACACAAGCGTATCCCCTCCCCCAGGTGATGAGGTCATAAGGCCCCTCTGTCTTCCAAGTGCCTGGATCTTTTATTAGGACCACAGTCCTTTTCAGTGGCCACTGCCCAAAAAACCTGGGTCTTGGGTAGGTCAATTCTGGTCCCCTACTGGGCCATGAGGTCTCTTGCCCTCTGGGCTCTTCATAGTCTAAAATGAATGGATGTATTGACGCCAGTTGTGTAGTAGCGTGTTTGTTAAGTTTATTGTATAGCTCCCCCATTTTGTACTGTTCCCCCCTATGTTTGCAAATGGTTCTGCCCTCCCCAGTTTTCCTGCCTTTGGCATAAGTTGTCAGTTGAGTTATATAATTCCTCCTCCCCCTTATTCCCTTATTTGTAGACTTTCTCTCCTCCCAGAGCCCAGTCAATCATCCCCCACTCCTCCCAACATTCCAGAATCTTCTCCTCTCTGGGGGTTGTGGTTGGCTGTGGTCCCGGGGCCCCTCCTTTACTTTGTATTTATTGGTTTCCCCTTTATGTCAATTATGTTAAGTTCATCCCTCCACCCTTCCTGATTGGTTCAATGTAAACCCCTCCTTGGTACACCCACCCCCTTTATAACCTTGTTTCACCCCCATTTCTTGGTCTCTCCTTGGGGTTCTTCCTTTGGATCCTTCTCTGGGGCCTCTCCTTGGATGTCATCCTGGATCATTCATTAAACCGGATTTAACCCCATCGAGAGTCCAACTCCTTCTTTCCAGTTGCATTGGCAGTGAGACCGGTCCGTAGTGCAAGCACAGCCTGAGGCCCTCAGACGCCAAGGGGTGCTCGCACTGAATTGCAGCAGGGTGTCGGCCTGCCCTCTGCTAGCCGGACACTGACCATCCCAGGCCAGATACACCCTCGCCACACAATTGTCCATCCAGTCCATCAATCTGAACGGTGCTCTTTGACTGTTTTGCTAATTAAATGCCGCCCTTGCATGCAACCAGCCACGTTTTGCAGCTCCCAATGTGATTGCCACTCCTGAGGGGGTATAATCATCACATCTGCTCCCGTGTCTAGAAGTCCGCTCAAAAATTTGTGTCCCCCACCTTTCTGAAACCCGCATACTATGCGGGGCTTATCCTTTCCCAGCATCTGAGCCCATGAGACCGTGGGATGGGTCTTCTGTCTAAGCACTTTGGTTTGTTCCTGGTCTCAAAACAGCTCAGGCACTGGGTATGGCTTGGCTGTAATTTGATCTTTTGGAAGGTAAGTAGGTAGGTGGACACAGTACAGCCCGAGAAAAATTGTCCTGGGTTCAATGACAAGAGGCCTGGAAAAATGTTGACTTCTTGTGATGTGTATTTGATGTCCCCGATGATGACATACTCACGATAGATCCAGTTCCAAGTACCTGGTGACTCCATGCATACTGATATGAAACAGAAGCCTGAATTCCATAGGTGAAGTGGCTCCGTCAGTTGTAATCTGAAAGGTTTGCAATTTAAACAAGTAGTTAAAATGGGTCTGGTGTTAGGATAAAACCCTGTTTGTTTTGTCTTATCCGGTAATTTTCTGTTTTGCTCAGGTAGGCTTTCTTTTATTACTACTTTTCCTTTGGCTCCCCACCTGTGGTGTTAAAGACCCCACCTCTTTTATATCATGGCACAGGGTGGGACTGCGCTCTTTTTCTAGTTTTTGACTGAGCCTCCATAGGAGGTCCTTGCCCCCAATTTTTAAAGTCTAAAAATTGCTGTCTTAAAGGACAGTCAGGCATCCAGTGTCCAGTCTTGCCACACAGGTGGCATGATCTATCAGTGTTGATGGGTTTTCTGGGAGGTTTTGGGGTGCAAGATGAGTGATCACTGGGTGACAGCACTGAGTTGTCAGCGGCATTGGCAAGGGAAAGCCTCTGAGGCAGTCGAGTCTTTGTGTCCTGCTCCTCCAGGGCACTAGTGACCTTCCTGGCACAAACTTCCAATATATTTTGCAGTGTCAGAGGAGGATCCAGGGGCAGGCTCAAGATGGCGGCTCTGCACTTAGAATTTGCATTGGCCAATGCCACTTCCTTGAGGATTTCCTGCTGGGTGTCTTCACTCCGCACCTGCAGCTCAATTGCCCTGTGGAGCTTCTCAACATATGTTAAAAAGGATTCTGATGGTAACTGAGTGATTTTAACATAGCTATGAACTGGGGCCTTGGGCCCCAAGGTAAAAAAACCTTTTGTGCTGCCTTTGCGCTTTCCCTCAGTACCTCCCAGGGGATGGCTCAGGTCTGTCCAGCACCCTCTGCCGATTCTCCTTGCCCACATAGCTGATCAATGGAGATTGTGTTTTCATCGCCATCTGAGGCCACGTGAGGATTATCCCGTGATTGATGGAAGGATCCCCCGTAATTCTTTTTTCCATGCTGCTTCCCACAGAAGGAATTCTTTGGGTGAAAGGAAGCAGGAAAACAAAAATCAACTGCCTCAAATCTGCTGGGGTGACATCAGAGAGTGATAAAGTTGCCTTCAACAGCCCTCGGGAAATACTCGCTTTCCCGAGAAAACTCCTTTTGGGCCTTACAAAGCCCTTTTGTGGTGTGGTGGGGAAAAGGGGACCACTAGGCCTGCACCCTTCCTTCCCTCTCTGGGTTCTAAGTGATGGGGCAGCTGAAAATGTGTGAATGGGCCCCTGATTGTGGTTCCCAGGCTCATCCACCCTGGATACTGAAGCATGGGAAGCAGGAAGTAGGGCTTGGGAACAGGAAGTGGGGGGAAGGAGGGTTGGCTGGGAAACTGGGCAGGGGCACTTAATGGGCAGGTCCCTGACTTGGGGGCATATTCAGGAGGTGGGTCTTGGGAGGAGATGGAAGGAGCTGAAGAAGAGGGAGGGACGTTGGAAGAGGAGGGTTCATGGGATGGGTTTGGGGATAGGAAGGGGTTAGTGGGTGAGCAAAAGAGATTGTGGGATGCAGAAGAGATGCTGGTGGGAAAAGCCATGTGGCCTCTACCATCTTGAGCTACTGGGGACACATTTTGAGGAGAATCAGGGTGAGAGAGATTAAACTTAACGGAGGGTTTTTGGGATGGGATTTTGTAAACTGAGTGAACAGGGGAAAAGGAAAGGTCCCAAGAAGTTGGACCCCGACTCCTCAGGTGAGGGGTTTGGGAGGCTTGAGGGAAGCTGGTGGCAACCCTGTGCTGAACAGTGGGATGATCCTCTCAAAATCCCAGCTTGAGGGGTAGTGGGAAAGCAGAGAGGGCTAGGACAAGGAGAACTGGGAGAGCTAGGGAACAGGCTGTCCGAAGATGACTGTTTTCTCACCTGAACTGTTGATTTTAAAACTCTTCTAATTTGCAGACTCCAAAATGTAAATTTAGTTAAGGATGAGTCCCCTGATTTGCCCAATTCCATTAACTTCCTTCTGACCCTATCCCAAAATTTTAGATCATAAATTTGCTCAGGCGACACTTCAGGGAAGTCAGAAAACAGCCACCTAACAAGCTGTTGGATTTCCTTTTTAGAATAATGTTCGCCCCCCTCCCAACCCCACAAGGATTCCCACAACTTGGTTAAAAGGTCCTTTTTGAGCTGCTGACAGCTGGGCACCCATGGCTGAGATGGAAAGTTGAGCAGTCCAACCAGCCCACCATCCCAGAAAAAGAAGAAAGAAAGCAAAAACCCCACTGCCGGTTCCCTGCCAAGAAAAGAGAAAAGCTGTGCAGCAAAAGGTTTCTGCCTCAAGGGCAGGGAAAAGGAGAGAGAGGTCTCAAGAACAGATTCCCTTAGTAAAAGGGACTTATAAAATAGTAGAAAAAGCAAGAACGAAAGAGCCCCACCTCACAAAAAGGGGAATAGAAAGAGGATTTCTTGCCTGTCTGGCAAGTGAGAAAACATGCAGGGACAATCGCTTCCAACGGGGAACAACTCCTGTGGTGCTCTCAGGATCTACCGTTCCCTTCCTCCAGGAGTACCACCCTATAAAACAGGGTCTGCTCCCACTGGGGGTAGCTTGATATCAAAGAAACTTTTGAGGGCACTCCACTGAGTAAATCCAGGGAAATGTCCAAAGTCTCACCCATGATGTCTGGTGCTGACCTCAGGCCCCACGCTGGGCACCAAGAGTGTGCCTGGTGTTGGACACACGGAGTCCAACTCAGAGACCCCGGCTTGCTTCAACACAGCAAACGGTGGGGGACACCTTCCCATTCCACAGGAGGCTGGGAGAGCGGCTAAGTCTGGTCCAGTCTGCAGCTGGCCCGACTCTAATTTGATGGGAATGTGGATGCAGTCGAAGTCACAACCTGCCAACTCCCTGATCCTCGATCTCACTTTTCTGATCAGTCCTGCCACCAGCTCTGATGGCTGTGTCATCCTTTTGGACCTGTGGTGGCTGAGGAAAACCCACTCTATGATCAAGAGGGAGTCCCCCGAGCCTTGGTCCTTGGCCTTGATAGAGTCATCCCACTGAAAAATCACCCCATGGAGGTGTGGCAACTTTCCCAAGATAATAAATCTGAACGGCAGGCCCGGTTGGTATCTGTGAGCCTGCCTGGCCGAAATGGACTGCTGGATTTTCTCCACTGCTGCCAAAGCCTCTGGGGTAAGTGACCGGGGAGAACTGAGCTCCTCTCCCCCTTTCAACAAATTGAAAAGGGGGGCTAGGTCATCGGTCAAAATCCCTAGCCAAGGCCTCACCCAGTTTAAACACCCACACAGCTGATGGACATCTGATGTTCGTATGAATTGCCAATTTTTGCGGCACAATGGTCCGCTTATTTATCTCCAAACCCAGATACTTCCAGGGCGGCATCCGTTGAATCTTGTCCTGCTGAAGCTCGAACCCTGCAGCAACCAACACATTGATTGTCAGGTAAAGCACATGGGCAAGTATGTCGTCTGTTGGAGCACAAAAGAGGATGTCGTCCATATAATGATAGATTATTTTGCATCCTCCGTGGCTGCACATACGGGGGACAGCAAGGAAGCGACATACTATTGGCAGATAACAGGGCTGTTCTTCATTCCCTGCGGAAGAACACGCCAATGGTAGCACTTCCTTGGGGCTTCACGGTTTAATGGCAGGAACCGTGAAGGCAAAACGTGGGGCATCATCCGGGTGAAGGGGAATTTGGAAGAAACAGTCCTTGATGTCAATGACTGCCAGATTCCAATCTGGGGGGAGCATCATCGGGGACGGCATCTCTGGTTGGAGGAGACCCATATCTTCAATAATATTATTAATTTGGCGGAGGTTATGAAGGAGCTGCCACTTATCTTTGTTCGGTTTCTTAAAGACAAACACTGGGGAGTTCCACTCTGACATGGTCTCCACCAGGTTGCCTTTGAGTAGCTGCTCCTTGATGAGCTCATTGAGCGCCCTAATTTTTATTGAGCGGCCACTGCACTACCCATACCGGTTTATCCAATTTCCAATTCAGCTTCCAGGTAGGGCGCTCTTCAGTGACCCCTGCCCGAAAAACCTGGGGAGCCGCTGGCAAGTCCATTTGGGCTCCCCACTGGGCAAGAAGGTCCCTCTCCCACAGGGGTTCCGTACAGTCTAACACAAATGGGCGTACAGACACCAATTGCCCATCCAGCCCCTTAATTTGTATGGTGCTCCTAGACTGTCATGCCAATTGTAAACCTCCAACACCATGGATGTGACCAGCCACGTCCTGCAATTCCCAATGTGACAGCCATTCCCAAGAGGGAATGATCGTTACATCTGCCCCTGTGTCCAAAAGACCCTTAAGGGGTACCTGATCTCCTCCCCTCATGAGTTGACAAGTGACCTTTGGTTTCTCCCGCCCAAGGACCTGAGCCCAGGCCACCATGGGATGTTCATCTGATGTTGGCGTGGAGGGCAGTCCTGGGTCCCAGGGTAGCTCAGGCACTGGAATGGCCTGAGCAATAATCTGACCCTTGGGCAGGAAGAGGGGAGGGCGGACACAGTACAGCCCTATCGAGAATTGCCCCAGGTCTGATGTCAAGAGACCCGGGACAATGTTCACCTCTGACAGTGTGAACTTTGTGTCTCCGACCACTACATACCCACTGATCTGTCCCCAGTTACCTTGGCTCTCCGGGCACACAGTCACAAGGTGGAAGTGGAAGTTCCTCAGATGGAGAGGCTCCGTCAGCTGCAGCCTGAAAGGTTCAAATTTTGAAGACATTGTTAAAATGGGCATTGGTCGAAGGCATAACAAACTAGACAAGTCCAGTGAAAAAATGTCGCTTTCGGTTGAGGCGGCAGGTGGTTCTCCCTTTCTCCCCTCCCCGCATGATGTTACTAAACCTGCCTTATTTGTGTCTTTGCGCAGGGGGGGACTGCGCTCAGCTCCTAGTTTTTTTGAGGAGGGGGGTTCCCACAAAGTCCTTTCCCCTTTTTAAATTCCCAAAATTCCTTTTGAAACGGACAATCGGGCGTCCAGTGTCCCACTTTCCTGCACAGATGACAGGGAGAGGTGCCCTTGTGAACCAGCCCAGGGGTATTGGGCCCAGGCTGGTAGTCCACTGGGGGAGAAGCAGGGTCAGGGTCCACTGGGATAGCTTCTGGGACGTCGGCTGCAGCAACACGGCAGGGCGGTGGTCTGGCCCAGTGGTCGAGGTCTCCAGAGGCTATGGTGACTTTACGTGAGCAGATCTCTATCATGCGTTGCAGGGGGATAGGTGGATCCATGGGCAGGCTCAGGATAGCGTCCCTGTGCACTAGGTTAGCATTGGTGGTGGCTACCTCCCGCAGGAGCTGCTTCCTGGCCTCTTACCCCTGCACCTGTGCCTTGATCGCTTTCCGGAGACGCTCGACAAAAAGGATGAATGGCTCATCCACTTGCTGCAAGATCTCAGAATATGAGATCTGGGGAACAGTGGCGGGAAGTCTGTGAAATGTCCTCTCTTCTGCCTTCCGGCTCTCTCTAAGGGTCGCAGGTGGGATAATCCTTGCCTGGACGCGCCTGTCCACTAGGTCTCCCTTCCCACACAGGTGCTCAATGGAGATGGTGTCTCCATTTAAATCTTGCCCTATGCAGGGATCGTCCCACAAAGTAGGAAGGAGCTCCACAACCTCCTTTTCCCATGCCGCCTCCCACACAACAAACTTGGTGGGGTTGAGGAGGCATGAGAAAAGGTCTTGAAGGTCACAAAGGGTGACCTCCGATCTTGCTAAAGTAGCCCTCAGGATCCCCTGGAAGTACTCACTCTCCCTGGAGTAGTCCTTTTGGGCCTTGCAGAGCTCCTTAATCTGCTGTTGGGCTAAGGGAGACCACTGGGCACGATTCCCTGCCTCTCCTTCAGAATGGTAAATGACTGGAGCCGCTGATGGAATAATAGCTGGCTCCGGCTCCCGGGTCTCCACCCCCTCCCCTTCCCCCCCAGAGGCCGAAGTGTGGGAACCGGAAGGAGGAGAGGAAGGGGTGGGGCTGGAAGGCTCAGCAGAGGGCATTCCTGAGGGCTGGGAGGGGGAATTGGATGGTTGGGGTCCCGCCTCAGGGGAGGAGCTTGGAGGCGTGGCCAAATATAGAGGAGGGGGAGGAGAAGTGGAAGGAGAAATGGGAGGTGCAGACAGAGGAGGGGTGAGGGAAAGTTGGGAGGAGGAGTCTGAGGACAGGAAGGAGTTTCTTCAGGACATGAAAGGATTATGGGGAGAAGAAAGAGGAAAGGTGGGAAAAACCATACGGTCCCCTCCATCTTGGGCTCCATGGGAGCCATCTTGTGGAGAGAGCCAAAAACAAACAGAGGATCTTCTAACTGGGGACTTAGGGGATGGGGAAGAGGGGGAAAGAGAAGATTCCCTAAGAGTTTGGCCAGGACTCCCAGGGCGGGGGGAATGGGATTTCTGAGAGGAGCCAGGGGAATGATGGCCACCCTGCGCTTTGCTGGAGTGAGCTGCTCTTCTCAGAATCCCAGAGCGAGGACAGGCAAGGGAGAGAAGAGGGCTAGGAGCAGGGGTAGAGGAGGAACTGGGACACAAACTGGATTCAGATGGCTGCCTCTCAGATTTCAAATGAGATTTAAGAATTGATCGAATTTTGGAAACCCAAAAGATAACTTGGGCCAACGACGTTTACCCGGACCTAACCGCATCCTGAAGTTTAATATAAACAGTTCCCCAAAAAGCAGCGTCCTTGATTAAGTCCGGGGAAAGTCTGGGGAACTTTCTCGGGAGAGAATAGCCATTTGATTAACTTTCTTAACTATTTCTTCTGAACAACAAAACCTCCAACAGCAAGGATACCCACAACCTGGGAACTAGCTCTTTTCTGAGCTGTGGATTGCCCAGCACCCATGGTGAGATGTTAATGAACAGCTCAGACCACCCACCACCTTGGTTAAAACTTCAAATAAAACAACAAGAGCCCCTCACCGGCCCCTGTCCGGGGAATGGGCTGCGCAGCGGGAAATGACAGAATGAGAAAAATCACCTCGGCCCAAGAAGGCACCGAGGGGGAGAAGACTAAAAAAGACAGGGGTAACAGGGAAACATACCAAAATCCAGCGGGGGCGAAAAGAAGACCAAAGGTGATGGTCCTGTTCCAGGAACAACTCCTGGGGTGCCAGGAGCTGCCGTTCCTCATCCCCGGGGAGCGCCACCCACTAAAACAGGGTCTGCTCACTCTGGGGTAGTTCTGTGACCAATGAGACTGGCTAGTCTCGTCCACAGGGTCCAGTGCTCCCTCAGGCGAAGCACTTGAGTAGGGGCAAATGCCAGGAGACGCATCCAGGCCCCAAATTGGGCACCAGGAACTGCAGCGGTGGTGGCTTAGATGTTGTTCACCCAGGCTAGCCGGCCAGCAACCGCTAGCAGCACGGGGGGCACTTGTTCTGATAGCCAGGCTTCGGGATAGTGCCTCAGGCACACACCCAGCACTATGGCTGCAGGTGCTGCCAGGTGTGGACAACACCGCGAAAGGCTGCAAAGAACAGGAAAGAAAGAGCGCTCTCCATTTGGCGCAAGTCTGGGTTTAATGAAATCAAGGGGAGCCAGCAAATGAAGAGAACAGGGGGGTGGCAACATGGGTTTATAAAGGGAGTGGAAGGTAGGGGTGGAACCAGTACAGGAATGAATGGGAATCCAGGGAGGATTGGGGTACATAAAACTGACATACAGGGAAAACCAATGGATTCAAATGAAAGGAGGGGCCCCAGTCCCTAACCCAATCACTCTAAGCCCTGGAGAGAAGTTTCTGGATAAAAGGGTGTGAGCAGGGAGTGACTGGCAGGGCCCTGGGTAGGAGTAGAGGAAAGGATACATTCGATTGCCGGGGTAACCGGGGAGGAGTATAAGTGGATACATTAGCTGCCATGGGGACCAGCGACATTGACATATAACAGGGAGGGGAGGGAGAACCTGGGCAGAACCATTTTAACATAGGGGGAAACAGAACAATCCAACTTTAAACAAAAGGAAAACAAAACAAGTACAGGGAGAGCAAAACAAGCACAACACAACAGAGTCCAAAAAGAACTTGCACAATTCAGATTCTAGAGCACTACAATTTATTGAAACATAGCAAAAGCGTAGGGTCACGTTCCTGGGGACAAACGCTGGAGGTATAGATTAACCACTTCTACATTTACAGATAAGAAGTGCACTAACTACAGAACTGCCCCTTGAAATCCCCTGCAATGACATGGAATCAGTTCCCTTGGAGCTTGCGGGATATCTCCTCCCCGCGAAGGAGTTCCTGGGCAGGTGTGGTCAGAGCAGACTCCTTGAGGTTCAAGGGAGCAGCTCCCCCAGCCCACCTTGCACTCAGGCCCAGGTGGATAATCTTCTGCTTGACCACTTGAAGAAGGAGGGCTGTAGACACTCCTGAGGGTCCAGCTGGTTTTATTATAGGAGAATCGAAGGGTCTGGGCGAGGTGAGGAGCAGGGACACAACCACAGCTGAAAGGGAGCTAGTGGCAGAGCCCAGAACAAGGGTGGGGCCAGGGTTTATAACAGGAAGAAGGTGGGCGGGGCCAGGATACAGACAACCAATAGGAAGAGGGATCAGAGGAGGAGTTGAGGAGGGGTGACTAGGGGTACACCAATGCCAGTGGGAGTATTGGGGGGATGGTCATCTTACAACACAATCCCATGGGGAAATGAGGAACAGAGAACCTTCTAGAAATGGGGGGGGGGACCACAGCTGATTGACAATTAGACTGCAGTGCCTCCCAAGACGTCTCCACCCCATTCTCCCTGTGGTCCCCTCCCACAGGAGCTCTGGCGTGTGCCTGTGGCGTGCTCCTGGGGCCTTTTTACTCCTGTGTGATGCTGATAGAAATAAACTAACTTCTATATACAATTAAGTGGGGACAAAGTCATGCAAGTAAAAGAAAACTGCTTATTTGTAATGATTCAGCTGAGCTCAATGCTCATCCCTCTCCACTGACAGTTGAACACATACTCCCACCAGCAAAACGGCTCATTTTATACCCTTCTGGTGGGCTTGAGCAAGATGAAGGCTTTGCTCTAAAGCCATAGGAGAAACTCCCTTAGTTATGGTGAGCAAAAACTCACCTCCATTGCCCCCTGGGAGTTCATATGCTAATGATTACTAGAAGGTTCTTTACTTCTATTGTTATTGGTTGCTATTTGTGGCATTCATTTTAATATTCCTAACCCCAGTTGCTGATTAGTACCTTGTCCCTCAGAATCCACACCTTACCTACCCTATATATATTACTGATCCTACTCTGACCCTTGCCTTTTTAATGCACCTCATACCTTGTTCACCGTGTGTGCTGTTTCTTGTTTTCAACTATTAGAACTTTTTTTATTTTCAGGTCCCTAAATTATGCCCATCTCTTTATTTACTTGCCATGCGGACTTTCTCCAAATAGTTCTGAGGTGACACCTGGCAGTACCATCTGGGCCCAGCATGCCACACCCTTCTACAGCTGGGGGCAGTCCCTGTTCCCATTCCCATTGGATGGGTAATCAGGAACTTACCTTCTGCCCCAAATGCCAACTCTCCTGTCCCCTCTCCTCTCATTCTCCTTCTTTTTTACTCAGATCTTCAGCACCTCCCCCGCCCAGCTCTCAACAACAGCCCACAGATTAACCAGAACACATCCAAAACACAGATAACTACACACAGAGAACAAAACCAATTACCTTCATTCTTTCACCGAATAACCCTTGTTATAAATGACTCCAAAGTGAAAATGAGTTATAAAAGTTTTATTAAAAACAATAAAAAAATTTGTTAAGTGAAAGGTACAGCACTGTGGGCATGGCCTAACGCCAGAGGCTTGTGCACAAAATGGTGACTTTGCCTTTTGTAACCCCTGGTGTTGCATCAGCTTCAGCTTGATCCACGCTCATTTTGATTTTACATAGTCTTGCCCCATGTCATTCTTTTTGGCAGCAATATAGTTTCATCGGGATTATAATTGGATGCAGCGCTATTCTGTGGCTCGCACTGTGGTCACAGGAGCAACGGGATGCTGGCTAGCAGCTTCTCATGTGACCGGATGATGCCACCAGAGTGGGCACTCCTAGGCTCTCACAGAGACTGTCCCGGTAGTGGTGACTGCCACAGCATGGGTGACCTGCCAAGTACATGCTACGAGGATCCAAGATAAAGGAACAAGAGAGAGAACACTCGTGTGCATACCAAGGAGGCTTTATTCCTCAGTGAAACCAGGGAAAAGTGCCAGAGAAAAAGCGGAAGACTAGCTCTTATAAAGGGAGTGGGTGTAAGGAGTGGGAGCATAAAGCAACCAATAGGAAAGAGCAAAGGGAGAGGTAGAACTTAACCATTATTAACCAAACCAGTAGGGATCACACAGAGGAGGGAAGAAGCCCTGGAGACAAATCATCCGCTAAACAGGGGATGATTGACACAGAACTTTCTCGAAAAAGATGAGTGTGGTTATGGTGACTGACAGGGAAGGTGAGCAGCACAACTGGGATTGACATGGCCATTTAAGGACATGAAGGGAGGAACAGGGGGATTATCATCTTGAGGGACAGCCAAGTGATGGGAAAAGTAGGGAGTAAACATTAAAGGGAAAGACCATTCTGACGGGATGAAAGGAAGGTATAAAGGATCAAACCATTTCTCTATCAGAGAATATCTTTTGTAATAGAAACAACAATAAAACTTGTAATAACACACAACACCACACCATTCCTCTTACAGCTGTGTCTCAAAGGTTTGACTAACAACAGTCTGTCCAACACAAACTCATAAACACACATTAAACACACAAAACCACTGTCATGAAAACCAGCCTCATAACTAGGTCATCATAACAACATCAACCTCTTTATAACATATACCATTATCTTAATAGTAACAACCTTATAATATTTAATACCAATTCATATATACCCTGTGAAAGCCAATTCCCATTAACTTGTTTCTCACACTTTTTTGGTTGCAGCAAAATATTACTTCATCTCTCACAGCGCCAAGAAGGAGTTGGTTCTGGGGGATGAAAGGCTGGGTATGACACAGCAGTGAGCACTCACAGCCCAGAAAGCCAAGCAAATCCTGGCCTGCTTCCAAAGAAACATGACCAGCAAGTTGAGGGAAACAATTCTGTTCCTCTGACTCTGCCCTGAGGAAGCCCAACCTTGTGGAGAGATAGAATGTAAGAGAATAGTTCAGAAGGTAATCTCACCCCTGAGGAGTTGCAGCTGTACTAATCACCAAAGATTAGGAACAGGCCACAGCCCTAGCTCAGATTGCCCAGAGCAGCTGTGGCTGCCCCATCCAGGGAATGTTCAAGGCCAGGCAGGATGGGGCTTGCAGCAAAATGGGCTGATGGAAGGGGTCTCTGCCTACGGCATGTGGAGCTAGAGCCAGAAGAACCTGGAGGTCCCTTCCAACCCTGAGCATTCCACGATTTTGTGATCTGAGTGTGGAGCCCTGACAGGAGGGGAGCCTGGTGCTGTCGGGATCACTGTCCCAGGGCAACTGGCACAGCCCGTGTGAGAGACATGGCAGCCGGGGAAGCCAAGTCCGCACCGGCCGATCTCGGCCCCCAGGGCCTCTTCTTCAGGGGCTGCCGGGCGGCTTCCAAGCACATTGCGCGGCCCCTCGTGGAGGGAGCGAGGCCAAAGTTCTGCAGAACGGAGCCGGCACCACGCTCAGCGCCCGCCCGGCTTCCTCTAACCCAGGAACGGCATCACGCCTTCTGTTGGGGCGGGGCGGGGCCGCTGGAGCCGATGTCCCTCTGCCCGGATCGGGGCCCGGAGCCCCTCCGCAGCTGCAGGCGTGTCCGAAGCGCCGTACAAGAGCAGGAACAGGACGTGGGCAGCAGCGGGAAGGTCTGGAGGCAGGGTCGGAGCAGCCGCGGGAGCCTGAACGGGAAAAGGCTCTGGAGCGCCGGTCTGAGGGGGATGGAACAGCTCAGCCTGAAGAAAATGCTGCTCAGGAGCGACCTCATTGCCCTCTGCAGCTCCCCAAAGGGTAGGTAGTACAGAGGAGAGGCTCAGCCCCTTCTCCCAGGTAGCAAGTGACAGGATGAGCAGAAATGCCCTCAAGTGTCGCTAAGGGAGGTATAGGTTGAATATTAGGGAGTTTTGCTTCAGGGAAGGAGTTGTCAAGCACCGGAACAGGCTGGCTGGGGAAGTGGTGGTGTTGCCCACATCCTCTGTGTGCTGGCCGGGGAGCAAGGGGCACTGCTGTCCCCTCTGCTCTCCCCAAGCTGAGAGATGGTGGTGCTCAGGTAGTAAAAAGAAAATGGACTATGTATTTGAGGTCTGCCTTAGTGCATTTTAGGCCTGCCTTAGTCTTCTTAGTTGAGCTGAACAACAGAAAACAGGAAAAAAACAGGCTCAGACTGCTGGGTTTCTTTGCCTGTGCTCACCAATCAAAACTGGCAGTGATTATATATGAAAACAGAACAATTAAATTGGCGCAGCTTGAGAGTACTTGCAGTAGGATCATAGAATCACAGAATATCTCAAGTTGGAAGGGACACAGAAGGGTCACTAGTTAAACTGTTTACTTCTAAGAGGATAGTTTCACTAAACCCTGTTCCTAAGAGCATCATCCAGATGCTCCTCCAACTCTGACAAGCTTGGTGTTGTGAACGCTGTCCCAAAAAACAGTCCCGCAATAACATTGGCCGCATAAACTTGTGTGCATTGAGGTGGAGCAGCAAGTCTCAGGCTTGGCTCAGAATTTATCATCCCTGCAATCTCAGTATTCCTAGACAAGGATCCAGGGTTCCCAGGACCTGTCATTGGTGTTAAAAACAAGAGGAAAAAGGAGGTATTAAATGGTTGTGCTTTGTCTGTGTCCTGTTGTGGGAAGGGACAAGTAACAGACCAGTGTTCTCTCTGATCCTCCGTTTGCTGTTGACGTGTTTCAAAAGCCTGTCTTGCTGTCCCTCCCAGCACTGGCCAGCTGGAACTCTGCAAGAGTTTTGGGCTCACAGATGTTCTCCCCACTGTGGTGAGCAGTGCCTGTGTAGTCCTGCTGTGTCACCTGTTCTTGCCTCCAGTGGCCATGCATTTTTATTTGGTGCCTGAATTCTAAAAGAAGATTGCTGCTCAGCCAAGTCATTCTTCTGCCCAACTTGCCATTGCCTATGCTTGTTCTCTCAGGAGATGGCTCTTCCAAGGTGCCCAGCATTCATCCTATAGGCTGATTCCTGGGGTACATTATCCCCCTTAAAGCTAATACTAGAAATAAGATATTAGCATGTAGTTTTTTGGGTTTTTTTTTTTGCACGGGCATTCTATTATTGCAAATTTTTCATAGCTGTGTCTGTCCTTTACAATGTGTTTATACAGCGTGGAGCACAGTGGGACCTTGATCTTTGCTGGGGTGCTTTAGCATGAATCAACAGAAATAATGAATGCAGAACTTCTTCATTATCCTTTGCTTATAGTGCTTCCAGTCTTTCAGGGTGAGAGCAGGGGAAAAAGAAAAGGAAAAAAAAAATTAGAAGACAGTTTGTTTTGGTAGTCTCCCCTGAGTTACAGTAGAAAAAGTATCTTCAGCAGCTGCCATATTAATATGAATTAATTATGGAATTCTGGTGGTAATATTTCACATCCTTTATCATGTTCAGTCTGGGGTAAAAAAGGGTTATTTTTATTTTTATTTTTGCTGTATTTTTACATTCTCTAAGGATATACTGCATTTGAGCCACCAAGTGTTCACCTGAAGCAGAAGAAAAAACCAAAACCAGGTAAGCATAGCAGATTCCAGTTCATCTCCATGGGAAAAAAAGCAAAGCCTAATTTTCCTTTATTCTCCATCAGTCTTGGGAAAGATCAAATATAGGTTTCTTCTTCAGCTGGTTCTGGAACCTTCATCTGAAAATTCTTTACAGATGAACAAGCTGGAAAAAGAATGATTAGCCTTTTTTTGCCACATTATGTATCTGGACTATTAAGTTAAAACAATCCAGGATTGTTCTGTTTCTAAAACCAGCTGGAATAGGACCATCTGCTTCCATCCTACAAACCTCCATTACTCTCCAAACAAGTCTAAACTCAGAGAATCACAGAATGATTTGGTTTGGAAGAGTTCTTAAAAACCCTCTATTTGAAACCCCTGCCATGGGTAGGGACATTTTCCATTAGACCAGGTTACTGAAAGCCCTGGTTACTTCCAGGGATGGGGCAGCCACAGCTTAACCTGTGCTAGGGAAGAATTTCTTCATAATGGCAAATCTAAATATGCTCTCTTTCAGCTTAAAAACATTGCCCCTCTGCGCGAGGGCGCACGCGGCCCTAAGTCCGGCTAGCAAAAGGGGAGAAGCGGCCGACGCCCCTGCGCATCAGAAGCCAGCCCCCCTTGGCGTCCTGGCCTCGGGCTGGGCTGGATTGCGGACTTGGGTTCACGCAGGACGAGACGAGTGAGGAGGCGACCACTTGCTGGGGGTAAAACGTCGGTTTATTGAAGAGCCCACAGGCAGCAAAAAGGGCAACCAACAGGTGGAAAAACCCACAGCAAATGGCCCCGAACACGGGGGGAGACAAAGTTTTTACAGGGAAGGGGTGGAGAAAGGAGGGGAAGCCCAGCTAACCAATAGGGGAACATGTGGGGCTGTACATAAGAAAACTGACACAAGAACTTATCCAATAAGCATAGAACAAAGGAGGGGCCCCGGGACGCCAGCCAACCACAACCCCCAGAGAGAAGAATGTTCTCGAAAGCAGGGAGGAGTGGGGGGTGATTGACTGGGCCCAGGGGGGGAGGAAAACTTTACTTATATGGTGGGATAAGGGAGGAGCAGTTATGTAACTTGGGAGATTGACAACTAACGGGGGCAGGGGTAACCATAGTAACTCAACTGTCAGGGCAATAGTGGCGGGAAAACTGAGAAGAGAGGAACCATTTATGGAGAACAAAGGGAGAACATACTTAAAATGAGGGAGCAAACTGAGAAACTTAAAAACACACTACAACACCCCTCGTCCTTTCAAAGATGCTTGTTAAAAACACACACTGGCTTGTCCTAAATTGCAAACTGTATCCACAATTTGTGTAGCAGAGTGTGGGTTGCACCAAGGGCTCTTCCAGCCATTTAGCAACTGGGATGTCTCTGCTCTGGACATTGGCACCTCCCTGTCCCAGTTCAATAGCGTAAGTGTCACCACTGTGGGCAGAAGTTGTCCTTACATTCAAATTGGTGAATATTGGAACATTAGGCAAGTGATCAATCTCCAGGTGGAATGTCTGAAGCCTTAAATCACTATTCTGAAATAGAGAATGATCTTCCCATTTTCTTTCATCCCCTCGGCTCTGCACATTGCAAAGCCTGTGTTAGCAGAAATGGAGATAATAGATCTTCCTTTTAAAGTATCCATTCTACCTGTGAACTGTGCCATTCTTAACCACCACGAATTGCACCTTGACTGATGGATCTACACTACATTGAAGTGGTTGCAGTGTGTCCTTAAAATATCCTTTAGCCTAGAAAATAAATTCTGGTGGTGTCTCCTGCATTCCTACCACCACAGCCATAAGCTCTTTTGCAAACCAAACATGCTTGCTGCCATTCTTTCACATCTGTAACATTTAACTTTAATGCCTCTGCCCCTGAGGAGCTGCAGAGTAGCATTTCAATTCACCATCCACGGGTTTGTCCTGAAGAATTAGAGACATGTCAGCTTATCAGTCTGTGACCTTTTCTATTAACATTGTCTTCAGGTTGACTTGGCAGCACACAAGGAAAATAAATCTTGTTACCCAAGGCTGATCTGGCTCAAATCTGTTAAATTTTTAAATTGCAAACATTACTATGACTACATGAAATCTATTAGGTAGAATAATCTCTGTTAAGGGGTGCAGAGGAAAGCAATGAAAGAGAAACCATAAAAATAGTTATGAAGGAGGGTTTTGGGGTTTTTTTGCAAAGCCTGGAAAGTTTTATTGTTTGTCTTATTTACAACCTGGCCTGACACCCTAAGTATAACACAAATGGAGTTGTCATGTAAATCACAGGATCTTTTCATGTTTCAGACTTCAGAAGATCTATGTGGACACTTTTCCAAATAAGCTGTGTGTACCTTATCACCTGCTCCTAGGTTTATTCAACACTTTTTTCTTTTGTGTTCTTTTAATGATAAAGGTGTGAGGGGAGCATGATGACCTCAGAATGTGATGCCATGAATTATTCTTCTGAGATGAACCTGCTCAGGCATTATAACCCCCGCACTTCCCACTGCTCTGATTTTCTGTGATATCCTGGCATGGAGCAATGTGTGCACTTCTCCAGGATGTTGGTATAAGGGTATTTAGTGCTCAGAACAGCTGGCTGAACACCCAGTGTTTTTTGAGATACACAGGGTGTTGGAGATGCCCACAGGGAACTTGCAGGTTTGATATAGGAGTTATTCCTCCTCAGCTGGTCAGGAGGCAAAGCTGAGCTATCTCAAAGTACTTGATATCTGGTGAGGATGCTGGCTTGATGGTTGGACTTGATGGTCATAGAACTAATATCATTGAATCATAGAATCCAATCATGCGTATTTGGAAGAGCCCTGACAGTTTATCCAGTTCTATCCCCCTGCCATGGGCAGGGACACCTTCCACTATCCCAGGTTGTTCCAAGCCCTGTCCATCCTGGCCTTGAACACTTCCAAGGATGAGGCAGCCACAACTTTTCTCAACAACCTGTACCAGGGCCTCACCACCCTCACAGCCAAAAATTTCTTCCTAATAGCCAATCTAACCTACCCTCTTTCAGTTTAAAACAACGATCTTAGAGGCCTTTACTAACTGTAACAATTCTATGATTCTAAGATGCTGACAAATAAATTGAGCTCCAATAGTAGGATTCAGCTGCAGATTAAGACACTTTAATTAGTGCCTGGATTCAGTTAGGTTCTGAAGTCCCACTGGAGTTGATGGAGACCAAGTTACTGAATGTATTAGAGCCCAGGAAGGGAGCTGAAACCACCATAAAGCAGGGATATATTTCTGTCCATAGGTCTAGTGTCAGCAGGAATTATATTGCAACAGGTGACTGCTGTGGCAGCTCAGACATCCAAATTAATTTAGATATGTACATAAGGACAGAAAGATGTTTGTTGGTTTTTTTAGTTTTGGGCTTTTAAAATGAGTTTAAACCATCACAGCTGAATTTTTCAGGACATAACAGTGAGCCTCCAACAAAAACAAAACCAAACAAACCCCCCACCCCCTAAAAAAAGCCTTAAAAACAAACAAAGAGTAGGAAACAAACAAACAAAAAAGAGTAGGAAAGGCTGTTTCCTATGATTGTTGGGAAACTACGATTGTTAACTTAGGGAGACAATATGATTTTTTTTTTTTCTTCTACTTTTTAGATGTAATATTGGCCAGGTTTTCTCCTTTAAAGTAACACTTTTTTCTCAGTTAGGCTATTCCAGATGCTTGTACAAGTGTCTGATCTCTTCTGCTGTACTTAAGTTCCATCATAGCTATAAAATAACATAGTTCCTGCATAACAAAGAGTTCTACTGTGAAAAGTAAATCTACCTAAAAATATTTCTGATTTCTATGTTTTCAACCTCAGGAAAAAACTAATTAATTAAAACTAAGGTTTTTTTTAAAAAATTATTTCTACCAGCCTAAACCAACAAAAATAATAGTGTGATCTAGGAATTCTGGTTGTGTTTCTGTTGCTCCTACTTTTTGTTGTTGTCCAAAATCAGATGTTCAGTTTTATCCTGCACAGTGCATAATATTTCCCTTACTGTGTAAAAAGAAGTGATGTCTGTTAAATAACTGGTATAGTGATGCATGATGTCAGAGGCTATACAAAATAAAAAGGGGAGAAAACATGTGTGCCAGCCACAGATCTGCATCTTTTGCCATTCTTGAAAAGACTTTCCTTCAAAAAACTCATCCCTTGTTCCAGTTATTTTGTAATTCGTCTTGATTATAGTGGTTTTTTGGAATTGAAGCTGTTGCTTAGCATTTTGAGACAAGTTGAAAATTTCATTTTTATTCTGTTCATTTGGGAGAATGCATAACTTCTACTGTATTAGGGAAATTAATAGAGAAAAATTCTATTAAGAGAAAAAAACAAAACCAAACCAATTACACAAAAACAAAACAAACAAAAACCCCCAAATGGCAAAACAAACAAACAAATGAATAAGCAAAAACCCACACATGAAAACCCAGGGTCAGGAATTCACTGAGCAGATTTCTGGAAGCTGCAAATAAGATGCATTTTTACCATCTTTTTCTAAATGTTTGTTCCTGGCCGCTGTCAAGTGCAGGTTTTTTAGGTTAGATTTTCAGGGTAAACATTTCTGATCTGGTTCTAAGTGTCTGAAACAAGATCAGAAATGAAAAAAGATTTCACCATGAATTGGTAATCCCCTTTTCTGGGAGGCATTTGGAGCTTTCCTTGAAGGTTTCCTAGGCAAGTGCTGAGCTGCACTGGCCAAATCATCTTACGATGGGAAAAATTCCTAAGGGCCAACAGAACATGAAGCTCTCTTCAGAAAAGTTTCTTCGTCCCAGGCATTCCCATGCATTTATCTCTCTTTCAATGGTGTTAAATAATTTATGTCCTTAATGCTAAGGATGAAGATCTTAGGATGTTTTCACTCTAAGCCTGAAAACCAAGTCATAGTGAATTATAGTAATATTTGATACTGCATCTCAAATTTCAGCTGATGAAATTTAAGTCTCTTAACCACGCTCTCTATAACATGAAATTCCTGAAATCAAATACTGAGAAGAAAATCTCAACCTCCAGAAAATCTCAACCAGATAGAATTTTTTTAGACTTGTACTGAGAAGAGCCTGGACCTCTACCAGACTGACACCTAAATATCTTAAGGAAGAAAAGGCCTTTTATGTTAAAAAACAGATTTGTAAGTCACATCTTTCTCAGTGCTTGTCTTGTACCTTTTGATGGTACTAGCTGGTAAGAGTCTTCCTAGAAAATTAGATAAATGCAGAGCTGTAACATGGATTAGGATATTCTGCACCTTTTTGCACAGATAATGTATCAGGGTGTCTTAAATACTTTTTACAAGTGTTAACTGAGTGAAACAGACAACATTTCATTGAAATTATTAAAGTATTGCTGATTAGATTCTCACTAAATAATTACCTGGTTTATGAACTGTGTGAGAGTAAAGGGTATCCACATTTCTGAATGAGTTTGACCGAGTGCTTTATTTTCAAATCTTACATGAGGCAAAGTAACACTAAGTTTGGTTCTTTAGGCTTATCTTCACAGCTACTCACCTTTTCATGCATTGTGCAGAATTTGGGCAGGCTTGAATGAAGAGAGAAAAGGATGCTTTCTAAGGCTCAGGGTTTGCATTACATCTCATCATCCTTCTCTTGATGTGTTCCATGTGTTTAATCTCCTTTCCTGTTGTCAGGGTTTCTGCAAATGGATAGTTAGACATCTTACGTATATTCATGGAATATATGGTTCAATTCATACTCAAATATACATCAGATCTATTACATCAAATATATTTTTCAAGGTATATTAATAAGAATTATCTTAATTAGTTTAGGTAATGTATTATTCAGCACAAAGTACTGACACGTAGCATCCAGTATCTCCAGTGAGAACCAGAGTCTTTGGCTAACCATGGATTTGGAGGTTCCTTTTGTTCTCTGCATTTTCTAAAGATAATTTGCACAGTGTTTTGAAGCTGTGCTTCAGGTTTTGGTGGTTGTTTCCAGGATGTGTAATGTCTAAGCTATGGAGGTTATTTAAGTCATATAATGCATGGAGTTTATTTGTTGGGGAAGACATTGGAGCATTTTTACGCAGACCCACCTACTTAATTTCTTAACTTCAAAGTATCTATATCACAAACTTTCAGCCTTCCTATATAGTTAAGGATTTTTATCACTTTTAAAGGCTTGTGGTGAGTTTGCCCTGAATGCTAGGTTCCTGCCAAAGCCACGCTCTCACCCCCCTCTGCAGGTGAACAGGAGAGAGAAAGTGTTACAAAAAGGTTCATGAGTTGAGGTAGGAGTGGGGATGATGACAAAACAATTACCATCATGGGCAAACCAGACACAGCTTGGGAATATTAATGAATTTATTATCAATGAAAATCAGAACAGGATAATAAGAAGGAAGAGAAATCATAAAAACAGCTTCTCCCACCGTTCCCTCCTTCCTGGGCTCCAGGTGTTCCTTCCCCTCAGCAGTGCAGGATGATGGGAATGAGGTTTATGATCAGCTCATCACACATTCCTGCTGCTGCTCAAGGAAGGAGGTCCTGCTGCTCCAGTATGGGGTCCCTCCCACTGTGGCAGTCCCCCACAGACTTCAGCCAGAGTTCTCCCCAAAATCTGCAGCTCTTCTTGAACTGCTCCAATGTGGGACCCTTCTTCACATGGTGAGTTCTTCAGGAGCCGCCTGCTGCAGTGTCCTCTATGGGGCCACAAGTCCTGACAGCAAACCTGCTCCAGCCTGGGCTCCTCTCTCTGTGGGTCTGCAGGTTCCTGTCAGGACCCTGCTCCCACTTCTCACTTTTCAGAGCCCTCTTTTGGGCATCCCCTGCTCCAGGCTGGGCTCCCCCAGGGCTGCGGGTGGATCTCTGCTCCCCCGTGCCCTCCCTGGGCTGCAGGGGCACAGCTGCCTCAGCCTGGGCTGCTCCAGGGGCTGCAGGGCAATCTGAGCTCCAGAGCCTGGAGCAGCTCCTGCCCCTCCTGCTGCGCTGCCCTGCCGGCCTGCACGGATGCTCCTCTCCCATGGCTCACCTTGCTTTTCTCTGAGTACAGCTACGTCCAATAACTTCTTTTCCTTCTTAAATCTGTTACCACAGAGGTGTTACCACCATCACTGATGGACTTGGGGCTTGGCCAGCACAGAGTCTGTCTTGGGTCCAGCTGGCATTGGATCTCCTGGACATGGAGGAAGCTTCTGGTAGCTTCTCACAGAAGCTACCCCTGTACCCCTCTTGCCTCCAAAATCTGGCCACACAAACACAAACCAGGGATATGAACTTGATGAAGACCTGAATAAGCCTCTAGATATACCTTACTGTTTCAGTATATCAAATACAGGAGCAATAAAAACTCATTTTATAAAGCTTAATTTAAGTGGGATGTGAATATTTGGTTTTCAGGGCAAATCTATAACATTTGATGTATTTTTCAATAATATTTCTATTATTATGTGGAGGGTATCCATATTTAAGGAAAATTCATGCTGAAGGACACAGATAAAACCAAATTAATTGATTAGGAATTAAAACAAATCTTTGCAGATATATTTGAACAATTTCCTAAGTTTGGGCTCTTATAGTAAGAAATAAAACAATATTTTCATAAGCTTTTTTCCCAATCTGTGTCATATGAAAATATTCTTCACATGTTTCTGTCCACATCACTTTTCTTATCTATTTCAAACCTCATTTCAGTATGTCTTTTCATCATTACTTAAACCTATTAATTTCCCTTTCCCTCTGGGATATAAAGATATATTTTTACTCTGTAAACTGTTTTGGGAAAGATTCTTATGAACTACCATGGAGAAGAACTAATATTGTTACCAATAGGCAGCCACTTCTTAGGCTGAACTTCTAATTAAGTTATTCTTGGCTTATGCAGGGGAATACTAACCATGTATTCTGGGGTTACCAGGGTTAATTGTCTGTCTAGACCATAGGGACTGCATTTCTTTAACTAACAGATCACTAAAAGAGTAAGTGAAGCTCTCTGGAACATGATTATAATTTTATATAAAACAGCTATATTATAAACAGCTATATTTAAAACAGAACCTCTTCTTGGAGATTCACGTGTAGTTGGAGGAAGATTTGGGTAGCAGAAGGAATGAGGTGCGCAGCAGAACAGTTAAAATGAGATAAAGGACAGATCGAGCAAAGAACAGTTCAGCCTGGTAAAGGGATGAAGTCACTGCATTTTGTTTGTGTGTTTGTCTCGCTGTCACTGGATTTTGTAGGTGTTCAAATTAGCATGATGCGGTGGTTGTTAAATTACATTACAGACTCTGGAACCAGGAAATAGTTCACAATCCTCCAAAGAAGAAGGAACAAGCCAATGCAATCTTTTCCTGATGCAGAAATGCCAAAAATGTACTTATATGTGACATTTTTAAGTCAGCAGCAGGAGCTGTTACTGCATGTGCAGGAATGGCCACATAAAGCAGTGCTCTGTACATGGCTAAGGCAATTGTGAGACTTTTTGTATTTGGCTTAAGATTATATAATGAAGCATATTAACTGTATAATGAAGCATCTTCACTGTCTAGGGATAGTCATGCAGGGCTGTGGAATGGGTATAAAAGCTGAGGAATTTTGCCCCATCCAGCAGAAGATGTTTCGGGGCACCTTGCGATGGAAGCTAAACAACCTGAGTGCCCATGCAAGATTTACCCTGTGCATAGATCCCAATAAATTACAATTTATTTATTTTCTCTTTTTTTTTTTTTTTTTTTTTTTTTTTTTTTTTTTTTTTTTTTAACAGCTCCTCTGTCTGTTAATATCTGTGCAACGTGGACATCAAAGTAGGTGAATGCTTATGTCAGCACTGCACCCCGCTGGAGCACCGTCCACAGTGCTAGATGGTAAGAAGTTGACCCAAATTTAAACCAAGGTTTCCTTCCTTCCTGTATCCCTTTAGCAGGCTGTCAGCGCACATTGCTGGAGGTAGAGTACTACCACCACTGCTGTGATTACATTGTGTTAATTGGCTTCAAGCACTTTAAATGAATCAAGTCAGAGCTTAAAGTAAACTCTCGGCTCCTAGGGAGCTGGTAATGTGTACAGCCAGAGTGTCACTGAGCTGATCCTGGATTTTTCCTAAACATTAGACAACAGCTATGTAAGAGTTCAGCTAGGTCTGTGTGCTTTCATCTTTCAGGCTTGCCCAGTGTCATATTGAATGAGATCATGTCCAGCAGCAATCCCAGTGCTTGCTTTGACAGGTTCTTGGGAGAGCTGCTGTTGCCTCAGCCTAAGAATATCCCATCCTGCCTCTCCTTCTGGACCAGCTGTGTTCCAGCTGTGAAGAACGGGTGGCAAGCTGGGCTGGGTGTCAGACACTATTAAAGTTGAAGTGCTGCTGCTGTGTTTGTTTCATGCCCTGTGGAACTTCACCTCACTTACTTCAGGAGTAAAACTGAGTGCATTAAATGATTTAGTAGCATGGTGGGCAGCTCAGTAACCTGACAAAAACACGTTTTCTGAGCAGTCAAAGCATAATGCAGTGAATAAGCCCTTTTATAGTAATAAAATTCAATAACTGGCCAGAGTGGTTTTCCTATTAGATACTGAATAAAGCCTTTGGCACAGTGCTTTTTTTTTGTGTATCCCTTTTGAGTTTTTCAGACATCTAGTGATTACTGTAGTGTAGGTTTATGCAATTGTCTTCTGATGCTTTGCTCATGGATTTTTGGTTTGAACGACATCTCAGTCATTGAATAGTGCTACTGATTTTCAAGGGATGTAGTAGCAGAAGAGGTAAAAATTCTACAAAAAAAATTCTGTGCTAGTTTTGGTCAGCCTATAGGGATATTCCTTGACACTTTGGATGGTTTCTTTATCACATCTAAGCACCAGATAAGGAAGACTGACTATTGATGATTTAAATTCTTGCATTCAAAACATTCTTTGCTTTATGTGGAAGAGTTTAGGGAACAGATACCGCACCTCTTTAAGATATTCTGTAGCATCACTGTTAAAGCACTTTAACAGCAACAACAAAAAAAATTTTAAAAGTTTCAGAAGCCTTCGCTTCAAAAAACTAATTAGTTCAGAAACCTAAGCACTGGATCAAGAATTCTGTTGGCTTTCAGACAGATTTTTGTCCCTAGTTGATAAAAATCCTGGTGGAACTATTACTGAGGATAGACCCATGTTGCCCTGTGATTTTAGATTTTGTCCAGCTGTAACCCAGAAGTGTTTTGCCTCTAGAGGTGGAGATACCACTCACACCTCACTGGCAGGATGAGAGTTTGAGCACTCCACATCTGTATCACTCCTAAGCCAGACTGCTCAGCCCTAGCATCAGCATTCAAAAGCTTTTGGCACCTTACTGATTTCTGGCATGAGAAGGGAGAAGACAACTCGGCACAAGTTCCATAGGGCAGAAACAAGGCTGCGATTTAATCAGTGCACATTTCAGTCTATGAAGAGTGGTTTTATTTAAAAGCATGTTTGAATAAACAGTGAGATTTTAATGCTGCTCAGAAGATCTGAAACCAGATACCCACAGATGAATGGGTATCTTTAAACTGCATGTGCCCTTGCATGTGCATCTTTAAACTGGCTTTGAAATCCTTAAATATAGTTTGCAGAATCTTTCAAACTGTTTTAAAATGTTCCAGTGACTCAAAATATTACTTAACTCACAGTTGAAAGCTTATTATCTCAAAACCTACCGTGAACAAGTGACATAAGTAATACGCCCATCTAATAATAATAATTTCGCTTATAACTGAAATGCAGCTTCTCTTCAGAATATAGAAACACAGAAAAGTAGCCCAGTATCCAAGCTAAATTTCAGTAATCCAAATATGGTCAGTTCCTGTAGAGGTGATAAAGCATTTTCTTATATATTTCTACACACCATGCGCTTGTCTTTACTTACTTTTTATTCACTATTACAGGAACCATTTAAACTACTCATGTTAGGAGATGGACTAAAAGAAATGTCATAACTAATTGATAAAAATATTAACACTTTCACTAAGCAAAATGTAATCATCTGAAATGGAAAGCTAACGTGTTACTCAGGCTAATGGCCCCTAGAATCTACATGAATAACTAATCACTGTCTTACAATTCACCAGCTATGCTCTTTTCCTTACCCTCTTGATTCTCATCTGAATAAATTTTTTTTAATGTTTATTTAATACTATCCCAATAAAATGCAATACAGCACTTTTGGTATTCCCTAACCAATTAAGCATAATAATTGAATCCCTCTGCTGCCCTTCTTATGTTGTTAATATAAATTCATAATTATCTGACTGCCATCCCATTAAGTGAGCTTTGGATCAGACCATATCTGGTCTTTTCTATTCTGGAATAGATCACTATTTTCTTAACAGTAGAATGGCTTTTTCTACGTTACATTTCTTCTCTGGACATGACCTTTAGGCATTTCACAGACTTCTGTAGCTGTAGCCCTTATCCTTTTAAAGTGCATAATAAATGCCTGTCAGACATTGCTGCAATGTGGTAACATATTGCCTCTACATTGGAATCAATCAAATCCCAGGCCCTGAGATTCAATACATCTTCTCTAAAAAATGTGAAATTTGCTGAATAAATTAAGGAGGAAGTCTAAAGTCCTTGTGGACATAAGAAAACTAGTTTATACCCAATGGGGATGAAAATTCTTCATGCGTGTGTAGATAATGAGCTGTGTGGTCAGTTAAAAACCGTGTACAGTTCCAGAAACACAGGCAGAGCTCTGAAGGCCACACATAATTTTGATAATTATATATTCCTTTCCACTGTTTTAATTATGACTTCACTGTGGCATTTCCACCTATCAGTGCAGAAATCTCCTGTGAGTTCCTGCCGCTCCAAGGCACTGCTACTTGGTGCTGCATGGTTATTTGTACCAGCATATATTTTGTGCAAAATACAGCTATATCAGATCTGTCCGGATTTTCTACTGGAATAAATGGCTTCTCCAGGTAAGGGAGAATTCCTCCATGTCTCTTCCTGGTCTGGCTATTGAATCATCATTACTTTTTTTAACACTCTTCCAAGTGACAACTTCTCCATTGCTAAATGGAGATAGATAACGCCTGAAGTGGATGTACCTTGGGAGAATTACTTGCCATAGGGTTGGATCTAGACATTTCCCTTATCTTGAACTTTCTTTCCTCTGCTTCTCTTTTGTATTTGATCTCATCTGTTTCCAAAGACAGGCAAAAAACCTTATCAGTAATTTACTGAGGAAGAAGGAATTAGAAAGTAAGTCTAAGGTTAGCTAGAAAGAATCAGTTTTTCTGCACAATGGTATATCCAGTTTGGGTGCATATTGTATGGTACTTGAAGTGGATCACTGAAATAGGCAGATAAAGCACCTGATTTTAACCCTGATCCAGCAGTGCTTTTCCATATAATACTGACAGATGACAGATGACCATGGCTAAATTACTCTCTCAGAAGTAAGGCAACATGATCTCTGTGAGTCTAAAATCCAAATTACCCTTTCACTGGGCAATATCAAACTTCTGTCAGAAAAATCCCAGCTGAACTGTGATCACACAACACTGTTGTGAGGAGAGAGGGAGTGTATTGTGGTGGTGGCTGGACACGAGTGATGTTCCCCCTGCCCCCTATGAAATTCACACAGAATACAGACAGGATGTAAATTCAGATCCAAGCATAGACATGCATTAGGATATATTAACAAAATAAACAATTATTCAGTATCACTAAGGGCAGAAGCATATGGGACCTTTCATTTTGCTTTTTGTAGGAGTTTTTTTTTTTTTTTTGGTTGTTTGTGCTATTTCTAAGGGCTTTGTTGTTTTTTGGTTTTTGGTTTTTATTTTTTAATTTCTTAGAATGAAGAATTTTACTTTTAAGAGCTGGAAGCAAAATTTTACTGCTGATATTCTTAGATAACATTACATGTAGAGGATAAAGCTTGGTACAAGTCTAACACCCTAATTTATAAGGTTGGTGGTCTATTTTTTAAAATTTTGTTGAATAACTTCATAATTCACTGTCATGGGGAAAAAACTTCATTACTGAACACGAATCTATTACATTAGATCACCAGAGCATGACATATTCAGGGAAGGGCCTTTATCTAAAATTTGCAATTAAACTCTCTGTTCTGAGTGGCTGCTGACCTGCCCTGTTGAAGAATATTGATGGATGAACAGATTTCAAAGCCAGGATGGTCTCTTTCTGTAACCTAGCTAAAGTGATTCAGTAACGTGGGGCTGGGAGCATCATCTGGTAAATGTTGCATCCTGACCTCTTGCAAGAATGACAGAATCTCTTTCTGAAAATATCTAGAAGTTCTTATATCAAGATTTAAGGTAGTGAATTAATGGGTTTTTTTTCCAAATGAATGATACTATTATTTCATTACTGTATTTAAAATATATGCCTTTGCATTTTATTGGTTGTTCTGAACCTCATTGCCACAGGGATTGTCAAAAATCTCCCACACGAATAATTAACAAATTTCTCTCTGTGAACCATTTATATAAACCATACATTAATTTAGAGGGATAGAACAGAAAGACTTGTTTAATGATGATCTCTGCAGACCACACTATATTTCCCAGTTTGCACACAGAACACCTACACTATCTAATTAAGCCATCTAATCTGGATATTTAATCAATAAAGATAAAGGCCATGGTATTAAATTTCAATTTTTTTTCTTTTTTTTCATTTCTGAGAGTCTGATTTCTTGGTCTCATGTTAGAAACTCTGTGTTTGTGTGTGCTTGTTTGCACACATAATGAACCACCAGAGAGGGAAATAAATGCTTATGTATATGTGGATAGATAGATGGATAACATGCCTAATTGCTTTGAGCAGAGGGTAAGACCAGATGAACCTCAGTGGTCCCTTCCACCCTAAATCATTTGGTTGTTCTATGATTGAATCTACTGATCATTAACAGAATTTAAATGCCTCCCATTTGACCATGAGTGGTTATTTGCTAAAGCTCTATCAGGTATTTCAGTATTACTTTCTTTCAGCCATTCCTCTATCTATAAATCATATAATCAGAGAATCCTAGACTGTTTTGGAAGGGACCTTAAAGATCATGTAGTTCCAACTCCCTTGCCATGGACAAGGATGTCACTCACAAGATCACACTGCTCCAAGCACCATCGTGCCTGGGCTTGAACACTTTCAGGGCTGGGGAATCCTCAGCCTTTTTGGGAAACCTGTTCCATTGCTTTTTCACCCTCTGAGTAAAGAATCTCTTGTTACAGCCAATCTCAGCCTGCCATTTCCAGTTTAAAACTACTACTCCTTGTCCTGTCACCAAATGCCTGTACAAAATGCTCCTGCCCATCATTTTTATAAGCCCTCTTCAGCCACTGGAAGGGGCTCTGAATTCTACCCCAAGCCCTCTACTTTCCAGGCTGAACACACCCAGCTCTCTGAGCCTGTCTTCACAGGAGAGGTGTTCCAGTCCTCAGAGCATCTTCATGGCCTCTTCTTGACCTGCTATAGGAGGTCCATTTATTTTTGTGTTGAGGACCATCAGCATGTCGCAGACATTTCTTCACAGAAATCCTTTCTTTCAGATTTCTGTGTCTTCTGGAAGGCAGAGGCCTCAGAAGAGAACACAAACAATTATTATCAGCTGCTGTGGAATGCAACAGGGGCATCTTGATTGGCTCATGTTCCTATGTTTATAATTAAGGGCCAATCACAAAGTGCAAGCTAGGGACAGAGTCCTTGGACACAACTTTGTTAGAGATTCTTTCTTTCTATTCTTAGCTAGCTAGCAGCTCTGCAACCTCTCTCTTTAGTTCTGTTTAATATAGTCATAATGTATTATATATCATATCTCAATAAATCCAGCCTTCTGATCAAGAAACAAGATTCTCGTCTCTCTCTCACCAGCAGCGACCCACTCAGGGCGCAGTAATAATCAGCAGACACATCACTTCAGGTGACCAGGGCTGGATCCCCACCACCTGACCAGGGCAGGATCCCCACCACCCCTCTGCTGGGGGATCAGCCCAGCCCATGGGGGATTTCAGGTCCAGGGTACATCCAGCTCTCCCCTCCTCACAGCCCCAAGTCCCTCTCAGCAGGGCTGCTCTCTATGAGTTCTCCCAGTCTTGATATCTGGGATTGCCTCAACCCAGTTGCAGCATCTTGCTTGGACTTGTTGAGCTTCATGAAGTTCTTGTGAACCCATATTTCAAGTTTATCCAGGTCCCTCTGGGCAGCATCCCTTCCTTCTGTTGTGTTAGCTGCACATCATTCAGCAGAGGAAGACAGTGAAAGGCAAAACTGAACTAAGTTCTGCAATGCATAATGGCTAATTTTTTCAAAGGCTTCTTGACAATAGTCACATCTATCCATTTTCAATGCTTCTTTGGAAGTTATAACATTAAAATCTGATTGAGATTTGCTGCCAATTGTTAGGGTATGATGTTGGCAGTTCATTTAAACAAAGAATCATAGAAAGAGGAGTGGATTCTTTAATTTTAATTTTTTACTTCATGAGTAATGTTGATCTTTCAGAAAAAAAAAAATTAATTTTCTATAGAAGTACATCCTTTCCTTTCCAAACTCTTCTCCCAGAAGCAGAAGAAAACAAGTATTTCACATGCCAACCAATGTTGGTTCTATGCAAAGTTAATGTTTTTTGAGGTTCTAAGTGTTTGAATGGATATGGCATTGCACATTACCAGTAGCATCACAGCTACTCTCTGCTGCGTGATTTTTTTTTCCTCAGTACAGAAACCAAAATCAATTGCCCTTGGCTCTACAAAAATCTGATCCTTTGAAGGCAGAAGAAGTGCTGTGCCCTGCTGCGGAAAGACTGGGATTTTGCCACGTCAGAAACTACTTCGTAAGAGTGTTTTCCTTATAAGATTAATGACAACAAACTGTAAAAGCATTACTTCAAAAAGGGAAAAATGCATCTTTCTACTGACAGTAAATATTGATATGGGAGTGAAAACATAAGGGAATTGCTAAGAAGAGTCTCCAGTTCTCTGGGAAGAGGCTTAGTAGAAAGAGATTTTACGTAGCACTTGTGGATGTTTTATACTGCTTGTCCATGGTTTATTCTTCAGCCTCTGTAGTTCAACACTAATTTTCTGATTTACCATAGCTGGAAGGCATGCAAAATATAGTTACAATACTAAAGTAAATAAAATTTCAGATGATTAATTTCAGGGTTGTTTTTTTTTTTTTTTAAAGCTCCACAAATAACATGAACAGAAAAAAATAGAAAAAAGCTTTCATGGGTCATTTATTTTAGGAAATTATTGAATGAATTAGAATTTAAATAAAGACTGTGAGATTTACTCTGGTATAATAGCATGAAATTAAGACCAAGTTTTACCTATGCTGTTACTAATAGACAATATATTCAATTATATACTAAATCTGATTCACTTGTCTTTGCAATTAAAATGCAAATGTCCAGGTCATAATATTAGAAGTCTCCCATTTTGGATGTGGCATTATATGGTTTTCTTGCTGCTGTTGTTAACAGTAATTCATATGGGAAGGCAACATGACTTTAACTACCAACATGTGCCATCCTGAAACAGCAATTCTTGTGTCCTGTATGCAAGTCTAAACTGCTGCAATCAAACACACAATTTTTCTTGGCAGGAGTCTTTGGTTTCCCCAAGCACCACAATTTAAACTATGCCAGTACCCTCTTTGTACAACCTTGTGGTCAAATGATTCCAAGTGATACGCTTTCTTTGATCTTCTTTTTGTTTTATTTACCTCAGTATTGAAAATTGGATTTTTGAGATGTTCTTTGCTTAATAAAGTGTGAACATTAAACACTTAAGTGGGACTGTAAACATGCTGACAGGCTGAGGAAAACTGATCACAAAGCAAAATGTATTTCATAGAAATAAAAAACAAAAAATACTCTGTGTCTGATACACTTTAATTATTGAAAGTATACATGATCTATAGTATTCAAAGAATATTTGATTACTGACTAGAACGTGCCAGTATCTGACATCATAAGAACAATGCCAGGAAACCCGGAGATCTGTCCAGTTTCCACAAGCACTGTCCATCTGTACTGGTTCCAGGCCCCAGGTCAGATGAAATCTGTGCAGCAGAACAGTGAACATCATCTGCATAAAAGGCAGCCTGGGATATATGTCCTCTATTGTCACAGACAGTATTAATAAAGGTAGGTTTTATTACTTCAAAACTGCTATAGGAAGAGCAATCTTTTAGCTGTCTGGAGAGCTCAGGAATTCCCAGCGTTGTCCTTATGGGAGGCTAGAGGTATGTTTTATTGTTACTAAAGAGCATACACAAGACTTGAAACTGCCAGTTTATTGTGGCCCAAGAACTCTAAAATTGGAAAATAAAGAAAGCTTGTTTTTTGTAGCTGCCAACTTTGAGTTTATTGCCCTCTGAAAGTGAGGGGCTGAGTGTACATCAGTTTGTCTCCTGCCCTTGAAGAAAGGGAATTACTGTTGGTTTTCATTTGTTTTTTGATTGTTTGGGTTTTTTTTTTTTTCTTAGGGTGGGGGGAGATGTTGATGGTTTTTCTTTTTTCTTTGTTTGTTTGGCTTTTATTTGTTTGTTTGGGGTTGTTTTGGGTTTTTATTTCTAGACCTACTTATGGGCTATCATGACTGCTATTTACAACAACCTCTTGGGAGAGATAATAAAAGAATGCAGTTATGTTTTATTATTGCTGCGTGATGTAGGAGGCATCCTGGTTTCACCCAAGTGCTTGAGCTTTTCAGACTTCAGAAATGAAGCTATTCTTCATCACCCCACTGCTTTAGACAGAAGCAGTGTGGCAAATACAGGTGACCAAGCTGAAGAATCAGTGATCACTAGACTGGAGAAACTGGACTGAAAGATGCCATTGACTTATGTTTAAAAAAGGAAAGAGGATGGGACAGGTTGGCATGGACAACATGTTGGTTCTGACCATGTTCAGGTTCAGGCTGTACACCACACAAGAGTAGGCAGTCTTGCTTAGGTCAAACTGGCAATATTTTGGCAGTGTCTCTTCAGAAATGTCACCGTCTCTCTCAAGTCCAGTGTCTCTTGCAGCTGGTCAAAGGGAACTGGTCATTTATTGCTGCCAGCCACCAACACACCAGGGATTGTTAGCGAGCATGCAGAAGGAATGCCAATGTTTGGATGAGCCTTCTCTTCCTTTTGGAGCCTGACCCATGTGCCACCACCATGTGCCCTTAATATTTAGAGGCTCTTGAAGTACTGGTGTTTCATCTAGTGCAACTTCCCCTAACCACATTGTCCCATTAATCTGCAATGGTCAAGGACAGCATCCCAGTTCTTTACAAAGGAAAGGCAGAGATCCTCATTAGTCCCCTTCTAGATCAGATTTCTTCACTTGAATAGATAATTATTCCCAGGAGCATGGATTGGGCAAAAAAGCCATTTCCAAATTGAACAACGAAACTGCATCTGTATGAATAATTGCATGTATCCCTGATCTGACCCTGGTTATGATTCTGATTGACATGGGAGGACCTGCATCAACATCAGTGATTTTTTCTAGGGTCAGCCAGGTGATGGCAGTCAGACTGCCTGCTTGATGTGGCTCCAGTGTTCTTCTGTGCCCAGAAATAGTTTGGGAAAGTGTCTGTTGGCACAGATTAAAAATGTGTTAGAGTCTGTCCTAAAAATTTAGAGTAGAGACAAGTGAATTGCCTGGAAACATTCTTTGACACGTTCAATTTATTACTCTAGACAACAGCCTTAGAGGCAAAAGTCCAGGGCATGTCAAGACACACGGCCTCACTCAACAAAACTGCACTCACCTTCATGAAGCTGCAGATCTCCTTGATACCTCCAGTATGGCAAGGACTTGCCATCTGGTTCAACAATGAATTATTGGATTGTGTTTTTGCAGTTTTTTAATGCATCTAAATGTAGCTCTTAGGGGATACAATCTCTCTTCTGTACATGTTCCAACCCCACAGCTCAAAAATGTCTATGTACCATGATAAGGTAAATCAGCTCTGTAATTGAATGAAGTGTATTATTAAATAAGGAAGGGTTTCTGGGCTCAAATAACCGTAGAAATACACCAGGATTTGGTTTTTTGGGGGACAAAGTTCTGAAGTTCTCCAGTAAATTTTCTGTGTAGTAAATTGAGTAGCGAAAAATGAAGAGCTTTTTTACCCTGTAAAATCCACCCATTTTGTTGGTTGTTCTTCTTCCTGCTGGTTTCTCTGGTTCTAAATCCCTGCTGATGGTAATGCTTTTGTGCAACACACCAACATAATTACAGTTAGCTGTGTGTCAAATCCATCATTTACCCTGCCCTCTTAAGTCCTAAAATCAAAACTCCATTTTTCTTGCCACCCTATAGGCCCCTTGGGGAGATGTATGGGAGAATTATGTGGTGGACTCGGAAGTTTATTTTTAAGTTGATATGTTTTTTTGTGTTTTGATATGTTGATATCAAAAGTTGATATGGTTTTTTGGTTTTTATTGTTTCCCAAAACAGTGAATTTTGTGGCTGTGTGGGGGAGAGAGAGGAGGGGAAGGGAAAGGTGGAGAGGGACAAGGGGTAAAGGAGGGAGTGAAAGAGAGAAGGTATGTAAAAGCAAATGTCTTCTTGAAGGACAAAAGCAGGTCATACAATGGTTTAGGTTGGAAGGGGCTTTAAAGATCATGAATTTCCTACCCCCTGCCATGGGCAGGGAGACCTTCCCCTAGACCAGGTTCCTCAGAGCTCCAGCAAATATGGCTTTAACATGTCCAGGGATGGGTCACCCAGAGTTTCTCTGGGCGACCTGTTGCAGAAATACCTGACTTTCATATAAAAACAGAGCCTTGATTTAAAGATAGCTTTTATCTTTGAACAAGAACGATAAGATTTTTTTTTCTCAACCAGCATGAATTACAGTTTCTTTGTAAATGTTACTGAAGAAGCACAGCACTAGTCTGACTTTCATTTATATTGCTTTTATTAGGATTCTATTCAATATTCTGAAAAGAAAACATGCTGTAGAGCTATAAGAAAATAATAAGCCTTAATAGCAGCAAGGTAGGAGAATGTAATTTTCAGTTTATGATCATAAATGGCTCAAAGCTCTTAACAAATATCTAGTAATTTAGCTTCAAAACAGACCTGGGAAATTGTTAAGTATTTTTATCTACATGCACATCACAGGAAATTGCGAGAAGAGAGAAGCTAAATCAGAAACTGAAACTGTAGCTGATCCAGGAATATAACCTCTGAAGTCATCTCTATTCTTCTTTGGGAGGTTAATACCAAATTGACACTAAGCTGAGTATCTTTTGCCCCTGAGAACTGAAAGAGGAAATTCTATCTGCTTTATTTAGATGCCACGTCACCAGCTCTATGAGTTTCTGGCCTTAAGAGGGCTATCCAGTCCACTAAAACAACTACCAAAGCTCCATAGATAAATTTAACAGCACAGCATTAACCTCTGAAGACTTGTCCAGCTTGTCTTCCTCCCTCTTTCTGTCAAATTGCTCAGGGCAGTGGCTCTTTATCTAAGTAGAAAAGTAAAGCTTCAAAGTCTGGCCTTAACTTCCTGCCATCTTGCAAGCTTGGAAATTCACGTTTTAAAAACATCTGCAAAAGCTTGCCATTTTTTCTAGCAGCAAACTGCAATGCTTGGTGTTGGAACACACAGTAACCATAATGCAGGATCTGTCAAGCACAGTGACACTTGAAGCTCGGTTCCATTGCCCCACAAGGATGTCTGGTGCCATTTGGGATGATGACTGTCATCCTGCCTGGCCTCCAGCTGATGCTTCAGGGGAGAGCAGGGTTTCTGCAGATCCTGTGTCATGTTTTATCGCTGTCTGCAGCAGATATTCACATGTGATGGGGGGGAAAAGATGAGAAGATGCCTTAATATAACTGACTGAAA
The DNA here is from genome assembly GCF_027579445.1 of Ammospiza nelsoni. NCBI lineage: Eukaryota > Metazoa > Chordata > Aves > Passeriformes > Passerellidae > Ammospiza > Ammospiza nelsoni. Next base: position 84,191,892 of record NC_080669.1, on the reverse strand, counting down.
TGAACTCTTATGGCAGCATTTATTTTATACAGCTTAACAAAAAATTCATATTGGAAATCAGATTCTATCCTGTCACCGAGGCTCAATTAACAATTGTATGCACCTTCAGATAATTGTTTATCTAAGCAGGACCTTAGGACAGGTGAGAATGATCACTCTGAGATGCCTGCATTATGATAATATCATCTATATCAGGATTTTAAGGTAAATTTTAGATGTCTGTCCTTTAGTTCTTTGAAGTGAGATTGTTGCTGCACAGAGCTTTGGGTTTTTCAAGACATTCCAGTTTGTGTAGAACTCTTCTGATCCACCTATTTCTTCACGGTATTGCTTTAGCGCGATCACAATGTCAAAATATTTTATTTCTGTGAACTTTGCTTTTTGCATTTTTACCAGAGCAATGTTAGTAACACCATACCCCATTTCCTTGCAGCTTTGTTCACATAGTATTGCCAGGTTCCCATCTACTGACAATTTTTTTTTCTCCACGGTGATGCTAGCATTTTCTGTAAAAACTCACAGAATTATAAAGCAGTTTAGGTTGGAAAAGACCTCTAAGACAATTTAGTCCAACCATTAACATAACACAGTCATGTCGACCACTAAACCAGGTCCTCATGTACTACATGCACGTGTTTTTTGAGCACTTCCAGGAATGGCATTTCCATCATTTCTCTGGGTAGCCTCTTCAAAAGGGTTGACAACCCTCTCAGTGAAAACATTTTCGCTAATATCCAATCTAAACCTCTCATGGTGCAACTTGAGGGCATTTCCCTCATCCTGTCTGTGTTCCCTGGAAGCAGAGCCCAGACCCTGCCCCCTGGCTGTCCCCTCCTGTCAGGAGCTGTGCAGAGCCACAAGGGCCCCCCTGAGCCTCCTTTGCTCCAGACTGAGACCCCCCAACTCCTTCAGACACTCTTCACCAGATTTGTATAAAGCACTGAAAGCTGATACACTTGTCCCATGAGTTTGTTGACCAGATTGTGATTCCCAAACCATTGTCAGTGGAAGACTAGTTATTTATCTATACCCCAGAGAGTGTCCAGTAAGTGCAGAGAGGATGATGGAATCTGAAGCTTGAGAAACCTCAGTTACTCAGGACTGCTTCTCATGAGGTGCCTCGGGAGACATGGCATGAGTAGATGTCACAGAAGCAGAGAGTTGAGCTGGGAATGGGGGAATGTAATTTGCTAAATTTAGAAGAATTAGGAACGGTGAGTCATCTTCAGCTGCCTTTGGCAAAATGCTTTTGTTGGGCTGCTGCTGAGGGCTCTGACAGTGAGCTGGGAATAACCAGTGCTCTCCGACTATGTGTGAGAGAGGAGAGGGCAAGCAGCATGTAGATCTTTCTATAAACCCTGATGAGAAAGAGGTGTAGGTCTTTGTGTGCCTCTTCCTCATCATTGCACACAGGAAATTCTCTCTTATCCTGAGACAAGTGATCACCTCTCAAAGGCATGGTTTTGTGGTTTGCTTTCCACTGAAATTAATATTCCATTTTTCAGGGCATGGCAAACTCTTTGTAGGAGCTCAGGAGAGGGAGAAGACCAGTAGATGAAGAGTGGCAGATCTCACTTCCAAATCTAGATCAACAGAAACACTAAAAAGTCTTTATAGAACTCCATCTACCTCATTCCAAATTGTTTTTATGTTATAATTAGGAAAATTGAGGAAACACAGAAGAAAGGACTAACAAAAGTCACTTGAGAAGGTAGTTTTGAAAACAGAAGGAAAACATACATTTCAGCCTTGTTCTAAAATTGAGGAAAACATTTTCAGAAGAGTTTGAATCATCTATTGAATTTCCTTCATTTCACAATTTTAAAGGTCTTCAGTAAACGGATATTAAAAAAAAAAAAAAGCCTGTGTATTGATGATCTAAATTGCATACCAATTCAGAATGGAGAAAAAAAAAAAAAAGGACAGCTCTTTTGTTCTATATAAGCAGGAGGTAACAAGAGTGCAGAAGTAGGCAAGATGATTTGGAGAATTTTCCTTAACTTCAACTGATTATTCAAGTTGTTTTAAGTGCTGACAGGGAATTTGGCCCCTCCATTTACTCAGTAACTTGCTGCTCCTGTCAGACTCTCCTTGTCATTATTCAAGTGCAACTAAGTATTTCTGGCTTAAAAAAAGGCTTGGCTTTTTAAGGATCTTAAAATATGTTCTAGGTGTCAATTTGGCTTTACATAACCTTACAGTTTGTGTGAATATTACATAGATTCTTCTCACAATTTTCCCCTAGGAGAGAGGATGAACTGACAAAGACCAAAATCTTAGTTCTGGGAAAAGATGAAGGGAAGTTTCTTTTCTTCATCACAGAAAAAAAGAGAAAACTGGGATGTAGGTTAGTTTAATTGCCTAAGGATGCTTAGTTTAAAAACAAACAAACAGAGAAACCAGAACAAAAAACCCCACACCAGATAACTCTCCACAAAAAAAAAAAAAAAAAAAAAAAAAAAAAAAAAAAGCCAAAACCAAAACAAACAAAAAACTTAAAAAAAAAAAGAAAGAAACAACTCAGAATGGATAGGAAAGGCAGGGGGATTTATTATGATGTCTGGTCTGCATGGTTTCCAAAGGAGGAAAAAATATTCCCCTCCCATCCTAACCCAAATGATTTTTTGTAGCTAATTTAAAGGGTTTGCATTACATACTAGACATTGATTATTTCAGCATCTTATTTCTGTTTTTTGGATATCAGAACATTTTTACCAACTTTCTCTACGAGAAGAACTTGTGCTAATGACTCTCAGCTACCCTGACATGTAACCAAATTTTAAAAAATTCTTTAAGGAAAACTTATTTATTGGTTGGGAATTGGGTAAAATATATGAAAGACTTCTCACTTGGAAGCAGATGGAAAAAAAAAGTAAGATTCACAATCATTTCACATAAGCTCCCTGAGGCAGAAACATAATACAATATTAAAGTATTCTGATAAGTTGATGTATGTGTTTAAAATGTAGACACTCATCAAGTCATTCCAACATTGTTTTTCACCCAAAATCCATGTGGCCTCATCCTGGCCCTCATTACCTTTCACATTTAAATTACACTGTTAGCTGGACCTCAAGACAGGTTTGCCCACAGGCTGGTCCCAACTTTGTCCTGGAGAACTGCAGCACCAGCAACTTTGGCAAAGCTGCAGGGGCCCTACAGAGGTCCAGTGATGTATTAGATGCAACCTCTGTTTACCATCTTGTCAATTAATTCATCATTGATTTGGGATAAAAATTGCATCTCATTTGCCAAAGGGCACCGAACATGAATTGATTGGGTATTGTCAAGCTGTATACATTGTCAGCAAAAAGTTAACACTCTCTGCCATATTTATATCTTCAGAGATGTGCTAGCATGTGTAAGTTTCTATGTGTCTACAGAGTATACATGTGGATGCAAAAGCACCAGAAAAATAAAAATATTAAACTAAGTAAGGGGAAGTGTTTTGTTCTCTAATCAGCCTATGTGAAATCCAACTTCACAGTCCCAAGTAGAAAAATATATTAAGACTCTAAATATGCACCAATACATTTTCTCATTGGAATAAGATAGTTGTGCAAATATCTACTGTAGGCATTTCGGATTTTTTTTTCCTCTCAATCATGATAACATCTGTCACTCCAGGGCAAAAACTAGATTAGTGTCCAGACAGTATATCTTGAGACCCGGTGGCTGCAACTTTGCTTCACAGTGCCTGTATTTTATCACTTTGAACATGTCTAAATTAAAGGAATATGCATATGAATGATCACTGAGTTTGAGTAGCTCCCAGCTCAGGTCATTTGCTTCTGAAAGTACATGTCAGCATGCATTTTAGTGCTGGAGGAAATGTGCAGTCCATCGAGGGGATGTCAGCCAGCTCCAGGTGCCTTCAAGATGAGACATCATTTAAATTACTCTTTTTGAGCTAGATAATATCCATACCAATTAGGAAGATGAAGTGTTGAAGTATACAATTTTAATGCAATCTTGCATTGAGCAGCTTATTCTGCGGTTGTATTTTCATACAAGACCCTGACTTTAAAGTTGTAAAGTACATTTTTTAATACTAAGTGTCATTCCCCATATTGTCTTAAAATTTGACTCATAAATCAGAATTTTACAATAGAGATTTGAAAAAACTCTACTACAATAGCACAGTCCATTGTTTGGGTGCTCAGACTTGCATGGTCAAGTCAAAGCCACTTTATTTTTCTTTAGTGATTCTCCTTTTTACTACACCCCAAGTTTATGATAGCTGAATTTTGTTGTTTCAGCTCATGCTCCGAAGGGTGCAGAGGGAAGGGAGAGTTTCAGTTCTCTTCCTTAAAATAAGCTTGGGGAAAAGCACCAAAATATACCCTGAGAGGAACAAAAGGGACAGCAGCCAGAGAGAGTGCTAGGAATATTCAGGGATGGGTGGTTCAGTGTCCCAGGCTTTGAGAGCTCTAAATGCGGGGCCGGATGATCAGGTGCTGCTGTGATGGCAGCCTCCCTCCCAGAAGAGGTGCGAATCACTGCTATTATTGTGTGAGATTCTTTGAGATCCTGTGATGGAAAGCCCTGCAGGAAGGTGAGATGCTGTTCCTTATTGCCACTGCCTTCTCTCTCAGCTATTCAATGTGCTCAGCTAATGGCTGCACTAGTCATTATCTTTCCTATATTTCACGATTATACTATATTACACCAGTCACAGTCTTCCCCCTATTTCACTATTAAATGAGACTTACTTTTCATTTGAATGTTATTGAAGAAGTTAGTGCGTCTAATTGAAGGTTTCTGACTCATTTATGGTAGTTTTAAAAGCTTAATCTTCAATTTTGAGAGCCTGGATGACCCTGATTACATGAACCATGAGCTACAATATGACTTTCTATGTTTTCTCTGTCATTAAGTGCTCTGATTCATTTCATGACAGTGTGGCATATATCTTTGAACCTCTGTGTATATTATGTACGTATTCAGCAACATCAACACATAAATGTTGAAGCAATGCGCTAAACCATATTTATCATGTACTGCTGCTCTATTAGTCCTACTGTGAAAACTGTGCTATACAAGTCCTTCTAACACAGACAGCTGAGTTAAAATTTTAGTTCCTTAAAAATTAATGTAAGAGATGTTAAATGTGGCTTTGTCCTAGAAGTCATGTGAGATCATAAGATGGTAAAGAGGACAGGGAATAAGCTGTATGTAATGATTAAAATAATGTTTAGGTACATATATAATTTAAGGCAAGTATCCAGCAGCATGATACTTTGAGGGATTGGTCCTGATAAGTATCTAAAATAAAAAATTCTGTTCATCCTAAAAAATCCAATAAGACAAAGGAAAGTCTACTTAGATGACAAAAACTAGTAAATTCTGAGTGTGTGGCATGAAATGAGTAAATCTTTTAGGTTTTGCAAAGAAAATATTTATAAGGGTCCTAATCTATGATTGTAGTGAATATGAATCAAGAGAGATCATTAGGGCCAAAAAAAGCCATGTTGCATTTGATATATATTTGGATATTTCTAGTATCTATTTGTTTTAAAGAAGGCCTAATTATTTTACTGTGAGAAATTTTTTGCGGACTGCTTTTGATTTTTGCTATTTATAGTGCATTCATGTAAACAGTGTCCTCTTCTGGACAATTTTCTGAAGGCTTTGGGGATCTTTTTATTTAAATAGAATGTGGAAACATTTGGAACAATTAGAAAAATATGGAAAATATAGAACAATTATGGAACCTACATAAAGATGATGAGAAAATAGTTTGTTTTGGGGGCATGCCAAAGAGTATAGGCAGAATCCTAAAGAAAATACACCTTTTTACAACTGGGTGAAGGAACTTTAAATGAGCGTCAGTCCTTATCTGTGGCCCTGGAGGGATAATCTGGGTAATTAGTCTAAAGAATCTGTCCAAATGTCTATACAGGAGCAAGATGTAATGGAACAACACAGATTTTTCTCTTAGTAGGATTTCCTGCCTACAGGAATTATACTTTTCTGGCCTTAGTAAAATTACAGCACTTGTCATTTGAGACTACCAGCTAAAACTGGATCAGTCAGTAGCTAAGGCCATAACCATATTAATAAATGGTTAGATTCATCCACCACTATTCCTTGGGCATTCCACTCTGAAATGTCAATATCGAGAGTATTAAACTTCGTCACTCTCTGCAAAAGAGTAACTGCCTTCAGATTCCCTATTTTGCATCATCCCTTGTGTATGCTAACCACTGCACTGTGCCCTGAAATAATCTGGGAAAATGACAATTGTGTCAGGCAAATAAAGTACCCCAGACTGTCCCAAAAATTCCAAGTGGGAGTGTCAGAGCAGCAGAATTTCCTGGTTTGCTTAAACAGAAAGATGTAAATGTGTCCTCTGTGACTTCCAGTTGCTTCATTTGTATCAATCATCTTACAGAAAGTAAATTTTCTGGGGGATATTTGTGTGATAAAACCAGAATTCTGTTAAATGGTTAAACAAACTTTGCAATACCCTGCACCTCTGAGCTCAAACCATGCCATGGCTCTTTGGAGATGGTTAGAAGCCTTACCAGACTTTGTGCCAAAAGCCCTGTTTCTGTTCCAGCCCAGTTTTCTTTGGTTTGGGTCACTGGTGAAGAGAAGGATTCCAGCTCCATGTTTCCCATTTGAATGCCTACAGTCATCTTCTATCCATCATGACACATTTCAAGGAAGAAGTTAGAAATCTCTCAGCTTTCAAGGACTGACTGACAGGGTAATGAATAACAACACCTCAAGTTTATCAGGCCAAAAGCAATGCCAGACAAACTGCAGAAGCTACAATATTTTTTGATATTTTATTGACTGTCATGTCAGGCAGGGAAGCAATCTAAAACTTGGTGTAACACTTACTAAGCTATCTTGAGACTCAATCTCTATTCTTGATAGAGAGATAATAGGAGGGGGTGAAGGTGTATGTGTTTATTTCCTTATTTGTTTGTATGGCATTGATCTTTTGATGGGATCCTTGCAGACAGTAACGGGGTCACTAAGGATCCTTGCTCCAGACAACAGCATCTAAGTCAAGGTGCGATAGGCTGGCATGCTTCAAGAGGCCCTGGGAATGGGTCAAGGCTGATGTTTATCAAAAACACTAGTGATTTTGGAAAACCCTCCTAATTCTGTTATTCTAGCTTTGCAACACCTTCAATGGCATTTGTTTTGATATTACTGAACTCACTTTTTGAAAGTCAGATCCCCCTTCTATAACTGAGCTCTGATGCTTGAAACCACTGCCAATTTTTGAAAATAGCTAAACATCTTAATTAGTACAATATACTGTGGGTTTTTTACATAGCTTTAACACCATGACAATGAAAAGAAACCATGGGAGAATTCAGACTAGTGTCAGTTCCTTGTCATGATTTCTTCCTCCTCATTCATACTTTGAGAGGTTTTGAGCAATGGATATTTTTTTGGAAGAAAGGGACCATAGTATAACAAAGAAAGTGTCACGGACATTTTTGTTTTATCAAGAGTGTTTTGTGTGCCATCATCATCATGGTTCGTCTGCAAAGCAGAAAAGACTGCTCTACTATCACTTTCTCTCCATAGTGTCTCCATGACATTTATTTTCTTGCAAGCTGGCACTAGAAGAAAGAGGGAGCTGAGATCAATTTTTTCTACTTGCACAGATAACAAGTGAAGGAGCTCAGATAAATTAAATGAAATACAGAAAAATTGTGTGGTATATACGCAAGTATATATATACACAGAAAAATAGACATAAGGAAATATGTTCAATAACTCCTGCTGTTTTCCTAGCAAAGCATCACTCCATTTAAATAGTGGTTCTTACAGATTCAAGCCTTCCACAGGCCAGTTGTTCACCTCTTTCCATTAGTGAAAGATTTTTTAGTCCAAAAGAGCTCAATTCAATGAATAAGGATACTTGGTACAGGTTTCCAAGAGCATCCAAATTTTCCTCCTCACCCAAAGGGAGAAAACACCACCTGTCTTAAGAGAACAGTTTTTTTTCTTTGCAACTACCATTTATTTTCAAGCCTTGCTAACCTTTGTGCTGACTCTTAAGAAGCTTGGATAATTTTGAGAACATAATGAGGCTGTAATATCATAATTGAGGCTATAAACTCATAATTTTGAGACTGTAATTGTTATAGCTTGACCTGAGGCATAAAACTGGCTGAAGAATTTCATGAAGTGGCTCCTGAATCAAATTCATCATTTCTACTGTAGAAACAGAGCCCAGGGTGATGGTTTGTGCTGCATAAAAACATACAAAATATGCTAATGTGAGAAATACCTAGAGCGTCCTTTTTTGTTCACCATCCTGTCCCTTGCAATTCCCAAATTATGTTTGCTGTTCCCATGGGCAGTGTGCCATGGCGTTCCCCACAGCCCTGGCACCCATCAGTGCTGCTGGAAGGGTTTTTTGGCACCCTGGTTCTGTTTCCTTCCAGCCTGCATGCCCAGATTTTCCTTGCACAGAGATAAGGATGTGCCCAGGGTATGCACTTGTTAATGCCTTTGTGTCCTACTGATAGATTTACCTGGTAGCTTAATTGCCTCATTATAGATACTCAAGGTTGGAAAAAGCTGATGCTACGATTTTACTACTTTCATAATAAGTATTACCCACCTAATTTTTCATTTATTTTCCTCACAAACAGATTTTCTACTTGCAGGTTTTTGCCCTTGGGAAATAATAATAATAAAAAAACCAAAACCCATACTGTTTTTCATATTCTCTTGCTTTTCATTTCAGCAGGAGAATGGGAAGGAAAGAAAGGGCTGCAGATAGTTCATATTTTCTTGCTTTATTCACCTATCTTTAACAATGTTATTTTCTCTTTTAAATCGCTTAGTACAGGACCACAATGTAACTAAAATAAAATAATTCGTTCACCTTCCTCTGCACAAACCTTGCAGCTATGTGTAAAGGAATCTAGGTAGATATCTACTCTAAAAAAGAATAAACTGAGACAACCATCACACTGTTTCTCCCAAGGCTACTCCCATTTTAGCTGAGAGTTTGAGAATTTCTATGGGAAAAAAAGGTTGACAGTATAAAAGAGGGGTTTTTTTACTGTTATTTAATAATGTCTTCCAGTGTCATAATTTGAAACACCTTTCTTCCCTTAGGCATAAGGTCTTCTCTGAAACTACTCAAGAGTGGTTTCTTTTTTCTTCTAAAACTTAGAGTGGCATCAAAACTATTGACAAAGTTTAAAAACTTATAAAAAGCAATATAGTAATTACAGTGCTGCCTTTTTTTCCCTTCAATACTTGGTAAAACTTTAGCTCTGGGAAGAAAACACTTTGACATGATCAATATCTTAATACATTTCCTGCTTCATTAAATTGGTGAGAGACCTTGTCTGATTTCACCCATTACAACTGAGTGCTTCTCCCTCCACCTCCACTCTTCACCCTGACTTCTTAATTCAACTGTTGTCTTTCCAGTGCTGCTGGAATGGATCATTTGGTGACCAGTGACATCAGTTGAACTTCATCTCCCTTTTTTTACCATCTGGAAAATTGCCCATCTGTGTTATACAAGTCACAAAGAAACCATGTTACACTCAAATTCAGTCAGCTTCATCAACTGAAATTTAAACCGATAGCTTGAAAAATATTTATTTTTAAAATGTTTAAAATATTAAAAATAATATTTTTCCCTGCTCATCATTAATTTTCAATAATATCTGAGCGACCATGAACAGTCTCAGCTGTTTCTGTCACAAGATGAGAAATACAGAAAACTCCCCAGGAAATGAATCTTCTTTGAAAAACTGAGATGGAATTTTTAATGTCATGTCAGAAGGATTCCTCAATCTTAGCTGCAGTAGTGCAATGTGTAATCTGTAATGAGCTTTCTGTGTTTTGTCACCTACAACTACCTGAGAATAAGAAAACCCAAACAAATTTTATTAACCTGAAAAGCCGTGTGAAAGCCTGAAAAGGTAGTTTATTTATGTGTCTATATTACACCTGATGGCTGTGTTTTCACATCTGATCTGCAAAAATACCCAAAAATATCTGCAGAGGACAGACCTAATGAGTGTAATTGATCTCATAAAGAGATCTTCGTCTGTTTGTTTCTACTCAACTATTCCAACTTCCATATAATTTACCCAGCTGAAATTTTTGAACTTTGTTTTCCAGTCCATGAGTGGATTCCCTTAAGCTAATAATAAATACCATAAGACTGAGATTCTACTGAAATTTATTTCAGATTCAGGCTCTTTAGTCAAAGTTTTTTTTAACAGTGGTGTATGACAGTGTGATAGAAAACCAGTCTAAATACAAATCCTCTTTTTCAGTATACAGCTAACAGCAGTAACCATAATTGTAACATTGACTACTGATAGCCATCTGTAGAAAAACCAGGAAAATTAACAGCTGAAACAGGAAAATGATGGTATATTAGTATGCCTGTAGGGTGAGAGCTTATATTGTAGGGTAAGAGCTTATTTTCTGTGGGATTAGCATCAGGAAAGCAAATGCATATCCAGAAGCAAGGGTCCCTTTGTGCTTGAGCCTAAAAGCTTCCAAAGTCTGGGATCTGTCAGAGCTTTGCCATAAGAAAATAGCCAGAATTGTTAAGCATCATCCTATGAATGGGTTTAGAAAAAGCAGGTCCTGCCTGAACGGCCTGGTCTGTGATGGGCAGTGACCTGTCTGCTGGGTGAGGGACAGGCTGTGGCTGTGCCTGCACTCCAGCAAAGCCTTTGGCTCCATCTCCCACAGCATCTCCTGGAAAAGCTGCAGCTCAGGGCCTGGGCAGGGTCATCCTCTCTGGGCTGGGAACTGGGGGCAGCTTCATCCTCTCTGGGCTGGGAACTGGGGGCAGCTTCATCCTCTCTGGGCTGGGAACTGGGGACAGGTTCATCCTCTCTGGGCTGGGAACTGGGAGCAGGTTCATCCTCTCTGGGCCAGGAACTGGGGACAGGTTCAGCCTCTCTGGGCTGGGAACTAGGGGCAGGTTCATCCTCTCTGGGCTGGGAACTGGGGGCAGGTTCATCCTCTCTGGGCCAGGAACTGGGGGAAGCTTCATCCTCTCTGGGCCAGGAACTGGGGGCAGGTTCATCCTCTCTGGGCCAGGAACTGGGGGCAGGTTCATCCTCTCTGGGCTGGGAACTGGGAGCAGGTTCATCCTCTCTGGGCCGGGAACTGGGGGCAGGTTCATCCTCTCTGGGCTGGGAACTGGGGACAGGTTCATCCTCTCTGGGCTGGGAACTGGGGGCAGGTTCAGCCTCTCTGGGCTGGGAACTGGCCGAGGGCCTGGCCCACAGGCTGCTGGGAATGGGCCCACACCCAGCTGGGAGCTGCCCACCGTGCTGTGCCCAGGGATCAGTGCTGGGTCTGCCCTGTTTAAAATCTTTACTGGGGATTTGGATGAGGGGATCGAGTCCACCCATGGTAAATTCATGGAGGACACCAGGCTGGGTGGGAGTGTGGAGTGTGGATCTGCTGGGGGCAGGAGGGCTCTGCAGAGGGGTCTGGGCGGGCTGGATCCATGGTCTGAGGCCAATGGTGTGAGGGGCACCGAGGAGAAGAGCTGGGTCCTGCTTTGGGTCTCACCATTCCCTGCAGCTCCAGGCTGGGCAGAGGGGCTGGAAAGGGCCCTTTGGGAAAGGCCCTGGGGGTGCTGGTGCCAGGGGCTGGACACGAGCCCAGGGTGCCCAGGGAAGCAGGAGGCCAATGGCCCCTGGGCTGTCCCAGCCACAGACCAAGGGCAATGATTCTTCCCATGTACTCAACACTGGTGAGACCACACTGTGAGTGCTGTGTCCAGTTCTGGGTATCTCAATTCAGAAAGGACACTGGAGCGTGTCCAGAGAAGGGGAACGGGGCTGGGGAAGGGTCTGAAGCACACGTCTTGCAAGGAAAAGCTGAGGGAGCTGTGGGTTCTGAACCTGGAGAAAAGGGGCTCAGGGGGGACCTCTGTCTCTGCACAACTCCCTGACAGGAGGGGACAGCCAGGTGTGGGTCAGGCTCTGATCCCAGTGAACAAGGGACAGGACAAGAGCACATAGTCTTAAGCTGTGCCAGGGAAGGTTCAGGTAGAACATTAGGAGGAATGTCTTCACAGAATGGGTGATTGGGCATTGGAATAGGCTCCTCAGGGAGGTGGTGGAGCCACTTTCCCTGGAGTTGTTTAAGGAGAGACTCGATTTGGCGCTCAGTGCCATGATCTGGTTGACATGATGAACTTAATCTCAGAGGTGTTTTCCAACCTAACTGATTCTGATAAAAATAATGCAAATTATATAAATACATATAATGGTATAAATTATCAAATATGGACAGAATGGTATAATTCTATGAGAATGGTCCATAAGTTTTCTCAATTTATAAACCCCTTCTTGAAACTTGGATGTGAATTTCTTCCTTATGGGTACTAATACACTAAGGAATTCAGAGTATTCCACAATTCTAGGCTCTGAAAACTTACTTAATAAGTAAAATTGATAATCTATTTTAATTCTCATATTTATGAAATAAAATAATGTAATGAATTACAGGGATTTAGAGCTAAAAATTGGAAAGCAATGCAGTTAGAGTTTCTCTTAAAAAGAAGTAATACTGTGATATGAATAAGCACAGACATTTCATGATTGTAGGGACTGAAACTTCTGGGAAAAGGAGATGAAACAGATGAGAACTTCTGCTATCTGCAAAGTTAACCAGAAGACTGGACCACTTTGAAAATCTGTTCTTGCAAAATGGCATTTTAAACAAACAAAAAAAAAAATCAAACAATTTTTTTTTTTTAAAGTGTGATCTTTTATTCCCATCTTCTCATCAGCAGTGATCTTGTCAGGAGTATCAACTGCCACATCCCAGCTGAGAATTTACATTCCTGAAAGGAGCTGTGACCTGGAAAAGGGAGGTTTGGAGCCGTAAGTTGGCCCTTTGGCTTTCACAGAGAAGTCAGAGCCTGTCACTGACTCAACAGCAGCAGCTGGCAATGCTGGGGCATCAGGGACCTGGAAAAGGCCCACATAACCATGGAGGTTTCTGTCAGTTTGGCAGATTTGGAAAAGCAAAATGATGGAAGCTGCTGACAAAACCCATAAACCCATTAAGCCTGGCTTAATATTCTGCTTTTTTGTTTGTTTGCTTGTTTGTAGTGGGCTCCCTCCCCCCTCTTCAGTAAATATAGAAAATTTGCATTTGCTGCTGATGCATTATTGAGTTTCACATCCTGTTCAGCATCTTTATAAACTGCAAACAAGACATAATGGTCAACCAGCAATGCCTCATATGATGACACAATCAATAATGCTAAACAGTGGCTGAATAAACCCTCTGCATTAATCTTGAAATAATTCACCAGAGAAGAACATCATTATTATCCAAAATAGGGAAAAAAATTAAAAAGAAATATTCAAATTCACCTTAGGATCAAGAAAGATTGGTCTTTTATTCAAGGCTTACTGATTAAGCTTTTTAAATGTTGCCCTTGTGATTTATAAAACCTGACAGATTTTACTCTGAGATTAAAAAAAAAAAAAACCCAAATGTTGCATAGACTAGGTTTGACTGCACTTTTATCCAGTAAGGACTTCTACAGTAAAAAAATGGAGAGAGACTTATGGCTGTGGCCAGCTCAGAGAGCAAAGGCTGGTCAGCATGGCATGGCAGATCATGGCATGGCAAAATGCTCTGAGGGTTTCTGTACACAAAATGAGCTAGGACTAGGGTACAGTAAACCAACAATATCTCTTCATAGAAAGATAAAACTATTACCCATGAAATAGAAAAATCCAATGGCTGTGCTTTACTATAACCCCATGACACATCCAGGCACGCCTGTATTTTCCTAAAGTACTTAAATAAGGCTTCATGCACTTCCACAATGCATTCAGAGATTGGCTTTTGCTTTGATTTTCAGTGAAATGTGACAAACTTCGTTCGCTATGCAGTTCTGCTTCCCATTGCAAATAATTGTCACTTTGGTAACTCTAGCGAGTGATTAAGGCTGAGACTGGGCTCTGTTTTACCTATTTTGCTCATATGCCCAGTACAGCTGCCTCATTTTCACACAAAAATGTCACTGTTTTGCTTTGTTATCCAAAACAGCTCTGTGACAGTTTTGATGCACTTGTTTTAGCCATTGCAGCTGGAATTATGGAAACAGGCAATGCATTAGCAAATAACTAAAACCCTGCAATTTTCTGCCTCATGACAGAATCAGGAATTATAAGAAACCACTATTTGTGTTGCTTGCCATAAGAACTCTGCAATCAGACAGAAGCGGTAGTTGATATTTAGCCTTTGCATTAAAAACCACAATTTCTCATAAAAGCAAGCTCCAAGTTCAATGTTGTCCTTCAGCAAACAGTGGGAAAGCAAACAAGCAAAGCAGAAAAAAATCCCACAAAAGTTATTTCCATTATAAAGATTCACAAGGTTTGCTTGGAAGAGAGTACAATCAATTAATATTTATGGTTTAAAAACTTTAAGTTATAAAGCATAGGATCTGGAGAGCAGGATATATTTTGTTTCATAGTGGGGAGCTAAGGCAAATAGAAGCAGCACAAATGGCCACAAAAGACTACTGCAAAGGTCAAAGGGAGAATTACTTTGAAAACTGAAGTGCAGCTATGGCACACTGCTTTTCTGGGGGGCAAGGAAAGCAGGTTATTTTCTCTTGTTAAACTCAGTGGAAGAGATCTCAGAACTTTCAAGTGTCTGATGTATTCCAGACACACAAGACCATCCAAGGTGCCATCATGAGGCCAACAGATGTGACACAGCACCTGCTGGTCTTCTGACTTTTGAAGCAGCAGCTGGAGACTGGGAAGAGCTCTCTAAAAATGGTGTCTGCCAAGGTAGTGGCCTTTTCTTCAAAGAGACATGGACTGGTTTTTTAGGGGAGGGATCCAGGACTGGGATCAACGATGACAAAAATGTGTAGGAAAAGAAGCGGAAATAAAACTTGGAAGCCTTTTTATTCCTTCCCCAGTGTTAAAGGCAGTAAAGGGCAGTTTCTTGCTCAAATGAATGGTTTGTATGCAACTAGAATATGCTCCTGGGAGAGATCAGTGCCATCCTTTGTACCCATATTCATAAATATTTTTAATACAAGGGGTAGATTTTTCTTTTGGGTTTAAGTTTTTGACTTCCTTTAGTGTGTCCTTTTTCTCATTGTTTTTTGTTGGTTTTTTCCTTTTTTTTTTTTTGTGTATGGGGTTTTTTCCCTTTTTTACTCAATTACTTAGTTGCTAAGAAAGCATTTGCTGCTTGCTTCTGAAGCATAGTAGAGCAGAGCTGGACCCATTTCATATGAGTCCTACTATGTATTTTACTAGGTATGCTTTATTCTCCCTCTCTTTTCCCTGAGTTTGGCAGTGGCATCTAAGAACACGCCTCACAAACCCATAATACCTTTTCTTGCCTCTTCAACCAGAGATAATGTCACCAAAAAAAATCTGTCCTTAGTGCAGAAGGCAAAAAAGCACCAGAGGCAGCAAGAGAGTCTGTGTCCAATCTGCATCATGTATCAGACTGTGCAGTGCACCAAAAAACACAGCATATTAATTAATTTACTCTAGATCACTTTAACTTCGCAGTAGGGTTTAATGATCAATGTTAACAGCCTTATGAGTCTGATTTTGCTTATTGCTCATATAGGAATAACCAGATGTTCTGAAAAAAAAAACCCACACATAAATAACCTGTGAGGTTAGCCTAGGCTTTTATTAGAGGACAGAAACACAGACCATACTTTTTCTGGATGAGAAAAGATAGCTTATTCCCACAGGGGATCTTTTATAGTGTCATAAATCCTCCATCTGGCATTTCATTCACTTCATTGTTCAAATATTTGCTGTCTGCTGATGCATTGAATTTTCTTTGCTTTGTTAATATCTATTAATTTGTGAACTTATTTTCTACATATCATAGAGGAAAAAGGCCTCTGGTGTCATAGTGCTCAACCACTTCTTGTCTGAGGGAAACAAATGCATACATTCTCTTCTCCTTTGGAAATTGTTCATCTTGAACAGTGAGTGTTTTCTGACTAAACCTGTTTTCTCAGACTTAGGGTTTAGGAACATGACTTCCACAGACTCATCAAGGAATTCTTGTTATCCCTAAAATGTCTGAAATAATTCACAAGAGCTATGAACATTGACGCTGGGAGGGGTACCATGAAAGAAGTTGGACATCTAATTTATTTTCTCCATGTTGTTTAGCTATGCTCCATGTCGTCCAAATTTACAGGTGGTAGGGATGTGTCTATCTAATAAAGCCATTATTCGAAATTAAGTTATTCTAGATGCGTGTGTAAATTACTCTGGAGAAGGATTCTGTCTGCATAAATTAAAGTTCTGGCACTTTCCCCACTCACCAGAAGCTCTTAGACTGTTTTACCTGAGACATTGAATGCAGGTGTGAAAATGCCAGTTTTCTCAGTCTGGAGAAATCACAGCTGCAGTTTTACTCTTCTGAGACATTAGGATCAGACCAGATTAAAGAATAATCAGTAGCACGGCCACCACCACCTACTCCGGCTCACTTTTTTTCAGGAGAAAGAAAACCTATTGTCACCCTCACTATTGTGAGCTATCTTTTCCTCCCTGAATTTACCTCTCTTTTCCTTCTTCTTTTGTCCTGAAAACTGCATCCAGGAGCACATTTTCTGCCTCAGTTCTGTAAGTCCCAGGGAAGGGGTGGAGTACTCCTCCCTGGAGATGGTCAGGGAACAACTGGACACACACAGACAAAATGTGTCAGTGTCAGAGCCATGGTTTCATTTTTTTCACACTTTTTAAAATTTATTTTGATTCTTTTTATTTCATCCCTAATGTTTTCTTCAGATTGTTCAGTTATCTTTGAGGAAATATGATCTAACAATATAGAAGTCAGTTAAGTGGCAGGAGTTGTTCTGTAAAGGTTTTGACTTTTATAAAGGAGATTCAGTTAAATAAATGACTTTTCCTGTGTTTTAACTTTTTAAGTTTTTAAGCTGTTCTTTTCTTTTTTTTTCCATCCTTTTCTGTAACAGGAAGTCAAAAGTCTTTTGCAATGGGAAGAAATCAGAAGCAACCACAAGCTAGAAATATCCTAGGAATATTTTAAGAAGTATTACAGTCACATCTGTCTTGAATCTGTCATACTACCTGACCCATGGCTTTTTGTTCCATCCCTGCTCAGCTGTCAGAGGCTTTTTACAAGCACACAGACCTTTGTTACCTCAAAACCTTAGGATTTGCTTCACCATTACGTGGTATAACAGCAAATAAGTTTTTAATTAACACTTTGACCTCATTGAAGTCCAAATCCTCCTTGCCAGCCTAAAGAAAATAGTGCTTTATATCGAACTTAAGGTTTTCTATTTGATGCAGTGTGGTGAAAAAAAAAAACCAACTTTGCTTCAGTAACACTGGAAACATAATTTCAATTGAAAATGCCATACCAAAACATCCAGCATAACCATGTCAAGTCTCTTCATATTTTTTTTTATTTCCACAGTGAACATTAATATTATAGTCTTCATCGTGGCTTATGAAATACCTCATAGTACAGAAATTCAGTTTTGTAACAGGTATAATAATTTTTTTTTCTATATTTATTTTTTCTGCCTTCTCTGTTTGGTTGTGTTCTCTTTGAGGCAGAGGCTATATCTTATTAGATAAATTAATTGCAAATAATAAAATAACTGCATGCAAATTTGTTCCATTGGTGCTTAACTGTACAAAATAACTATTTTTAAAATGTGATTTTTTTTTTTTCCCAGATATAAAGGAATTTCTGAGAAGATTGTAATATATATGAAGAATTAATTTTGGGACTATTTTCCATTCAGTGATTTACTAATATTCTACGGTCTCTATATTCTTTATGGAAATCCTTTGCAAATGGATTTTTAACTGGGGGCTAAAAGTGACTCCCAATCCATTCCCATATTAGCTGAGGAATATTAATATACATATATTGCAAAATTATGCCAAAACCAAAAAGAAAGAAAAACAAAACTCTTCCTTCCAGATCAGATTTTTGAACAAGCTTTGGATAATCACTTGAATGTTTGGACATCCCTCTGAAGCAAAGCTTTTCTGATGTTTATGCCTCATTAATCGCAATCAAGAAACTGGAGCAGTTTATGTTATCTGCAAAAAATATTTCAATTCCTTTTATATGGTTTTCCCCAACTATTCTTCAACACTGTCAATTCTGAAGAAGGTGAAACAGAAGAAATATATATGAATTAAATTAAATTTTTGCCTCTAGTTATTCCCTGAAAAGCCAAGCAAGCATACATTTGTATGCATCTGTATTCTTATATTTACATACACATATTATTTTGTGCATATGTTCATGTATATATAAGTTCATGCATAAATTTATTCTTTTATACTTGAAAAGAAAGCGATTTCTTTGCAAATATGGATTTCTTCCTTGCCATGAGATGGAGTCACCACCTCTGAATCTGAATGAAAGCTTCACTCCCAGTCTCTGTTGAGGCATTTTTGAGCCCAGCCATCATGTGTGTCTAAACTGGGATGGACAGGAGCCATGTCTGCCATCTGGCCACGGCTCTGAGGGCTCAGTGCAGCCAGCTGGTGGTGCCAGGCCCCTTTCTTGCAGACAGATGTGCACCTCCCACTGATGTTCGTGGCTGGCATCAGCCACCAGCTGCAGCAGACAGGTCAGTCACTGAGCTGGCATGAGGAGTGGGACATTCTCCGAGGCACAGAGGGGTGTCCCCTTGGTTTTTTTGCACTAAGGGGGGGTGAGATGTCCTGCCAACACAGGAACATTAGGGCATGTCGCTAGGGAGTCAGCAAAAAGTGTCTGGTTGCTTTCAGGTTTCGACCCACATTTTGTGCGACAAACAGTTGTCAAATACTGCAATCTCTGGACCACTCATCTGACTGCTGGATTAAGTTTATCTCGCTTCTCCCATTTCCTTGTCAGTTTGCTGAGCATCATGGACCTGCCTAAGGGATAACCATCAAAAGATGGAAGGAGAGTGTGGCCGGGCTTGGCAATTGTGTGCATTGTTTTCTGACTTGATTGCTTTCAGACATGTGGAAGCTTTCATGATCTCATTTTCTTGTGGCAAAGTTTTGCTTCCAAAGCCTGATTTCTGGGCTTTGTAGGGTTTTTCAAGGATTATACTGTTTTGGGGTTTTTTTCTTTCTTTTTTTCTTTTTTTCTTCTTCTTTTCCCCTCTGGATCCAATCTCATCCTTCATGTCTAGGAAGGATGAAGGTAAGGAACCAAGCACTGAGCATGTAATTGCCACACACTCTAATCAGAGTATTAAAATTTATTACTATGAACTTGTGGTTCTTCAGCATAAGCTCCTGTAGTGCAGGCTTCCAGCTTTAGTTCAGGCAAGACTCTGCCCCTATCACAGGGGCACTCACAGCACTGTGCAAGATTGATGGATACCCTGGACCAAAGACCAAACCCAGGCTGCATGGTGGAATATGATCAATAAACAAACCTAAACAAACAGTCTATCGTTTTACATACAAGAATAAAACACCTCACCTGAGATTGTGCATTTTAATTGTGTAAAACATGATGCATTCTGAGTGACCAGGAATGACTGGCACTGGACTGAAAGATCTGTAGTGTCTTGGAAAGTTTTTAATGCACAGTGGTGTTATCTGATGCATATGTAAAAATGATAGGACTCAGAGATCTCAAACTCTTGCACTTTCAATCTAGGAGTGAAAAGAAGTAGTCTGTGCATTAAAATCAACACAGGCAAACCCTGGAAAAGCTGAGCATGATGCTGCACACAGTTTTTCCTTGGGAGAAACAGTAGGGATGCTCAAGCATGACAAGTTACTCCTGGGAGCAGACCCCTGGAAAGTTCTACAAGGCAAAGCAAAGCCAAAATACAAGTCTATATGGAATAAAAATAATAATAAAAAATACATAAAATTGAGAGGACAATTTTTGGGTGGAAAGTGAGAAGGAATTCTCTGAGTGCTGACTAGCACAATCAGATAAGAAGGTGAAGCCAAGTAATTCAGATGGATACTTACATAAGGTAGCTATCAGGTCCCTTTCACATATAAATAAATAAATAAATAAATAAATAAATAAATAAATAAATAAATAAATAAATAAACAAATAAACAAATAAACAAATAAACAAACAAGAGAGAGGGAGAGAAGGATTAATTTTCATCTCAGATGGAAAATGTTAACAGTGTTAACTTACTGAAGAACCCAGAGCAGAGCTGTTCTATGATAGATGGAGCCTCACAGAAACAGATTTGAGAGAAGCCTGAACACAAACACATAAATCAGGGATACATCAATCTGAGATCATGATAAATATGTTCTGAACATTTCTACTGGGCAAACTTCAACTTCAGATTTAGGGAGCATGTAATAGACCAGAATTAAAAGACAGCAGCACTGAAAACTACCTGTCTCCCGGGGGCATGGAAGGAGTGTTTGTATTTTTCCTTGCTGCTGCTGCTGCTGAAGCACTGTGGCATGGTGCACAAAGGAGCACTTGTTCTCTGTGCAGGTTGATGTGGCTGTGTTTTATCAGAGCATGGCTGTGCTACCTAAAACCAGAGTGAAGCAGAGAGCAGGGTGTCTTTGCCAGTACAGCTGAACCTCAGCAGTGGTCGTGCAGGCAGTTTGGATGGGAGGCTGCTGCTCAGTTATGTGATCACTTGGTTCTTCATGCTGAGAAATTAAAATGAGAAGCTCAACACAAGCAGTGGCCAGAAATATCTTCCTCCTGTGGATTTCAATGTGATATAAAGATATCTAATGTTAATTTGATAACTAGCTCATAACCTTCTCTGTCTCTATTCAAAGCAGCTTCCTAGGCAGTAGTTCTTAAGTAATGTGAAGGAGGGAGAGGAAGAAACAGGGTGGGGGAAAATTAATTCCCAAAGCCTCTTTAGCAGCTGCTTTTCTTGGTTAAGAGAGAGTTGCAGAATATGAAGAATACTAAAGACATGAACACAGAGAGTGTTCCCAACCTAAGAGGCTTTAGTGGAGTCTTTGGAATTTAGAGGATTCTCAGGAATCTTTGATATCTTTTCTTTTCCTGTAGCTTCACCTAATAATGGTCTGTGTTTTTAATAGGCAGTGAAAATTTAGACCTTTTTTTTTCCTCATTTTACTGGTACTCTGTAGTAAATCCACATTAAATTGAGACATCATCACAGAGGGTTTAATTTGGAGCTCTTTCAGCACAGAGTGCTTTAAATTAGCCCAGTGAAAGAAGGATCCAGAGATAACAACATTTTGGGATATTGCCTTAAAGAAAATTCTTATTAGTTTACCTATTTTCAACTTGAATGAACTAATGGCAGCCTGAAGGAGGTTTTTGAGGTTTTCTCAACAACATCTCTGGCTGCAAAGAAAAGTTGGTGAAGCCACCATTCTGGTTCAGGGTTAGCAAGAGAGACTTCTTCCTAACTCAGGCCTTTATGGTGATGGTGACAGCTCTGCTTCAGCTCTGAGGATGTGTAGTGGGGTCTGGCAGTGTGTCCCAGATGCCACCTTTCCCCTCTCATTGCTGTTCCTACATTGAAATGCCTTCCATTAACATGATTTCATCAAAGAATGAAACAGAAAAAGCACTGTGGGAAACAAAATACCTGTGATGAATTATAGGAACATTTTTACAAATGCACTCACATCCACGCCACTCCTCCAGTTCCTATTGACAGTCCAGTGAAAAGTGCACTGCAAGGGATGGAACAGATGGAAAACACTAGATAGATCATCTGGCACAATTCCCAGTGTGGGATTGCTCCCTTAGGTTAATTTTCTAGCATTTTATCCAGCCCTGTATGACTCAATGAGAAAGCAGAACAAAGAAAGCAAGCAAAAAGAAAAGAAAAAACCCAAATCAAGCAGGAAAAAAAAAAAATAAAAACAAAAAAGAAAAGGATAATAAGAACATAGATAATAAGAACAGTAGAATAGAAGCAAAAGCGAACCTTCTAGGAATTATCCAAAAACTCCAATAGCAAACAGGAAAGTTTCAACATTTTATTGTAATTTTTGCCCAAACATGTTTTTTTGCTGAACAGTGGCTTCATTTTGAATGTATATCCAGTATCTGATGTTTATTTAATGAAGATAGATCTTGCCAGAGTGGAAAAGCAGATACCTTTTACCATGGCTGATTTCCCAGTTTTCCCATCCACTCAAATGCCTGGATAAACCTGAAAGTCAAAATTTTAAAAATTTTCCCAGCCTAGAAGAAATCTTTGTGAAGCTAATGAACATGAGAATGCTGCTCATTTAATATATGTGTCTTCTTTAGAGAGTGATGAATGTACCTCAATGTCGTTGTCAATGGTAGTGGAAAACCTTCCCTGTCAGAGAGGAAGACTGAAGGTAGGGAAGGCAAAAATTCCAGCTTTTGCTCCAGCTGGTTTTAAGGCACATCTTGGACTGAATAAATCAGGAACAGCAGTAGAATTGGATCTCCAGAATCTCAAATGTTAGAATGCACTTTCACTGCCTTTAAGGATTTTAGGAAGGCAGAACAAAAAATAAGTAACTTTTTTCTGGACTCCTTCCATGTGTACAAGACCTAAACTACCACATAAAGTTGGACTAATTAGTTGCCACCATAAGTTATGGGAGATCATTCTGAACTTCAGTACATCTAAAAGTCATTCTTCTTCTTTTTTTTTTTTTTTATTCATTGCCATTTCTATGCCTTACTCATGACTTTATTAGCTGAGTAAAACAAGCCGAATGTCTCAGTAGGACATGGGAGTAGATAAACTTCTCAAGCATGTTCATGGACAAGAAAATCTGTCATGTTTGTTTAAGCTTCATTCCACTAATCCACTTTTTTGGGAAAGATTTGGAACAGGTTTAGTTTTCAGAAGCAGATGTTATCTGCTAAGTGCCAGACCGGCAGTTGGTGGAGGCTGCAGTGAACACAGGGCTGTGCTTCTGCCCAGACACCAGCATATCCTTAAGCAACCCATTCACATAATTTTGCTGTTTTCAAAGCCCTCTGACCCACTTCTGGCACCGAGCTGACGTTGGAATCTCCAAAGCAGGACTTTCAGCAAATCCCAGACTCAGCAGCAAGTCAGGGATGAGCAGGGCTGCTGCCTGCACACCCTGCTGCACAGGGAGAGAGCAGCAGAGATGCTCCACATGATGTGATTTTAAAACCTTTGATTGTACTCTTACTTCTTTGAGGCAAGAATGTGTGCAATCATCATCACATGGCATGAATATTAAGGTCAGATGCAATCTCCTGCTGTTAGAGTAGGAGTTGGCTTACTCACAGATCACCTACTTTTCCAGAGCTGATTACAGCAATTACTGGAAAAACCACAGCTCTCTTACAGCCACGTCCCAAGCATTTTCCTTAAGAAAGCAGGCTGCTAAGGTGCTCCACCTCATCAGTTATAATTAGCCATCTCTTTTCTTCCAGTGGTTTGTATAAATGGAAATTTATTAAAGCGCTGAATCATAACCCTAATTGCAAAGTTAATTTTATCCAGGCAGACTTCTAAGCCACTGGCATTAAAGGAAAATTGTTATTTTTCCCCCCCTGTAACTGGAATGTACCACACATTATATTCTCTTGGCAACAATGAAATCTATTTGGGAGCTTGAGCTGTGTAGTGTTGCTTTACTTTCCCACAGATCTGTATCTTTTTATGTCAGACTGAAAATGCTCAAAGGCAGGGAGATTGCCTAGGATTATCTAGCAAAAAACTTCAATTCTTATTGATTCATATCGGTTCACTGTAGACTCTCTAGGGTTTTGGGAGTTATTTTCCCTAAGTTAAATTTGTATTTTCCACCATGGAATTTCTGGTCCTCAACAATGTACTGGCTGAATTATTCTTATGTAACAGACTTGTGCAGTGTGTCCCTTGCAGAGGGTAGGTAATGTTGAATTGCTGTGATCTCTGTCATAACTGGATTTCAGAGTACTTCAGTAAATTAAAGGAAGTTAAAGGAATGTAATTCAAGGTAATGAAATTACTTCAGGTTTTCCTAAATGACTGGGCTTTGAGATGCTTGAAGGGTGTAATGACATCACAGAAATGTAGGTCATGATTTTAATATGAAGTGGTCACTGGCTGGTCCAGGATCACTGCTGCTGGGATTCTCTGTTCCCAAACAAAAAACAAAAACAAAACAAAAAAAAACCAAAACAAAACAAAACAAAACAAAACAAAAAAAAAAAAAAAAAAAAAAAAAGAAAAACCAACCAACCCCCCCCCCAAAAAAAAAAACAACAAAAAAAATTTAAAGTGAGAAAGAAAAACAAAAAACCAAAAAAACCTCAAGAGGTCCTTAGGTGTATAATAATAGAGGAAGTTGTTGTGATTTTGTGAATGCTGTAGCTTGACTGCTGTATTGATTTCATCTCTTGCAAAGATGTCCTGCCCCAGCTACAGAATTTTATTTTCCAATATGCTTCTTTCTTTTCCAAATATGCATTGTCCTTCATGGAATCTTTCCCCTGCTCCCCAGTCACAGAATCACAGAATCATTAAGTTCAAAAAGACCTCTTGGATAATTGAGTCCAAGCTTGATCAATCCCCACCTTGTCAACCAGAGCAGAGCACTGAGTGTCATGTCCAGCAGTTCCTTGGACACTTTCAGGAGTGACGGCTTCAACACCTTCCTGAGCAGTTCTTTACAATGCTTAGGGATGAGGAATGCTTTCCATGAGAAATTACTCCTGATGTCCAGCCTGAGCCTGCCCATGCCCAGCCTGAGGCCGTTCCCTCTGCTCCTGTCCCTGTTCCCTGGAGCACAGCCCGACCCCCCCGGCTGTCCCCTCCTGTCAGGAGCTGTGCAGAGCCACAAGGGCCCCCCTGAGCCTCCTTTGCTCCAGGCTCAGCCCCTGCCCAGCTCCCTCAGCCTCAGCTTCTCATAGAACTTACTCTCCAGAGCCGTGAGACATTTTGTTGGATATCCAATTTTGTGTCAATGTTTCTATCAAATTCGTTGTTTGCAGATGACTTTTTACAAAACTAGCTTGTTGATAACTGGGCTGTGATTAGACTTGCAGGAGTCTGAAATCTTATTCCAGCTACTGTCATTAGTTATCTCAGCAGAGGAAGGCCTATCAGTAGGTGGATCAACAGGCAGATCTCCCCAGCCAGCCCTAACTTTGATGGAATATTTTAATTACTCTCTGAAGCATTCAGATATGAACAAGTTCCACTCTAAAGCTGTGTACACAGACATCTAAAAGATGACTTATTTTTGACCAAGATCATGACTGACTTTTGTCCACAAATGTCTGAGAGATGTCCTGCTTGGTGCCTCTGCAGAGAAAACATTCATCTGCCTGGATTCAGGGGTAAAAGCAGGCACTGTGTCACTAAGGCACCAGGACCAGCTTTCCTGGACAGCTGCCCTCAAGGAGAACTGCTTCAAGAACACGCAGACACATTTTTGCGTTAAGTTGATCAACTATTGTCACTTGAGAGCTTTTAATGTGGAGAAAGTTATGTCTCCTGCCTGAAACAAGGAGATTTTCATTTTCTCATTCACCATCTCTAATTACTTTTACACATTCGCATATTTATACATATATTTACTTAGTTCCATACTCACTCAATTTAATTAGTTTGAATATGTAAGCTGTATTTAATTTTTGGGCACTTAGTAAAATAGTCTGTAAATCAGTGTTGTGTTTCCCTGATCAGTGAAAAGAAGAAGAAAATATCTTCTAGAGACCTCCACTTGGAGATCTCTCTACCAAAAGGCTGAGCATCTGAATTAGGAAAATATTATTTTATTCAGGTGGGTGCCAGAAAGTACCCTGCTTCTAATGGATGCAGGCTGTAGACCTGCAGAGATTCTTCCAGACTCATGGATGGTTTCCATAGAGCTTTTAGCAAATCCTTATCCTGATGTTTGCTTTGCACTCCTGGTTCCCTTCTCCAGTCCCTGTTACATTTAAGAAACAAGTACTAAGATTTTCTACTGCCAAATCTACAATATACTGCTTAAACTGACTTTTCTTCCAGAAGCCAGACAGTTTCCAGCTAAACAAAACTCTTGAGCAGCTAATGGCTTCAACTGCCACCATTTTATAAAATGGAATACAATTTTTTTATGAAATGATTTGTGGTTATTCAGTGGTGAACAATATTGATTTCTCTCTGTGTCCCTTGTTTGCTCGATTTCTTCCATAATACTAAGTGCATAATGATTGTTAAACAGGCTTGGCACATGCTTGAATTTTTTGTGTTTCCATACTTGCTGATATATTGCTTACAATTTGTCTCTGAAAACCAGATAAAGTTCCATAAGCCCAACTTGTAAATTCTTGCTGTAGAATCTTTGATGCAATTTCATGTTTATTTACAGATGAAAATAAGGACAACCAAAAAAACCAAACAAAAACCAAACGAGAAAAACCCAAACAAAAAAAAAACAAATAACGAACAACCAAACAACAAAACAGCAACAACACCACCAACAAAACAAAACCACAAAAACAAACAAACAGAGGAAAAAAAACCCCAAACCCTATAAGAGGAAGAAAAGAGAAACCTAAGAAACCTTTTCTGAGAGATTCCTGAGTAGCTGACTAAGGGGTTTGAGTTGCAACAGTTTTTTACTATATCACGGTTACCTTTTTTTTTTTTTTTAATTGCCTATGTAAAATGTTCAAGGTTGTAAAATCAAACAAAATTCCAAGCATATTTTCACAACCACTTTGGATAAGGAGACAATACATAAAGTTTCCTTTTTCTTTTTATCTTTCTTTTCCAGCTTTATTTTGCTTTATTTTTCTTGATTTCTTGTACTTGTCTTCCTTTTTTTTTTTTTTTTTAATTTTTTATTTACACTCAACATAGTTTCACCAAGGGGAAAACTAGATTATGTTCCAGGTCCACTCCAGGAGACCAACTCCCAGTTCCTCATCAGGGACACACTCTTGGTGGCACCTGTCCTGGAGATGGATAAATAGGATTATGATATCTACCTACCAGCATATTTCCAAAGTGTTAAAAGTTCTCTGTAAAAGTGACTTGTAACTGGAATTCATCTTGGATGGAGGAAAAAACCAAGCCTACTAGCTCTTCTTAGCTTTGAAAATTATACTTAGATGTATTTGTTTGGAGGCTGGTCTCCATAGCCTTTAAATATATTCAATAAGGAGAAAGAGCTCACAGTACAACTCAAAGACCCTTAAATTAGACTTTTACCACCTATCATTTATCTGTGAAGCCTGTGGCTACTAGACGACTTACACAAGCACATAAAACAGGTGTCCAGAATTTAATGCTGTAAATTTTCATGGTGCTTTCTTAGCTATGATAATTTCCAGTGCATCCATTGATTTTCATCTGAGTTCAATGTTTGATGATAGCCTAAAATATACTAGATATTTTACCAAAAAATGACCCTCATAAAGATTTATAAGGCCAAATCTAAGTGACTTCAGACACTGGAAAGTATGAGAATTGCTTTGATTTGCAGGCTTGGTAAATGGAGAAAGCCATAGAGAATGTAATTTAGACTTAAGTGATAGATCAAAAGGTTGTTGTGAACATGTCTCTAATAGTTAATAAAGATAAAGAATTCAGGGAAATGTTCGCATCATCCAAAGGATTTATTAGATTTCACCCAGTCTACTTTGTCATCTCCTGTAAAACTCATTTACTAAAGGCTTTAAGAGTGAAATTGCTTGTTTTCTAAATAATGGGGATACAAGACAGAACTATTCCATATGATGTAGTATGGAAGCAAGAAATAATGCACCTAGAAGTAAAATAAAAAACAAAAAAAAACAATGGTAAAAATAAATCAGGTGAGGCTTCAATGTTTTTGCAAACATAATTGGGAGCCCAATTGTCTCTCTTATTATGCAAGCATAATAGAAAAGATGGAGAGGAACTTCCCTAGAATGACAGACAAGAGGGAATGTCTTCAAACCGAGAGTAGGTTTAGATGAGATACTAGGAAGAAATTACGCCTCTGCTGCCCCATCCCTGGAAGTGCCCAAGGCCAGGCTGGATGGGGCTTGGAGCAAACTGGGATAGTGGAAGCTGTCCCTGCCCATGGCAGGAGGGTTGGAATGAGGTGATCTTTAAGATCTCACACTCCAAATATTTCAGCCCTCTGTGTTGGATGAGTTCCACTGGTAGTTCCATCCCTGCAGTGGGACAGTGTGGGAAGAGAAATTAAAAAAAATTAGGGGAAACAAAGCTGGAGGTTTTTGTTTGTGTATTCCAGAATGATTTTCAGCTGCTATGTAACTTGAATTTTGCAGTGAGACTCTAATGATCAGTCCTGGGCACAGAGACCCTAGACATGAACACTTGCTGCTGCACAACAAACCAAAGTCTTTGTAAATAATTTCGGGTAAAAATTATTTGCAACCACACAATCTGAACAGAAAAGTGCATCCTTCACCAGCAGCTCATTAGCTACCAAAAGACCATTTCCATCAGCAAAAACAAGGCTATTTTCAAGAAACCCATTTAATTCTCACTGCTGAATGTGATGTGGGTTTAGATTTAATAAATGTCTACTAAAAATAAAACAGTGATCACGAAGTGTATGACCCTAAGACACCAGGAGGTCAGATTATTTTCATGCCAGTACAAACCAGCAGAGAAGTGAGACCTTCCTAGTAAAGCTCATAAACAATCTTGGTACTGATAATGATGTTTAGTCTAATTTGGCTTGGACTGAAAAGGAACCAATTCTTTCAGAAGAAAAGATTCTCTGTTTTAGATAGTACCTGAATTTTTAGTTTGGGTTTTCTTTTTGGTTCTTTCCTCCCTTAAACTGCTGTTTTAAAAGTAGGACTTTTAACTTGTACAATGATTATTTTCTTTCTTTTTCAAACTATCTTCCTCTTCATGAACTTTATAGTGCACAGCAGGATCTAGGACATGTTTTAAAATAAGTAAAATTTATAAAAAGTAACAACAGCAAACCTGGTTATGACCAGGTACTAGAATTTTAAAAATATCAGCTCCAGACTTTCCAACCACCATATAACCAACCAGCTGATATAATGATAAAACAACAAAAATACTACTACGCTGGAGAGCCTTTTGCAGTGGCAACATCTGTCTTAATTATGTAAATGGAAGGCTATCATCAAGCATCAAGTTCTCTTTAATAAAACCTCGGAGACAGCCAATTTGTATCACTTAGACAATTGCATTTCACATATACAAGCTGCATTTAAAAGTACACATCCTTTATGTGCCAGTTGTGAACTGAGAGTTACAAAGCTGGCATTCCCTGTTAACAAAACACGATGGGAAGCACAAGGATTCCCTGGGGAACTTTGACAAACTGCCTCACAATGATGGAAGTTAGAGCTGCTTTCCCTGCCTGACACCACTGCACATTGCATTTCCAATAAGAAAAGCTGAGGTAACTGTGTACAGCTAAGCTATCTCCACTGTGTGGTACCTACCATTTTGAGTAAATTTAGATTAAGAAGCTCTCATGATTCAGTAGTTTCTTGGGCTGCCTTATGACTTTGAGGAAAATATTGTGCTCTCACACAGTTTCTGATCTCCTGCCCTCTAAACAGGTCCCTATGGAATCAGAAACCTGCCCCAAAAAATGGATGGCTGCACTCTGACAGGTGGGCTGCTGGTCTACACATAGTAAATTAAATGCAGCAGTATTTGCATTTTGTGTTTGGGTACTTTGGCAGATTCTCATCTGGTAAAAATTAGCTTCTCACCATTGTGTTGTCCTCAGAAGTGACTGCTCAATATTATGGCTAAAGGGGAAAGACAGCAGAGTTGTCCTGAGCTTCTTCCAACACCACTGCTGCTCCCCAGCTAGTCTGGGATTTGTGATGTGTGATGTTCAAGCAATGTGTCACCCTGATTGAACCAACTGCATCAGCCTCTGCTGAGCAAGTTGATTTATTTATGAAATCCAGAGAGGAACTCAGAGTTCATGGCTCTGATCCTGATGTTTCAGGTTAAACCTGTAGTTGGACCCTCCTGACCTTCTGACAGGGTTGACTCCTCTGAAGCGCATTCCTGGTTCCTCCAGGCTGCCTTTGGAACTGCTACAAACACCTATCCCATCACCTGGTGAGCAGTATGACACAAACTGATGATCTGAGGCCAGGGAGGAATCCCAGCCTAATCCCCAAGCTGTGTTTTTCCTCTTCTTTGCTTGAGCCATGAATATTTTCCAAAATTAACCAGTGATTTTGATTGTAACCCCTCTTAATGGATCAGTTAATTCCTCCAATGGGGAATTGTGTCCTTTTGTGTTTTTTAAAAATGAATGGGACTGCAGCCTGAAGTCCATGGCTATGCTTTAGGGGATGACTACTACTACACTGTCTCATTGAATCATGTTTTTCTGGTTGCTACACCACTGGTTGCCACACTCCCTCATTTTATCTTGTTCTTATAGGTGTTTTCTGCAAAATTAGGGCTCTGGTCATAAATATTCCCTCCTACTTTTAACACCCTCTGTGAAAACCTGGACAATTTCTTAGCTTGGTATTAACTTTGTACCCTTCTCTCTTGTCTCATATATCATTGATTTAAGAAAATGTACCAGCTAGGCTGGGTTATGTTATACATCCCTCATGTAATGAGGATTAAATGTGAGAATTCCAGCAAATTCCTTAATATCAGAGGAATCCACTTATCTGCAGGTGTCTTATGAATAATTTTTGGTTCCCTGTTCAGGACTGATTCCTGGAGAGACACCCATTCAATTCTCCTCCCAAAATTCAGATTGCATTGGTAGTGTGAGCTCCTAGAATACATCCTTTAAATTATCCTGTTCATCCATATTAGGATTCTCCTTTGAATGTTTCTGTTCCCTCTTTACTCCACTCACCACAAAAAGTCTGCATCAGCCCTCTGATTTTTAGCCTCTCCCCCATAAAGGTATTTCATCGTCTAAATGAACTAATAAACAGAGCAAAATTATTATAATAAATACAATTGTAATACAAACAATAGACAGTCCTCACTCTGCTCTGTATTCTCTCTTTCTGTTCAGGATTCTTGTTAATGAGCAAAACTGGTGGTTTTATATTTCTGTGACAAGACAATTTGTGGCTCAGTGTTTTCTGCACTGCCTGAGCACATTTGTCATAGTCCAGAGTCCACTGCACTTAGACAGGAATGTCGGAGAAAAAGCAAGTGAATTATAGTTTGACTTAGGTTAAGGTTAGACCTCTAAGTTGGCAGAGAGATAAGTCCTGGGTAAACTAGACAGCTCTGGTCAAATGGACAACTGAAGTGCCGAGGGACCTTAAAAAAAAATCTGTACAGCTCCTAGAGTTAACCTTTACAAGGCAGCAGAACCACTCAGAAAAAATGTGAGGGGTGGAAGAGGAATAGGAAAGGTGAATCACAGAGCTGGACTAGACTGCTTAATCCACATTCTCAGATAACACAGAGGAGTTGAGTCTGTGCTGACTAAAGTGGGTTGCACCTCAGAACTGAAAAGCAGATGCAATTCCTCTTGAATTAAACAATAAAATCAGGAACCAAATTAAGGAAAGCAGAAAATCAGATTTTGCTTTCAGGCCTAGTTTCTGTTACAAAACCTGGGAAGACTACCTGGACTGGAAATGAGGAGAAAGGCACAAGAAGTCTGTCATTCTGTCAGCAATTGCTTTTTGCTAGAGAAAATCTGAAAATAAATATATTAAGGAGCTGACAGACCTCTAGAGCCCAGATGCTTGAGTCAAAGCATTATTTGAATTTAAGGAATTATAATTACAACAACATGAGGTATTTACATATGAATATACTGATTCAAGCAACAACAGGGAGACAGACTAACAAATGTACCTGTGGTGCTAAGCTCTGAATATGAATAAGTGAGTGAATAAGAAAGGGTGAGCTGTTATTGATCATCAAGTCCTTCCTGGAAGGTCTGCAGATCACTCACCCATAAAGAGATTTATTCCTCAAATATATTCATCTTTAAGTAGACATCCACCTACAAAGAGCAGTCTGTATATGAGTTAGGTATCCAAGCTATCTTTATCATCAATGGAGACCAAGTCAATGCATAAAATGAAATAGAGACACTCAGCTGCTCAAATTTAGGTTAGGCCTACTTTGATTTTCTGCCCAGAATGCAATATTTAGCCATATGTTTCTGATAATGAACACCCTTAAGAGAAATTCTTAAGAGAAAATTCTTAAGAGAAAAGGCAATCATCTTGGTTCAAACCTAAAAATGAGTTAGCTAGCTGGTAATTGAGCTAATTATCCTTACTGTTATCCTATCCCTGTAAAAGAAAAGTTCACTGCAAGTTCACTGCAACTACTGAAAAAGGATCAAGTCACCTCCATTTCCAATGTCTGATTGTTTAGCAATGAGACACAAGTCTAATTCTCCCTTTAATTCTCTTGCAAACTGCAAGAGAAGCTCTTTGTGGTAGGAAATGGGACAAAAACAGAATTTGGGACTTGACCCATTAGAGAGGTTAACTGCAAATTTACAGAGTATGAGTTAGGCTTTCTTTCACTCCACACATGAGTTGTTTTCTTTTATTTGCCTTTTTTTTTCCTCTTCCCCCAGTTACTGGAATGCATCACTAGTGTATTCTTCAGCCAATATCAGACGACAAACCATACACTGTAGCAGCTATTTTAGGAAAATATTTCAATATTTCCCTTTGTAACTGGAGGAAATGGGTGCTTTCACTACATTCCTAACAGTAAGAGTTTTAGCACAGCCTCACAGCAGCACTCCAGGATGTTTTCTTTAGAGAAAACAAAATACAAAATAAAATATAGCTGTTATAAACTGTTAATTATAGTTTATAATAGTAATAATCCCAAAGAACTTGATCATTACTGTAGCTAATGATCAGTTTGTTAGGTTTTAACTGCCTTTACTTCCATCTAGGGATACCTAATTAGCAAACCAGTCATTAAATATTAGTAATGACTAATTATTTGAGGATTAAAAGCTTAAATATAAATAAAAGTGAGATTGAGACTCTTAAAATTAATGCATTAATGTACCCCTTCCTCAGCATGAGTTACAGGCTACATCCTTTCCTTATGACTAGCCCAATTTCTATAGGGTTTTAATTCCCTCTAAATGAGTTTCTTTTTTAATAATCGCTCCAGATGCCTAATTCACATACATATTGGCCATTGCTTCAGAAGCCCAAATCTTTCCATTTAATAAAGTGCCTTCAATATTGCTAAAATTCTAAACTTCTTTTCAGTGTTCAGCATGCTTTTTGGGGAGGCTTTTGATCTCCTTTGTTTTCATATTCCTGGCCACATCAAGTCAAGCTGCCTTCAATTAGCATGAATAATATTATTTTCTATGTAAGATATCAAATATATTTACACAACTGTATCAGGATGACCAGGGAAAGCCAATGCAAGGCAAAGACAGCAAGGATCAACTTGAGCCTTTTAGTCGGCGCAGAACCAGGTGCTCTGCGTGTGGTGGCAGAATGACAATGGTAGAAAATACAAAGGCAGGATGGGCACAGTTTGCCACAATAGAGAAAACCTGGATGCCTAGATACAGTCCAGCTAGGATAAAGATCCACAAATATATGAGTTAATCCAGAGCACAAAATGTCGAGTGTCTGCAAGCCAGACTGAGGTCTTACACATAGAGGTAAATGTAATTTAAGTAGGGTAAAATATGTTCACCAGCTTGCACATCAGTTTACTTTTAACTCGTGTCTACTTAACAGAACCTATCTGCTTTACAAATGAACCATAAATAAACTACAAAGTGTTTCCACAAGGGACCTCTCAGCCAAAGGAAAAGCAAAGTTAAATTTGACAAACCAGAAAATTGCATCATTTGTCCTGAATCTAACTACAAGATAATGGTAAACTACATAACTCTGCTATTTAAACACGATGGCTGAATAATCCCAAGATTAATTCGTACTTCAGGAATGGTTAAAAGTGCCAAAGCACTGCAGGGAGACAGCTGATATATTGTGCAGGATTTGTGCAATCTTTCCTTCTTTCCCCGACTTATTCTGAAGTATTTCAGTGGGAGTCTCTTGGGAATATTTTGTTTCAAGCAATATAGTTTCCCTGACTCTTTTTACAATATGGTATTTGTTCAATAAACTCCAGGACATACTCTGTTTATAGAAATTATAATTGCTCTATTGAAGTCAGTGAATCCATAACTTCTTAATCTAGTTTTTAAACTAAACCCTGTGAGAAATCCTACTGAAAAGACAGTTGTTTCACTGTTTCTGTTCTTGGGACTTTTTGTAGAAGAAGTACTATTCACCATGCTTAATGATACAGATGAATTAAACCTAAGATCTATTTTTTCTTTATGAATCTTGAGTTATTTTTTTCAGAAGCAGAAGGCCATTTTTCAGCTGGTCAGTAAGAACATACACACACACAAAAGTTTGTGCTCTTTCAAATAGACTCAGGTTATTAGGCCTCCTTCTGTTGGGTTTCATGTGAACAAATGTAGACACAAAACTCATACAAACAATACTGCCAAAATACCCATTTTTCCTATATTGACTAGGGCGAATAACGCAAATCCACCCATATCCATGGTACAGTCTGTATTTCCAAAATAAATTCTATTGATCAGACATGAAGTAAATTTGATCTGTTTTCTTTCTGTTTAAATTTTACTTTCTCAAAATTAATTCTGAGA
The DNA here is from genome assembly GCF_027579445.1 of Ammospiza nelsoni. NCBI lineage: Eukaryota > Metazoa > Chordata > Aves > Passeriformes > Passerellidae > Ammospiza > Ammospiza nelsoni. The sequence continues at coordinate 84,157,341 of NC_080669.1, read as the reverse complement.
TATTATTGGTGAAGTGGGAAAGAAGATATGAATACCAAATAAAAGCTATCTTTTTTTTTTTCTTTTGGCCCTGAACTGTAGCTTTTTGTTCCATGGTGGCTTATGGAAGTTCCAGACTGCTCCAGGCATTGAAAAAGTGTCAGAAAGAGGCTTTGGTGGAATGACTCCATGTTTACATCACAATCAACTGGCAGGTACAACCAGCATGTGTGGTGCTGACACTCAGTGAATAATAGTCACAAAATCATGCTTGCCTCTGATGAGTCTGCTGACTCTCATGTGTGAAAACAAGTAAAAAACCCAAATTTTTCAACACTTGCAGTTATAATAGTGGGGAGGCGGTGTGCATGTGAACATTTGTGTTTTAAACAACCTTCACAAGAAGAGGCTGACATTGTGCCATCCTCCCATTGCCCGTACAGCACTAGCTGGGGGCTCAGAGAAGGAAAAAAAGATCCTTTCTCACTCTAACAGTGGATTTGTAGCTTTCCATTCATCAGTGCTCAAAATGGAGCTTTCTTGTGGTTGTAGCAAAGAGTCAGGTTTCTAATGGAGTGCACAGCATTTGTTTCTTTCTGAGAGGTGTGTGGTATCACGGCAGTTCAGCACCATTAGCATTCACTGCTACGGGGAAGAGAGAACTCTTCTACATTCATTGATCTCTGTCTGATATGCTTAATGAAAAAATACATCGAATATGATAACACTGCCTTAAGGAACAGAGGTAATTATTCAATTTCTGTGTGTTGAGAATAACTTGCTTCCTTCTTTGGTATACATCAGAAAAGGAGAATGCTATGAGCACATTTATTCTTTCTTTTTTCCTTTTTTTTTTCTCCCCCCTCCCATTCTTCCCCCTTCAAATAAAATATCTTAACCACCTTCTGGTCTTCTGTGACCAGGTGTTATTGAGCTGTGAGGTATGAAACAAGGGGAAATGTGAGCAGTAACTAATTGGTGAAGGACTCGGGGCTGCTGGGGCTGCTCTGCACAACGAGGTTGGGGTGTTGTCCATCATGCAGCAAGGAAGCAGGGGGCTTTAACCCTCTCCTTCCCATGCAAACAGATTCCACCATGCTTCTTTAAGTCATTAATAATTCTCTGCAGGGGTTTTTTGCACTCTGCAAGTGTTCAAAGCTCTGTTAACCTACCTGCTTTTGAGCACGAGCCTCAAAACAGTCTCTGCGGTGGGGAAATATTTTTGCCAGCATGTCCAGCATATCAAGAGAGGTGATTCTCCCTCTCTACTCTGCTCTTTTTGAGACTCCTCTCAGCAGTTCTTTGAAGGATGTGGAGCTGCTGGAGTGGTCCAGAGGAGGCCACAAATTTGCTCAGAGGGCTGGAGTCCTTCTGCTCTGGAGACTGGCTGGGGGAGCTGACAGTGTCCACTTGGAGAAGGCTCTGGGAAGACCTCAGAGCCCCTGCCAGTGCCTAAAGGAGCTTCAGGAGGGCTGGAGAGGGACTGGGGACAAGGACATGGAGGGACAGGACAAGAGGGAAGGGCTGCAAACCAACAGAGGATGGCATTACATTAGATTATTTTCTGTGAGGGTTGTGAGGGCCTGGCATGAGTTACCCAGGGAAGTTGTCGATGTCCCATCACAACTTGGGGTTGGATGGTACTTTGAGAAACCTGATCCAGGGGAAGGTGAACCCACCCATGGAACTCAGTTGTCTCTAAATTCCTTTCCAACACAAGCTATTGTATGACTTCATGATTCTGCAGTTGGTAACACTGCTGTGGAAGGGAGAAGAACAAAACACAAGAACACAGCACAAAAGGTAAATGGCTGGAACCATGGTAAAAATTGAATTTCTCTTGTCCTCCCCAAAGATTTTTTTGCCTACATTCTCTATTTATACAATAAACTCTGTATTTTGATATATAGCACAGCCACGAAGGACAGAAAAGCAGCTCAGTTGAAATGAAAACCAGGGAAATTATTTGCCAGATCTTGTCATAAAAGACCTTCTGACTTCATGTAGTGCTAAGCTGAGATTTCCTTTACATGACTGAAATATCTTCAAGGCAGATAATCTTCAGCTTCAGAGCAGGCTCCTCTCCCTGCATATATGCTTGGGAACTTGGGCTCATTATTAGGTGAGACTGCTGTAGGTTGACAGATGAGAAATTTATGGGTGGGCGTTTCCTTCAGAATGGGCAGAAACAGACATGACCTGAATGAGTCTTATTTTTTCTCAAGTGTCATTTACTACCCAGAATACAAGTAACAGAGATTAAGGATAAGTATATATGATGTTTTTCTGTCCTTAGAAACGTAGTTTAGTATTCAGTTACAAATAGGCAGATTCAGCAAAGCTACAGGCTAACTTCACTTAGTGCAAAGGCCACCAACTTGCCTTGTGTATAACAGACCAAATTGGGAACCTAAAATCATGACCTAGGACCCATAATCTTCCTAGGCTGAGAATGAAACCATCAGGCTTCATCTCTGAAAGAAATGGGAGAAGTGGAATGCATGAACACTGGGTATCTGGTAAAGAAAAACTGCAGCACTAAAATCACCCAGGTCCCCAGTTACAAGTCCATAAACCCTGCTGATAACACATATGAGGATGATGAAGTCAACAAGGAACTCAGGTTGGTCATGAGATGAAGAAGAAAGGGAAACTAGTGAGACAGGCAGAAGGTAAGGCTAAAAAACTGGCCTAAACAATGAAAGGAGAGTTAATGCAGAGGGACAAAATGGGAAACAGACAAGTCACCATCACTGAAGACTAAAACCAGAAATATAAGAAAGAAGTCTTGATGTTTCTAACTTATTCTAATAAACAGCTTATTTATGTGGGTGAAATTTGACCTCCATTCTCTTCTTTAGCAGTCTGAGTTTGAAGTATAAATCAAACCTCTCCTGTACAGATGTGTCTCTGATTTCAGAGACGTGCAGACACAGAGTGAAAAGTTGCCAGATCTGAGAAGATGGTTTTACTTCTGAAAACTCCTCCTTCAGGAGACCCTTTTGGGAAAATTTAACCAGGCATGACAAAGTCAAAAAAGAGGCCCAAAGAGTTTTGGGGACATTATGCAGCAATTCATCATCTTTCCTGCCAAGCAGACACAAAATTCCATGTCCTACTCACCACTCATGCTGTTCTAGACCCAGAGCAGTATGAGCTTTGTGAACCTGAGTATTTGTAGCAGGATCAGGTCATTTTCACTCAAAACCCTAAATGGTTTTCATGACAAGGCTGGGTGGGGCTTTGAGCAATCTACTCTATGGGAGGTGTCCTTGCCTATGGCAGGGTGTTGGAACTGAATGATCTGTAAGGTTCCTTCCAACCCGAAGTATGCTACGGTTCTGTGCTTCACAATTCCAAGCACACATGAGAGGTGGGTCTGTTCAGCATGGAGAAGAGATGACTGAGAGGGGACCTCATCACTGTTTGCAGTTATCTGCAGGGAGGGGCAGAGCAGGGCCCAGGCTCTGCTCTGGGGCCCAGCAATGGCTCCAGAGCCACGGGCAGGGCCTGAGCCCAGGAAATTCCCCCTGGACATGAGGGAGAACTTCTGTCCTGGGCAGTGACAGAGCACTGGGACAGTTTGTGCAGAGAGGGGATGGAGAATCCCTCACTGGGGATATTCCAGACCCCTCAGGACACAACCCTGTGCTCTGGGATGGCCCTGCTGGAACAGGGAGGTGGCACCAGATGAGCCCACTGTGTTGTGTCCCAGTCTTAACCACCCTGGGTGGCTCTCAGTGTGGTTTGACAAGCGCTGCCTCAAACACCACGCATCAAGCTTGGCCATTCGTCCTGACAACAAAAAGGAGCAGCAGCACACTCCTAAGAGGTGATAAATATTTTTTAGTGTCCCATTACTGCGTAGCCATCTGCTATTTATTGCAATTTTTCAGACCATAATACATCTATCTGATATTTATATAGATGCTGCTTTTGTTTCCATAAGAAGTGTATTGTAACTTAATGTGACATTAGCTTAATGTTCCATTAAAACAGAGTGCTGGCAAGTGTATGCATGTGCATATGTATATCTAAATTACTATTTTCCTATTCACATTGAGGCAGTGCTGAGAAGTCATACAGATACTGAACTTCTGCTAAGCAATATTTTCAATACTGAATGAAAATAACTTGTTTATGCAAAGCCACCCGTTTCCCTAATTACAGCCCCTCCTACTGTAAGAGGAAATTGATAATTGAGTACAGCAGGAAATAAAGAGACAAGAGTTTTATTGTCTATTCTATTCTTACTAGTATTATTAACTCATTCCTATCCTTGGGAAAAAAAAAAAAAGAAAAAAAGAGAAGAAAAAATAAAAGGGAAAAGAAAAGAAGTCTCTGATGTTATCATGGCTTGGTTTCCCCAAGTGTAAAATTATACCAGGCAGAAACTGTGAGGCTTAAATATTAAATACTTATATAAATGATTCTTATAAGATCCCAGGTTATCAACAGAGACAAAAGACAGAATTCTCACAAAAATGCTTTCACTTTATATGAGGCATTTAAACCAGACAGGATTGTAAAGGAGATCCTTGCCTATTTTAACCACCTTTGGGTTTCATAACAATGCAGAAAACCTTAGATAAAGTAAATTAACTAAGAGACTCGTGAAGGTGTGTCAGGTGTCCAGGAGATGAAAACCTCTCCATAACTCTGCCAAAGCTGTCGGAAGGACCTCGACTGATGTGTTTTGAGGCCACACGTGTTGGCACTCGGCAGCGTGAGGATTTCAGGTTCCCCAGGGAAGGTGCAAATGCTGCTCTATTATCAATAACCTGTGCGCAGCTCAGACTGCCAGCAGATTTCACAAGTGAGCTGTGGAACACGTCAGGACACTGGGCAGGCTGAGCCGAGCGAGTGTTTCAGACTATCAGGTGCCCTGAGCAGTGAATGTGCTAATGTCAAACTAACCTTGAAAATGTGTGTGTTTAAACATGTTAACCAGAGCAAGGCCTGCAGAAATGCCACAAAATATCAAAGGAGAATCAGACTATGTAAATGCAGTTTGAGAGTTTCTTTCCTTATGGAAACAGGGTTGTTTTCTTGGTTTTTTTTTTTTTTTCTCTTTCACAGCCCTCAAGGTCTTCTACCAAGCAAAGAGATGGTGGCTCATTGCATTGATTTACCACTCACTGAGGGATACTGCCAGTTTGACTTTTCCCATTCACTCCTGGGCTGACTTCTTTGTTGAGTTAACAAATGCATAAAACTAGGATAATACATCCATGAATCACTCCCATAACCATAGCCCAGTACAGGCAAGGCTCATGCTGATCCCCCACAGCACTACAGACATCTGCTGTACAGACATCTAGGAAGCCCCTTTTCTTCTTTTTCCATGTGCTGATTGTAGACATTGATCTTGGCAATCTGAGGCTCATCCTTCCCTTTCTCCATGTGCAATATAGCACAGGTTGGGGTCATATCTTTGTATCAGGGCTCTGGCACCTTCAAGCTATGGTCTGTCTCACTCAATTTATGGGACCAAAATAGTCTTGGTGGCTTTAAAGCCCATCAAAATCCATCAACACAGCAGTGTCAGTGTGGGGATCCCGTGTGTAGTTCAGGGAGGCCATTATACACATGGGAGACATAAAACAGTTTGGGTTGGAAAGGACCTTAAAGACCATCTAATTTCAGCTTCCTTGTAATGGACAGCAGCATTTTCCACTACATCGGGTTACCCAGCTCCCTAACACAGGTGGCCTTGAACACTTCCAGAATGGAGATGAAACCTCATCTCTGTGCACAAAGCACTGCTCCAGACCAGGGCTGATGGTGTCTGTTAGTGGTGAGCTGCAGCTCTGAACAGCTCTGCAAGTAAAAACCTCATTACAGGATGGCAGGGCTTTTGTTTTGCCTAGTGACACACTGCAAGGGCACTAATTTTAAAGCCCACTTAGGGAGATGGTGAATTAATTACAAATTACATGGTAATGAAAATTAAAAATAAAAAAAATAAGGCATGTTGCATAATTTCTAAGCAAAAAGTAACCCCTTTGCAATCTCATTCTTCTGTGCCAATTCTGTAAATATGAGTTTCATATATATAAAAAGAAAGTTGATGATTAACCCCGAGATTAATCACTATATCAGGGGTGATATCTCCAGGCAAGGAAAGATCAGATTTCCACGGTGCTCTGCTGTGCTGCACGTCATGGAAGAGACTATCTCTATTTTGGGCAGCTGAAGCACAGAAACTTCTCCCAAGGGGAAATAGGAAAATGAACAGCAGAAAGCCACACAACAGGCCAGTGCCAGGGATACAGCCTCAGGGCCAGGGTTTTTCTCCTGGAGACACGTGGCTCTTTCTGAGTGCACAGAACAGGAGGTAAAACTGATGTGTCACATCCCCAAACCGAGCCGAGAAACAGGGGATGCTCCTTCTCTGACTGGGGGAAAATCCTCCTGGTTCATGAGGAGAGGAGAGGAGAGGAGAGGAGAGGAGAGGAGAGGAGAGGAGAGGAGAGGAGAGGAGAGGAGAGGAGAGGAGAGGAGAGGAGAGGAGAGGAGAGGAGAGGAGAGGAGAGGAGAGGAGAGGAGAGGAGAGGAGAGGAGAGGAGAGGAGAGGAGAGGAGAGGAGAGGAGAGGAGAGGAGAGGAGAGGAGAGGAGAGGAGAGGAGAGGAGAGGAGAGGAGAGGAGAGGAGAGGAGAGGAGAGGAGAGGAGAGGAGAGGAGAGGAGAGGAGAGGAGAGGAGAGGAGAGGAGAGGAGAGGAGAGGAGAGGAGAGGAGAGGAGAGGAGAGGAGAGGAGAGGAGAGGAGAGGAGAGGAGAGGAGAGGAGAGGAGAGGAGAGGAGAGGAGAGGAGAGGAGAGGAGAGGAGAGGAGAGGAGAGGAGAGGAGAGGAGAGGAGAGGAGAGGAGAGGAGATTACTGCACTTTTCATCAGGGGTTGGTCGGGCTGGGTGGGGCAGAGGAGAGAGTGGGGGTGTAGAAAATGACAATAATAAAAAGTCTGTGGTCTCCCAGCAGCCTCAACACGGGGAGCGCCGGCAGCTGATGCAGCCAGGATGCAGCCGGGATGCCGGGATGCAGCCGGGATGCTGCCGGGATGCAGCCGGGATGCTGGGATGCTCGTCTTAGGCTACTTCGCAGTGCCACCTGCTGGCCCCGCTCTGGCCCGCGTGGAAATTTCCACGCTGGTGCTCGCTGCAGGGCTGATCGCAGCTGCTGCTGTGGTAGCTCAGCTCCCCAGACTGTATTCCAGCATTCCAGCAGCCCGTTCCAGCCGGGATGCAGGGAGGGCTCGCAGTGCCCGCAGCCGGCCCCCGTCGCTCCAGCCACAGGCCGCTCATTCTCACTCCCTCTCTTATTGGCAGCTGCTGCTGAGATTTCTCCATTTCGATTGCCAAATACCATAGTTTATTAATATTTTCTGCAGCCTCCTGTAGATATGAGGTTCCCACTCTTTTCCCGTTTGCAGAAAGGCCTTTTCAGCAGATGGGAAGCCTTTGATTTTGTGCATATGCAGCAGGGAGCCACTTTAAATGGGACTTTTATCACAGACTTCTAGAAAGGCTTGTGTTGGAAGGGAACTTAAATATCATCTAGTTCTGAACCCCCTGCTGTGGACAGGGATGTCACCCGCTAGATCATGTTGCTCAGGCCCCACTTTTCTTCTGTTATCCCCTTCCCAGGAGCTCTGATTGCCTTAGGTTTCAGAGAGGATGCTTGGACACAAACTAATGGACTGAAAAAGCAGCTTTAAAGATGCCATTTCTTCAAATATTTTTGAATATTTGGCACATATATCAAGTTTGTTTCCAAAGTTAAAAACAAGTAAAAAACCTCTTTCCCCACTCACCTCTACCAAGGATGCAGCAGACAGGTACTTAAGCTACCCCAAATAGGTAACACCACACACTGTGAGCACTGTGAAGCTGTGGCTGCCCTGGGAGTTTGCCAGGCCAGGTTGGATAGGGCTAGGAACATCCTCCTCTGGTGGAAGATGTCTCTGCCCATATCAGGGGGTTGGAACTGGGAGATTTTTAAAGTCCCTCCCAATCCAACCCAGTCTGTGATCCTATTATTCCATAATTCTGTGATTATACTGCATTAACAGCTCAACCCTGCACTGTTTCTGTGAGGAAGGACCATGCCAACTCAGACTCATTGCTCCAGGTAGGAATGGCTATCTGCCAGGATTTGTGATGAGGGCTCTACACAAAACTTCATTATTCAGTGTAAGCAGAGATTATCAGTCACAACCATGGTTTATCCACATTGAAAGCAGCAGCTCTTCAAATAAAATCCACTCCTCTTACAGGCACCTTTTCCTGGTGATGGGTTCATGGATCTGGCCAGGAAGGCTTTCTCAGGAGAGAGAATGGAGATAAAGGCAGAAAGGAGGTGCAGGACACTAAGGAGGTGTTAAGGTTATTGTCTTGTGTGAACCAGAAGAAATATTCTAAGAGAGGAGAGTAAAATTAATAAAAGTACTTGGAAATGGTGAAGCCCTTCACTGCCATGGGAGGTGCAAATCTGGCTGAAGCACTGCCATTATCCAAAGTGCTCCCATACCCTTTGTACATCAAGGTTGTGATTTCAGCCCCTGCAGGAAAACCATAGGAAATGTGCAGGGAACTTTGCAGGTTTCCTCCCCTCCTCGCTCTCTGCTGTAATATCAGCATTTTCTCTATACCTTTGAGGAATAAATTACAGGCAATTCTAGGCAGCAAAATAAATTTAGTTTTCCTAGCTGCCTTCTTATCACAAAGTCTTTATCTCTGAAAGGGGTGAGAAAGTAGGAGTTAGTTCAACAGGGCTTATCACACTGATCACAATTATTTTGCTGTTACCTAAGTGCTCGCTGCTCAATGGTGGTATTGTTTCATCCTCAGCTGCAATAACTTTACAGCAAGGGGCTGGATGGTAATAAGGAGTGATTCCTGTATTAAGTGTATTATTTCTCAAAGTTTAAAAAGGTATATGCAGTCATCCTAGTTTTCTAGGGCTGCAGTCATGATTCAGGACTGAGCACCTGAGTCATTTAGCTGGAGCCCTCATGGCTCACATTCCCAAGGCTGACACACAGAAATTCACATTTTTTCTCAGCTGTAGCCTAGCATCAAGAAGCTCTGCAGCCAGGTCTGGACAGGTCTCTCACACACAGAATAAACCTGTCATTGTAATGGCATTGTGCACTGGGATGTTCTGGAAGATAAACCCTCAAACTGTGGTACTGACCACAGGCAGCATAAAAGCTCCCCATTTAGAGGAGCATCCCATGCAGGGCATTCCTTGTTCCAATTAATTTGCAGCACAGGCATAACCTCACAGAACTGCAGGTGGAGGAGGAGCAGGCTGCTCCTTTTGTTGAAAGGCTGAGAGAAACACACCCCAGCTCAGGCTGGCTGCAGGTGGGTGAAGGTCCCATCAAACACAGCCCCCCTGAGCTTTCAAGAGCTGCCTGCCCTTCAGTAAATCCCTGGTGTCTGATTGCTGGGTCAAGGAAATTTCATGCCAGGCTGACTGAGGTAATGTGCATATCAGGATGTCTGCCTCCCTCACCTCTCCTCACCTGAGAACACCCTGCTCTGGTTGCTGACTCCAAAACCCTGCCCACCAACTCTGATTAATTTGGGACGTCCACTAGAGCTGCTCAGCTGCTTTCTTTCTCATCTCAGAGGTTTCTGATAAGGGTCTTGTTGCATTGTACTTGCCACAACATCTACAGAAAGGCTTCAAACACCTAGTTGTTAAGAAAACTAGGGGATTTTTGGTACCAGAGAGAATTGAAGTCTTTGATGAGCTCTAGCATAAAGCCAGAAGATGCTTTGCTTAAGAGATGCGGAAGTTGCCACTTTCCTCCAAGAATCCCACATTCCTGCTCGGTATCCCCTTAATCCTTTGGAAGTGAGTAAGTATTCTTCATTCTCCCACCACAGGAACCCCTTGCATCTTTCTTCTCATGGCAAATGAGGTCACCCTGAATCATACTGGGTCTCTCCAGAAGACAGTGAGATCCAGTCACAGCATGGCAGGGAAACTGGGCTTATCTCTCCCCATCCAGTGATTCCTGTGGGGTCTCCTTTAGAGCTGCCTCAGTTGTGAAAGAGCACAAATATCATGTTTGCAGGCTAAAGAATGATTTTTTTCAGCAGAGCAGAAACAGATACTTTGTGAAGAATAATAAAATAATGTCATATTTTCAGCTAATAATGAAAAGAGCCAGAGATTAATTATTTTTAAAAAGTCTGATTCCTATTTCAGCTACTGAGGAGCTTTAATCATCACTGTAAGATGAATGTTTCATTGGTATTTATGTTAAAAGCAATTTCTAACATCAGTCAGGATTTCAAGTTGTTTTTAACCCTTTGTATTTCCTGTAAAATTCATATATATGCATATGAACAGACACAATAATGCTATTTAAGGCCATTGGAACTGAGAGCCATAGACTGAGAACAGAGAAAATAGTATTTTGAAACTGTTCAATTAGCCAAAATTTATCTTATGAATTATAAGAAAAACAGATTTTCTGTCTCCAAATTCTTAATGCTGGCAAATTAGGAATCTCTCCCTGCCTAGTTAGTTACCAAGGCATGGGTTTTTAAAAGCCTCTGATATTCTAAGCCAAAATTGTGAATTTCAACTCAGAGGACTGGCAATTGTCCACAAAGTTGTATAAATAGCGTTACTTACCCTTCTGCTACAGACACAGATTTTATTTCTGACTACAAGAACTTGAAAATATGTGCTGGCCAGTGATTCCTGACCAGCAAACACCTCCTGTGTTGCAGAGGAGGTGGCTTTTAGTCTCCTTCATCTCTTTAGCTTCTTTTTCACTCTACATCAGTTTTTGTAAACACTTGTGGGGAATTCTTTGGTGTGCCCAAGGTTTTTATCACCATAATTACTCACAGCACAGTAGGTTGCTCGGTCCAAAATGCAAAGTGCAAGTCCAGTGGTCCATGACTGACCACTTTATTAACGTCAATATTAAAATGCTTCATATCAAAAGGAGTGGAAAAAAATATAATCCCAGACAATCTTTGGACAGAGGCAGCCTCAGTTTTGTCTGTTGGAAAAGGTATAACCTGTGTGTTTGCTCAACATGGAGAACAAGCTCCTAATGGTTTTCCATACATCTGGGCCTGTAAAAATTTAAAAGAGAAAATCAAAACCCACAACAAATTATTTACCAGGGGAACCTCCAATAGACATTATCATGTGAATGTGTGATTACTGCAGATAATTATTGCTTCTCCTTTTGTTCTTGTTCAGCTCATTGGAAAAATTACGTGCGATATTTCTATAATACCATTTTGGGTTTGGGTTTATTTTTCTTCAGAAACAAGCAACAATAGAGTGGTCCAACACACTGTAGAAGGTCAGGGATCTTATAACAGTGTCACAGGACCTTGAACATGCATTCATACATTGGAAACTACTGGCTTGTAATTTGTAAAAATCAGGTGAAAGACACCCACTAATTTCCAGTAATTGGATGAAATTCAATTATCTCCTTCAGGCATCAGATCATTAGAACTCCAACTGTAAATTCTTCATTGAAGGGCTGTAAGCTCAACCCCGTGTCAAGAGGAAAAAAGATGAAGAAGAAGGGTGACACTTGGAGGAGCTTGGCCAGGTGATATACCTGCTACCCCTACATTCCCCCTGACCCTGCTGCCCTACAAGGACGCCCCTAAAGCCCCTCTGGGTTTGTGCTGGATATTTGGATATTTATCCCTGCCCTTACATGTGTTCAGCTCTTGCATAATTGTGGCCCAATGTCTCTGAGCTGGGCACGCTGTAAAATTCATGAGCAGATAGCTTTGCAAATATATAGCTGACTGTTTGGAATGGAAGAATTTGCTCCTGTGTAATAATTTGGTGCCAGTGGAGTTTATGGCCAGAGAATTCTTGTGTCACAGTCTAGCAGGAGCGTTCAGGAATCTTCTTATGCTCTGGCTAATACTGAACAGGTGGATGCTATCATTTGTAATTTATGTATTTATTTATTTATATTTTACTTTTTATTTCTGTTGGGGCAAAATGCTCTGCATAACAAGCTGACATAAAATTTAAAATGCACAGGGGTAGAACTGTAAGTTAACTTTATCCCCCCGGATTTATTGCCAGCCCTTTACACTGAGCTGCATTTGCATACATCAGAGATTCCTGGACTGTGCGTGTGTCCAGGTCACTTATTCATTATTATAATTTATTTCTAGCACAGCAATATCTCGAGGCCCCAGGGAGAGGCAGTTACACATACATGCATATAATGAAAAGAGAGTTCTTGCCCCGAATTGCTCAGCGCGGAGCTGCCTACTTGGTACAACAGCATCCCATGCAGAGATGCCAGAGCTGCCTCTAAATGAGATTATACATTTGTGTAGTATAGTATAATGCCACGCAGAGACACTCTCTGTCCTGGAAGCAGTGTAGTTACATCACTACAGACCTGTATCTGGGCTAAATTTGCAGTAAATAATGTATAAACTGACAGCTACAATGCTTCTAGTTTCAGTTGTCTTTGAAAGTGCATTTTCCTGTGCAGATCTGTTCTTTAAATTTGCTGCCTAAACAGAATGGGTAAAATAACAGCTAAAAGTTTAAAATTGTCACACTCAGGAGAGAATGCAGGGGATTTTTTCTCTGTGGTTTTATCTGTCAAAGTAGGATAATGTTCCTTGAGAGCATCTAAATGAACCTGTCTTCACTGAGGGAAAAAAAAAAAAGGCACAAAACTACATAAAAACCCTGACAACCCCTCCCCCCTATCAAACCCACAACCCAAATCAATTTATTTAGCTTTAGTAAGTAATATATTTTAAATTCTCACTCCTTGCACACAGAGGTAGACCCATCTAGAATGAATTACTCAGAGTAGTAATGAGGTTCTTACAATGACAGACGAAAATGAATTAACGCTAGATGATGAAGATTTTTTTTTTCTTTCTTTATAAAGTATTTTACTACCGGCAGGAATTAGTGCAAGGAATTCCCATGGTCTGTGCTGTGCAGGCCGTCAGATTACATTAACACAGTGGTCCCTTCTGACTCTACAGTCCATTAACTTAAGTATGAAGTTAGAGGAGAAAGGGGGATAAAACTTGGCAGTGGAAGTAATTGATTTTTTCAGGTCAGAAATGAAATCAAATCAGAACAGCAAACATCACTTAGGATCAGCATTTTTATTTATTTATTTACGATGTTCAGCAAATTGAAACAATTTGCTTTGGGTTGAGTATCCACATCAACCTGGGATAATCTGATTAAATTCCTTTAAGAACATGTTTAATAAAAGCACAGGTGGAATTTATAAAACCCAGGGGCAGATGTGAAGGGTGTCCTGGGGAAAAAGGAAGTTTATAGACTTTTTAGTCCCTTTGAGGAAAATTTTTGTCAGCTTGATCCTCCATTTTTTTATTATCTAGATGTGTCCATATGGATTGCTTTTTTATTTTTCACAGATATGTTAAAAAATAGGCATTACACTTTGTTTTTTGTATCCAAGGATGTTTGAGAGCTGAATTTGCAAAAGCAAGCTCAAAGAACATAATGATCTTTGTTACAAGATTTACTTTGCACTAATAACGACAATATGGAACAGATAAACAAAAATTAGAATAAGGAGTATGGACATTACGTATAAAAACATTGCAAGGGTCCTCAAACTATGACATTTTGTTCTGTTTTGGAATGCAAAAAAAAAGTTCTGAGTTTCAATGAGATGCTGATATTCTGAGCTACAATATTAGTTACATCTGTGTTTTATCTACTCTGACAATTCTTTATATCTCTCTCTTTTGGGACTTTTAGCCTAACAATCAATTTCAAGAGGTTTGAATCTTTCCCCATCCTCAGAATTCAGTTTATTTCCCCAATGGCCAGGTGTATTTGAAATGAAGATGCTGAACTAAAAGTAATTAAATAAATAAAGTAGAATTAACAATAAATAAAAGGTTAGTATCTCCCTTTTCCCCATGGCTAATTTTTTTCCCCAGAGGTCATAAAAGCTGCTGGAGCAATTATCATCCTGTTACATTCTGGAAGAGCAGTTTTAAATAATTTAAAAAATAATCTGTTTTTTTAACATAATTACTATCATTATATTTTTTACATGGGAGTGAGCTAAGACATAAGTACCTTCCAAGTCAATAAATATCTTAGCCTGAGGCCCTAGAACTTTATCTGTGAATTGTTTATTTTACTAATCCTCCCTAGAAAAAGAAAATAATGATTGCCTAATGATAGTAGATGTGAGTTTTCTGTTTCAATTACTAAGCAGGACACCAAAATATTTTTCAATATTTACAGGAACATCTCTTGAACCTGGTTGGAAGTGGAGTATAAAGTGAAACATGGGACGTAAATCCACAGGTATTTTTTTCCTGCTGCACACAAAATAAGTGTCAACATGAGAGTTTGGCTGCCTCCATGAACCATGCAGGAATCACTCCTCTGCTGTTAGTCAATCAAGCCCCTGGGGAAGGAAAGATCCCATTTACTAATAAGATTTCAAGGGTCGACAAGGGAAGACTTTTCATTATAATGGTCTTGTTTTCTGAGGAATGGTTAAAGACTTCCCAAGGTGAAGTACTGAGAGATGTAATCTCTTTCTAATCTCCAGGAACTGCCACTTTCTGTTATCGATATTGCTTCCCCACCATGGGCTACAGCTCCAGAAAATGCTCAACACATGCCTGACATTAGGCACATTTTCAAAATCCATTGATTTCCACAACATTCAAGCATGTGTCTAAGGAAAAATTATGATTCCTTCTTCCTCTTGGGAAAGGAAATTATCCCCTGATTTAAATAACATCATGCCTACATATCAGTAAATAATTTAAGTTCAAGATCCACAAAAAGGTATATAAGTAATCATCTCATTCCCTATGCATATTTCAAATTTCATTTTCAGGGCCGTTGCTGTTAACAGCTACTAATCATGGATTCATAGAATAATTAAGGTCAGAAGGGACCTCTGAATATTATCCAATCTAGCCTGGTACTAAATGCAGGCCTAATTAAATCAGGTTGCACAGGACCTTGCCCACTTGAGTTCTGAGTATCTCCAAGGATGGAGGTGCTATTATTACTTTTTTCTTTTTTTCTGCTGTTGTTATTTTTGTTGCTATTAAAATGGTATAGTGTAAAAAATGAAGTACAAGTTGAGACTCTGAACACTGCCAGTTCTGTCATCACTACCCCCTTATGTACTTGTAATTCATCCTTTAGGTGGGATCTGCTCCCCAAAGATGCAGTGAAAATTTGTTATTCGAGTCAATACAACAGGAGCAAAAA
The DNA here is from genome assembly GCF_027579445.1 of Ammospiza nelsoni. Classification (NCBI taxonomy): domain Eukaryota; kingdom Metazoa; phylum Chordata; class Aves; order Passeriformes; family Passerellidae; genus Ammospiza; species Ammospiza nelsoni. The sequence continues at coordinate 84,142,099 of NC_080669.1, read as the reverse complement.
AAGTATTGTGTCATCTGTATAAAGGAGGAGAGGGAATCCATAAAAATGCTTGACTGGAACAGCAGTTAAAACAGGAACACACCTAAAAGCTTGAAGACAGAGATATTCATACCATTTTTTTGCCATTGTATCTGTTTTTCTGATGGGTGAGGGTAAAAAAAGGGGATGAATCACCCACAGCAGGATGCTGCAGGTGAGGCACAAGTACAAGGGGAAGGAGGGAATGATTCTGATCAGGAAAACAGGGGCCAGGAGGCTGATTTCCTTGCTGTCTGATGGGAGCTTGGAGCTGGTGCTGGACACAGCCCAGGGAAATAGCAACTCAGAAATCAGGGACACCAGTGGTCAGATTCCCTGGGGAAAGTAGTTTCTAATTAAAAACTGAAAAATATGGATGAGAAGCTAGTTTAGGAAAAAGAGATTGGAGCAAAAGATTGAGAGGACAATGCCTGTAAAATCTCTACGGATTATTACAGAAACTATTCCATTTAAAGTACCATTTTTTTCCCCTCTTAAAATAAGCCATGTGAGAAGGGGAACTGTAAGGAAGTAAAAATCACCCACTGATCCAGGAGCCACATCAAGCAGCATCCTCATGCTCTCCTGGGCCTATCACAGAAACCAGACACCATTTCCATTTCCTTAACTCCTACTGCTGCAGCACTTTATAATCCCATTCTTTTGTTCTGCTTCTTTCTCATCATTTTGCTCTATAAAAAGCAGATGGGATATATTTACAGAACTTATTGTTCCTAAGGTAGCACAGCCTGTAAGTTATTCCTGAGCATCCACTATCAGATCCTGATGGATGTCCTGAGCCGTTTATACAATCTCTGTGAAGTCAAAATTGAATATGCTTTTTCATTCTGTTCTGGTCCAGCAGTAGCACCAAATCTCCTCCCTTATATCTTCATCTCCTTTCAGCTGTTTTCCCTTGGATGACCCCCAGATCTTTTTTAATTTTTTTTTGTTTAGTTTTCTTTCCCCCTTCCCAGTTCCAAAGCACAATGCAATATTTCAATTACCAAACCACGTTTTCTTCCAGAATTCTTCCCATCAATCTCCCCACAATCCTAAAACAAGACCTTAGATATTCAGCCCTCATAACAGGCAGTTTCTTTGTATTCATCTTGAAACAGTTAGACTAAAATAAAAGAATAAATTAATTACCACTTACAGTCCCGGATTTGGATCTAATGCCTGACTTAGCAAAATCCATGAGATGAGGGAAGTTAACTTATGCAGCAATGCACATCACTGACAAAGGGTCCTTGCGCTTCAAGAACTGAGCTGGCTCTTTAATGAGAAAGGAAAAAAATAAAAAGCATAAAAAGCTAATTACATCCCTGCTGTAACTACAGTTGGCAATTAAACTGTATGCACAGCACTCACAAAACAACCAGTAAAACACAGAGCTTCTTTCTCCTCCCAGAGCAGAGACTCTGGCACCCAAAATCCAGGGGGATTGCAGCAGCTTTGTGTCTTGGGGCCTGACTGGGGCATGTTCCATATGGGTTGGGTCTTCACTGGAATTTACAGGAAGCTCCTGTGCAGAGCTGTTGGCTTTGTGTGTGAGCTGCTGTGTGCGCTCCTCGATTCAGAGCTGAGTTTCTGGTGGTTTATTGTGGTGTAAACAGGTCCAAAGGGACACCTGACATTAGTGTGACAAACAGTGTGTCACACTCACCACCTGAGCATGGAAAATCATAATCCATTCTGATTCTATCGTGATTCCTCCGAAGTTTCAGTTTAATTTTTGTGCAAATGAGGGCCAAACCCACCGCTTTTATGCCACATGGATGTTTTTACTGTCACTTTAAAAGCTATCTCAGAATAATGCCTTTCTTCCTAAAATTTATTTTCTTGCATTAAGACACATTTTTCTTTGGAAAGGTCTGTGTATGCTGGTAAACAAAACAGAAAGAGCAAGTATAAGTATACACTGATAAATTTAGCTCCACATAGGAAGTCAGCCATTGATTTTGTGAAAACTGCTGGACTCATCCTGTGCATTTTGCTTTGGTCACTGCAATTTAGGGCTCTTGTAAACAGCTCTTTCAGAATCAGTAATGGGAATACATTCTTTATTGGAGAAGCAGGGAGTCCAACAGCATGGATGTCACATATTTCACACCAGTAGGTCTGAGTGGAAAAAACCAGTCCCTCATCACATTTAAATCACTTGAATAAAACCACTAAAACCAAACTACACTTTCTTCCAATATTTTAAGAGATTCGCAAGATGTGAGTTCTGTGGGGAACTGTAATAAACATTTTTCCCCAAATATCTGAACAAAATACCCTGATTTTCATGAATTACTTGTGTTTTTCCTTTATCTCATGTGATCTAGGAATTATCACACCCTTTATTCTATGCCAGCAGATTAAAAGATTTAGTACAAATCTAATAAAAAATGAGTAATATATCCATTCTGCTTGGCAACCTCTTCAAACACCACCACCTATAATCCAGTAGATAGCTGCTTATCCTGATTAGCAGAGGACATGTTCAAATGTAGAGGTATCATCTAGCAAGCTACTGAACGAGGCTATCCTGATATATCTATCCCTGCAGAAGTAGGAAAACTCGGTTGGAGTCAGTATCTGCTGGCAGGTGGTGAAGAGAACAGGAGCATTAAAAGGAAGAAGATCTAAAGGAAAGATTAAGCCATAATCACTGAGAAAGTTTCTGTAATAGAAAATCAAGGCACCGCTTTGCATGGTTCCATTCTGTCTGGGTTGTTCAGGTTGGCATTAAACAATATAAGATTAAGCACTTGTCAGATGAACTAATGAGTTTTGGATTGATTTCTGTCTTCTGCAATGCTACTAGCATTTTTGACAAATATGATTTATAGGGCATTCTTTGGGCCTGTTCATGAGAAAAGCTGTTTATTTTGGTTGATGGACAGGGTTTCTAATGTTCCCAGTGGAGTGTGCAGATGGCAGGAAGGACAGTAATCTTTGAGACCATCTCTCAATGTCTAGGGTATGTCTCTTATAAATTTGTAATCAAGATCTCAAGAAACTAATGTGGGCAGGCTTCCTCTGAAATTGTTTTTGCGACCTTTGGCCAATATAATGCTCCCTGAAAAATGTATGTCTGGTACTTTTGCTGTTTAGTAAATGGAGCTTGTATAGGCAATCAAGAAACTATACTTTCCTTTTTAACTGATGTGACATATATATGCAGAGTTTTGCACATTTACAGTTCTATTCCCTCTGGCTTAGGAGCCTTTCTTTTGGTACATTTTATGTCCATGGATATTTAGTGCATTGGTAGACTACAAGGAAAAAAAAAAAAAAAAAAAGCAGCCAGGCAGTCTGTGTTAGAAACCTTAATAGAATCTCTAAGACATGAAGATAAAAAATCTAAACAGCTGCACTGCTGAATAATTTTTATTCTCATCAGCTGTTCTGGCCACTGATTGGGGTTTTTGTTTTTTCTATTTGTCTTGCTCATAATTAGATTGTACAGTCTTGGAATGTAGGCCAGGTCTAAGCTGATATGGTTGCACTGACTGAAAAAAAAAGCTACACCAATACAGAGAAAAAACATGGGCCTCTCTGCCACCAGTTTCTTACCTATAAAACTAAATCATCAGTTTTTAAAGAGGGTTTAAAATACATTAAGTAACACTCATATAAGAATCACCTGAAAGCTTCAGAGGGGAAGAATAATTGCAGTGTGGGTTTAGACATTTAAGGTGGACTGTCCCCACAGCTGTCAGGTGATGAATGTTGGTTGACACCATGCTGAGGTGATCCCACAGTTTGACTCCAATTCCAGTCCTGCAAGCTGTCAAAAATCTGGCTTCCTAACATGAGGAATTTAGGAAGTTTGATTTTCAGAGGATGCAAACTGCTGTCATATTTAACCTTAGGCTTAAAAGTTCGAAGCCTTTAACCTGTCCAGTTACTCAGATCCTTCTGTTCTCTTGAGTCCTATTACTAAATCCAAAGATTTGCACATTTTTCCCACACCCCTTTCTCAAGGAAGGACAGTAATCTGGGTGTATATCTTAGTACAACCCCTAAATTTTCAAGACCACTCTGTCTCTGTACCCTTGTGCCTGTGGGATGAGGATTTTTCCTCAATAAACACAGAATCCTGGTTGAATATCAGAAGAGGCATAATGATGCTCCATTGGAGAGCTGAGACACTGAAGAATTGATTGCCTCTGTTATCTCCAGAGGCCTTTGGCACAGCTTGGGGTGGTCTTGGGCACACAAGACATCCACACAGGACAGACAGAGGTGACACAGAGCCTGTACAGAGAACAGTTGTGCCCTTCTGGTTAGGCAGCTGCTTAATGGCTGTGATTAAGCGCCAAATTCAATCCTTGAACAAGGCTCTGGGAAGCCTCCTGCTTCAATCCACTTTTCTCCCATTTTCCTTCCCCAGCATTGCCACCAAAAGCATGTTGGATGGTGGAAGAAACACTAAGAAGAGTGTCAGCAGAGCTGGGAACCAGGTCAGTGAAGACAGCTCAGCAAACAAGGGCTGCAAAACAGCAAGAGGCAGCCAACATTGCATAATGAGTGAAAATCACAGGAACATATTTACCAGAATATGTTAGATATTAGGATGAATTAGAGATTAAGAAGATTAGATATAAGGAAGAAATTCTTGCCTGTGAAGGTGGGGAAGCCCTGGCACAGGTTGCCCAGAGCAGCTGTGTCTCCCCCACCCTTGGGAGTGTTTAAGGCCAGGTTGGATGGGGTTTGGAACAACCTGGGATAGTGGAAGGTGCTCCTGCCCATGGCAGGGGGTGGAACTGCATGAGCTTTAAGGTTCCTTTCCATCTCAAACCATTCTGTGATTCTGTGATACTTATTAATGAGGTAATGACTACTAAGACAATTTTTTATATCTTGTAATAGGACCCAGACTATAGAGAAAAAATAAGCTCCCAAGTCAGTACAGGACCAGAAAAGCCCAACATGCAAACAGCCCTTTTATACACTGGACACACATTATTATTGCCAGAGCTGTTCCTTGGCTCAGAGGGCTTTACCCTTTTTATCCACAACATCCTAAATATCCTGACTAGTTTTTGCTTCCAGTTGGATTCAGCTAAACAATGCAATCACTTTTCAAAGGAATTTGTAGTCCAAGCACCCCTTTGCTCTCACTTTAGGGAGGTGCCAGGTCTCTCTGTTGAGGCTGCAAGTTATTGCATGCATTACATTACTGAGGCATCAAATCTGTGCTGAAACACTGCCACTTGTAACCTCGGAGCTGCTGCCTCATTATCTGTGAGCACACAGGTCGTGGTGGCTTTGGAGCTGGGCTCTGTGTGCAAGCACAGCGCAGACACAGTGTCAGCCTCCTCATTTACAAATTACACCACCTCCTTTCTCTAAGAGTTCATCACTAAACGTGTTCCAGCTTATTCCTTCTTATCTAAGCCCCCATGTCAAAACTGTACAATTTAAGGTGAGTTCTCACTGCAAATTTGTGCAGCAAAAATTAGTGATTGCTTGCCTCTGTTGAAGATGCCTCACTGAGCAATCACAATTGCTTTTCCCACTGTCTGTGTCCTGTTGAACACTCTCCTACTACTGTCAAGAATATCCTGATCTTCCCTCTCTTAAGATGTTATTAAGTGAAGACCTAGAAGTTTGCACAAGAAGTTCTTGCTATTACTCCCTCTGCTCTTGAGCTTCCACATTGTAGAAACAAATTTAACCATCTTTAACCTGACTACTACATTAACCATTTCTTACTATGTTTTATCCAATTTTTCTTCTGCATTGATGATGCCTTCCTCCTTCATGTCATTAGCAAATTTCATAAGCAATCTTCATGCCAAGATTTTTTAAAAAGCTAATAATGCATGACCCCTGCCCTTGTAATAATAGTAGGCTATTTCTAGCCTCCCATTACCTCTTGTATTACATTTTCTTAGCTATTTAAAGAATCTCAATGGAATCTCCACTTTTTATTCCTTAACTGAAAATACCTTATGTGGCAATAACAAAACTTAATATTGTGATTTAGCTCTACTGCAGTGATGACAGGTTTGGTTTTTTTTTACAAAAAACTATTTGATTTGAGAAAGATATTGATTTTAGCTATGTCATTTCTTCATTATTTCCATCATTTCAGTATTCATTCCTTGGAGAAGTTGTGCATATTATTGAGATCAACTGGTGAACCTGAAAAGTAGTGGATAATTTGCTTTCCCTTCACTATCTGTGGTGCCAAGTTTTTTATTTTCCTTTTGTTATACATGATGGTTTTTTAAATTTTTCTTTTATTGTACATGATAACACCTAAATTAATGCAGACATGATGTAATTCAACATGATGTGATTCTTGAGTCTTTCCTGTGCATGGCCAGGAGTTGGACTTAAATGATCCTTTTTTGTTCCTTCCAACTAAAAAATTTCTGTGATTCTCTGATTTTGTGAAATATTTTTTTAATCAGTTTGTTATTTTAAGGGAGTTTATGACAGTGTCTATCACACCCACAAATATTCAGGAATAAAATTCACGAAACATTGGCTCTATGTTGTTCAATGTCATTTTAGGACCTATATCTTTATTAACATTCCAGCATTATTAGGAAAATTATTTAAAAAGACAGAAAAAATATCCACCTTTAGGACCATGTGCTAGCCATAGTTTATTAATCTCAAAAAATGGAAAAATAAGAATTGTGCTGAATTGTGCTCACTCCTTCCCCATCACCATTAACTCATGCCCACAGGAGGATGTCCCAGCTGCCACGAGCTGTATGCCCTCTGCACCAGCACCAGGACAAGGCAGATTTTTCTCACACAGGACTGTGAGGTTTTCCTTCCCTTAGCCCCTTTCTGTCTGCTTTGGCTTAGGCATAGCTTATACTCACAAATTCTTGGGGTCACAACTTGTTTGCAGCGAATTCCTGCCAAAGTTCATAGAGTTAACTCAGGGCTCAGAATGAAAACTCACTTTTCCCTGCAATTTTATTGACCCCTGCAGTCAGTTAATCCCCCCTCCCTCAAATGAGTGAGAGAGTGCAGCACAAAACCCATTCCTCACCACTGTTTTTCTTTGGTTTGATCTGTTAAGAGCAAAAGTTATTCTGCTTCCCCTGTTTGGCCCCTGCAGGTTAAAAGGACAGATGAATTTGGGTGAAATAGTACAACTGTCACCTACTGGTTTCAAATGAGGGTCTGGGAAAGGATTGCTTAGGACTTCAGGTGGCAGATGATTTTTTTTTTCTAATACTGCAGATCAAAACTTATTTATTGGAAGAAAAAAATGCTCTTTAAAAAATAATTCTTTTGATGTGATATTATAGGCACTCCAAACTTCACCTTCTGTCCTCAAAACTCTGCCATTCTTAGCCAATATCAAATGAATCAATCCCAGACTCTTATGGATGATTATTACTTCTGTGTTTATAGCAATTAAATCTCATGGACACGACTCTTCTCATTTTCCATCTGTTCTGTGTCAACGAGCTGTACCAGTGACCTTTTCTACAACCACGGCCATTCTCTGTTTGTACTGCAATTTCCACACTTGTGCAGTGAAAATAATGACAACTTTCCTTCCAAGGGCATGGGAAGATATAACAATGAATGATGTTCCACGGGCCTAATTCAAAGTCCACTGAAGTAGCAGAGAACCTTTCAGCTGGATTCAGCACGCATTCAATCAGGTGCTGTAAAAGCCAGATCATTCTACTGCGCACCAAACCTCAGGGCTGATGTAGCCCCGTGTTTCAGACAGCAAATCATGCACCCATCAACCCTAATTTCTGCAAACATGTTTGTTTGTTTATTGATATATTCACTGTTCATTTCTCGTTCCACAATTTTCAGTCCTTGGCAGGCCCCCAGTAAAAGTACACAGTGCTTGTTGTCTGGAATGCTGCTCTGACATTTCCCATCTGAGTCATATGGCAAGGGTTTTAGTGCAACTACTGAAAGAGAAGGATAGAAATATAACCAATTGGGATATGTAGATATGTTCCCTTTTTTTTTTTTTTTTTTTTTTTTTGCTTCTCAAATGATGAACTCCCTAGAATTTTTCAGGTTGGTGCAGACCTCTGGGTAAATTTTATTTACATAGATATCTTTATGTTAAATGTCCAAATATGACCATTCTCTGCAGCCTTTCCTGGAGCTTTCAGAATTAGGCTGTGCACCATAGGCTGTGTCTGTCCTGGTAAATTAGATGTTTCTAGTGCTGTTCTCTGTCAGCGAGGCCAACAGGAAAGGATCAACCCAGTTCACACAAATAACATTTCTGGCTGTCCAGAGCTGAGTGGCTGTATGCAAAGTGCCAGCTGAGATTGGCTTCCTGCCCATGAAAACTTCCAGTCTATTTTGGGACCTGTTTGTAAGGCTGAGAGTCAGCCCAGGTCAATGCCGCATGAGGTAAAACTTCTACAAACAGTTTGAAAGCCCATTCTCCAGAATCTGGGAACGCTCCTGGGTAACGGAAACCTCTGAGGAGAGCAGAAAGCAGACTGAAATGGTGCCTTTTGATGAATAAATAATTTTACTTAAGATCAGAAAAGTGTAGTGCAACCAAGAAAATTCAGGCATATAATTTGGTCACCTGACACCATCTTCAGCTATCTCTGTTCATAGCTAATGAAGAAAAACATGTGCCTCCAGAGACTCATCTGGAGAAATGGCATCATGTGTGAGGAGTTTTGCTGCCTTTGTGTAGTTGGAAGTCATGAATAGCTTGATCCACATGAGACTTGGAAAATCCTACTCTTCCTTTGATACATAAAAAATATTTCTAATTCAAGTTTTCCTCTATTTATTTTTTCTTTTTTTCCCAAAAATCTATTTGTTTTTAATTTCCTGACTCTTTAAAATAAACTGTATTTGGAGAGAGCAAAAAGTATACCTGAAATTAGTTGAGTTTATACACAATGAAGACTTAAGACCAAATCTCATGGCAAAGATGGAGAAGCATTGGTAGTTTGCCTGGGGCAGCTCCTGCATGGGAGTATTTTAAGAACAGCCTATGAAACAATGTGCCTGCTGATAGTTTCCTGGAGCAAAGGAATGAACCAAGAGACCTACTGAGACCCTGATTATTTTGTTATTTGGAGCCCAGGGTTTTATAGAGTAGTGGTGGTTAAAATCTTATGACTAGAATGTTCCCCTCCTGGACAATAAAAGTAATCAAATTAGAAATTTCAGTTTTGAAGAATGTAAATTTACTCCTATTTTGCCAATATTAAAAATGTCAGTGGTTATATTAGTCAACATTTTGCATAATATAAAACTTTTAAATAAAGTTGTTTAATAATTGTATGTCATTCTCCAATGATTTTTATGTTAAGAACTAAAAGTAAATGAAAGAAACTTTTTTTATCCACTGGTGTTTTCATCATATTAATCTATTGACAGTGAAACAGAGGCAATAGGAAGAACAAAAAAAATTAATTTTGAAGTACTTGTGAATCCTGTAAAGCCATAATTTTGCCCATGTTTTTAAGCGTTAGGAGCCAGTTTGACATCAGTACCCTGAGTCAATAAAGTACTTGAAACACAAATTTTGCTGCCAATTTTGGCAACGTAATAAGTCCTGTGTTCCATAGATACTGCTAAATCAAAATATTTGGACATCCAAACATCATCATGGGAGAAGGAGGCCAGTGGACCTGAAGAGTAGATACAGTTTGTATTTGCTGACATAAATTAAAACAGCTTCAAAGAGAGCTTAAAAATCAGTTCCTGGCCTTTGTGATTCAGTGTCAAAGACTCAGAACAGTATTAATCTGTTTAATAAACCCTGTTTATCTCATCTTTTAACCACAAGATGCACAACCTCTTGTTTCTGAAGAATTCAGCCACATTCCACCTCAGTAATGGCTCCCACCTTTTAATTTAATTTTTTGCACAGTAATCTACTAAACCTGTTATTTACTACTGGAATTAAATTCTTTGTTGTTAGCCTTTTTTTTTTTTTTTTTGTGACTTCACAGATGTAAGCAGAAGTGACCTTCAAGATGAGGAGCCTCATTGGATTTACCACCTGCTCCACCAATGGCCTACAGACCAACATTTAAGGTGTCCAGAATGTATTTTGGTAGTAAGTACAATTTTAGCAGAAATTTAATCAACTTCCCCCTGTTAAATATTTATCCAATTATGCAAGTGACAAGCGAAAAATGAATGAATTCCTTTTAACATAATATAAAATAGCACATAGCAGAAGGGAATTTTATCATTAAAGATATAATGAGATCATGAACACCTCCAAAGGGGTGAGTTAATCAAATAAGGCCATAATATGACAAGCAGCCTGTCAGAAGAAATTCTATTTGCTGCAGTACGCGAGTTGCATTTGAGTTAATAATTGAGTCGTGTAACCACCCTACCAACCTTGTTAGAGGATGTCACACTCAGCCTTGCTGATGAAGGAGGACAAAAGTGGATGGTTTGAAAGGGGAATTCCCAGAGCTGATATTGACAGTGGGTGTAATTACAGGAACTGCTGACTGACAGATACAGACCTTTCCCTCAGGTGTACATAGTGTGTACTGCCGTGCCTTCTTCAAAATAATGATGCCCCAGGCATTAAGTGTATCTATTAGCATGTGTACTTGAAGAACTAGCTGTTTAGAGCACAGTCTGAAGCATGTCACTGAAGAGGCTCAAGATATATACTTTTCTTTTGAGAAGGAAGAATTTAAGATTCATACCCTTAGCTGGTCCAAAATCTTACAGCTCCACTGACATGAGCCCAGCTCTTGTGATTTACACGGGCTAATGCTTTGTCTCACAGTATGTAATCTTTTTCCATTAATATTTACCTGCTGTTCCATAATGACTACAAAATGCCTGACAATAGCTAGACAGTGGGAGTTCTGTGACTGCCACTTACTACACAAATCATCATCAAGCTACTCGTACCTTGCGCTTCCTCCATTTTTCTGTCACATCCATCTGGTGTCCCTCCCACACAGACTAGGAGTAGACACTGCTTCCAAGTGCAGTTATCCTGCATTGGGAGGGAAAATAGTGTTGCAAGAGCAAAAGGCAAAAATTAGCATGTGATTTCTAATAGCAACAACATGATAACATAGAGGCTCCTTCCCCCCAGAAGATCAAGAAACTCAGAATAATATGCAAGTTGTATTTGTAAATGTAAGGTACTAAGAGATTAAAGGATTAGTCTGTGATCATAATATTGGCAGATCTTCCAGCTGTAAAAGCAAAGTAAGGGAAAAAAAGAGTAAATTCATTTTAAGAATAACTTCACTACAGGTACAAAATATTATCAAGTCTAAAGCTGTGCAGAAGCTGTCATAATGAATCATGAATCCTGTCAGAAGTCATTGAAATTCATACTTTGTGAACTTTCTGAAAAAGAACCAAATAACTGCTGACACAGTTTGCTAGCTTTGGATAAGTTTGTCTTTTGAAAACTTCAAGAATTGAAGGCTCAGCTCACACAGAAGGAAGTGCCATAGATTTAATCTGAAAATCATGCTAACTTGTCTACAATGACCTATGTTACTGATCATCATACTATCTTCCTGGTCTTGTGATCTTCATATAAAAGAAGACATGACTATGACACCTCTGAACCTTTTCCACTTGAAACACAGCTTCATCTGAAAAGAATAATTTCCAGGAACTCGAATGTAACAGTCATATATATCTGAAATGTCTTGAAGAAGAAAATACTGTCAGAAAATACTGTTTCTGGTGGGCAGAAATAACACCAGTAGCCATAACATAGACATATATATTATAAAAAAATATATATATATATATTAAAAAATCAATGGTTTACATTGGATTTCAGATGATCCTTATACAAGACTGTCTTTACCACTTATCTTGTGATTCTACCATAAACCCATAATTCACTATCTTTTCCCCTTTCTAGTGAGCCTTGCAACATTTTATTTGTGAATCAATTTCTACCTGTCAGCTCAGAACAACTGAGCTTCGCTTCCCCCGTCCTTTGTCTCTATCTATTCCTAGTTCCTTTAATACAGAGAAAACATCTCTTTTATGGGTTACTGCTGCACCTGCTGCAGTGGGACACTCACCTCGGCTGAAGAGACAGGCACAGTTTATCAGAAACCCCAAAACATCCTGCCCTCCTCAGACAGTGAGGTTTGGAGTGCTTACAGGACACTTACAGCCCTGTCCCCAGAGGGCACCCAGCGCCTGGGTCTGCAGACAGATGCTGCTGACAGCTGCTCGGCGTTTCTGCTTCAACTCCTCCCTAATTTTGCATTGCGACCCTTTGCTGACTTTGTTTGATTAGTAAAAATATACATTAAGCCAGATGCAGGGGGTGGGGTGGTCTTTAAGTAGCTGCCATGTGCAAATGGGTCTTTTGTACCCATCAGGAAAGAGCAAACAGCTTCAGAGAGGAATATTAAGTGGCACCCAGTAAAATCATGTAGCAGAGGAAGTGATGGACATGAGGTAGATGGCAATGCATTAAAATGCATCTCCTGTGTGTCTAAGCACTCAAAATTCTAAAGCACTGAACAAGCTTCTGCTAGCTCAGACTGGAAAACATCACACAAAGAGACAGCAATTTTAGTCTCAGGAACTGGGTGAACTTAGTTCAAGAAATCCCAGGCATAGGATGTAGGTACAAGCCATATAGGAAAAATACCTATAGGAAACCATCAACCACAACAAAAAGATTTAGTCTCCTAAAAGAGAACCTAAGGTGGTACCTAAGCACCTCCTAGTTCGGGCTGTTCATGCTGTCAAGTTCAGTTTTTCAAGCAGCTGAGTCTGTGATCTGGTCTTAGCTGAGCTCAGTGTAGGCCTCCAGAGGCAGGTGTCTGTGTGTGAGGTAGATTTCTGAGCTGTTTTGCAGTCAGTGGAATGAGATCATGCAATCCCATTTATTACAGCGACCTGAGTGGGCCGCTGCTGGTGAGAGAGAGACAGTGAATCTTGTATCTTGATCAGAAGGCTTATTTATTAATATATGATATATAATACATTATTACTATACTAATAGAATATAGAGAGAGGTTTGCAGAGCTGCTAGCTAAGCTAAGAATAGATAGAAAAGAATCCACAACAAAGTTGTGTCCAGGGACTCAGTCCCCTGGCTTGCACTGATGATTGGCCCTTAATTATAAACATAGAAAATGAGCCAATCAAGGTGAATCCTATTGCATTCCACAGCAGCTGATAATAATTGTTTACCTTGTCTTCAGAGACCTCTGGCCTCCCAAAGACACAGAAATCCAAAAGGAAAGATTTCTGTGGAGAAATGTCTGCGACACCCATTTGCATTCAGTGCACACCAGGCTGGGTGGAGCTTTGCCCAATGTGGTCTAGGGGAAGGTATCTCTGTCCATGGCAGATGGAACTAGGTGAGTTTTCAGGACTGTTCCAGCTCAAGCCATTCTAGGATTCCATGATTCTCTGAATTTAGATGAGTAGCCAGTTTGTGATGGTGATTTGTGCCAGAGAAGGATTCAACAGGACCAACCACCCTGACAAGCTCCCCACTGGCTGTAAAGACAGCTTCACCATCCAGCACAAAAGTAGCCACTTAATTCTAGATATTTTAACCAAACTCTAGATCCTACTGGCTGGGGTGAGGCCTTCTTGGAGTGGGGTTTCAGGGTTTTGTTACATTTCAAAAAAGGTGAATGTTACATGTGGACTTGTCCAGACTGAGGAGGCCCATGAGAGCAGATTTTGGAAATTATTCTCTTTTATTCTGTTAAGCTGACAGAGTGCTGCCCATAGAAAAATGTGTTAACCTTGTCAAAGTCAGAAGCACCACGTTTTATTCCTGGTGAGTAGGACTGACTCACTCAGGTCCGCCTGTCAAGCACTAGGTCAAGGATAGCAACACACCAAAGCAGGATGTCAAAACAGTACCAAATCCTATCAGATTCTCAAAGAATCGTTACCCATGTTAAATCTTTGTGTGATTGCTCCAAGCACGTCCCCTATTTCAGTCACAAATTAAGCTTTCAGTTGCTAGTGAGGCTGCCTATGAACTTGCATATTCAGTAGGCATTCTGGCAGGGTACCACAGCATGAAGACACAGAAGGCTAAACAGCAGAGCTATAAATAAAGTGGGATCCTGCTTCCAAGAAATGCTAACACCTACACAGCTCACTATCTGTAATTTAACAGAGTACTGAAGGACCAAATTTCCCCCTACTTGTCTTCAGAATGAGCAGGGAGAGGAGAACAACTGGAAGTGAATCAAAAGGTAAAGAAATCCTCATGAACAAATAAAAAAAAGGCAAAATAAATAGACAGTGTGTGTCTTAGGGAGATTTAAATTAATTAACTCATGGTGGAGGTGAAGAAGAGAAAATTGGTTATTTTTAGTGTGCCTTTCTCTGCAGTCAGTATGTTATAAACAAGGCATTTTGGTCACATTTTCTGCAAGTCCATGTATTTTCAGAGCTCTGAGCTATTGCCTGTGCTTAAATTTAGATGAGCTGCAGGTTTTTAGATTGCTTCTGTATTTCAACTCCTTTTTTTTTACTTATTTGCTTAATTCCTACAATGTACAAACTTCTTCAGAACAAACTTTGGAAAGAGATCTGGGGACAGTACTTTGAAACTTGGTCAGTCTGATCCCACTTGAGCTGTGTCTTTTCACTTGATGGCCCTCAAAGATTTGTGAATGCTGCAGAAGGTGTGGGGAAGAGTGAAAAAGCTGCAATTTTTAATGTATCATTTGTTTGTCCTTCCCAAGTTGGGACAGATCATCTCTGTCACTTCAATAAAGCTCCTAACAGCAGAGAGAATTCTTTCCTTGTCTTCAGAGCTTGAAGAAGCACAATTGCAATTCTAGTCCAGATGCCATCATGCTGCTTTGAAGAGCTGTGCCAGACAGAGATATTTTAACAGAATTACAATTCTGTGGGTGTATTAGTGCCTGAACCACAAGTCTTCATTAGTATCTATCATCTTGCTCAAAATCCAAATGTAGAGAAAGAGCTCATATAAATTCTAACATAAATAAAATGGATTTTTCTTGGTTTGTCTCAGGAAAAAAAGAAAAAGGTTTGAATTCTAGAAAAGGAAAACTTCAGATTTTTTTTCTTGTTAATTTGGGATTCTCTCTTGAAAAGAGAAAACACAAGGCTTATCTGTAAAGAGTCAGGGAACAGTAACCTGTACTGATTTAGCTGAAGCTACATTCCCACAAAAAAAAATGGAATAAACAACTCAAAAGTTTGTAAACACCTAGAGGATAATATGAGAAGAACATCATTCAATTTATATTCATCAAAAACAAATCACATCAAACTAATCTGATTCCTGTTATGACATGGTAGCTGGCTTTGTTCATGAGGGAGAAGTAGGAAATGTCATATACTTTGACTTTAGCAAAGCTTTGACACTCTCTCCCATGAAAGACTTAGAAAAAACTTTGAGAAACATTTTCCAGGTGACCCTCCAAGGTGTGGGACCATGCAGCTACTGTCAGAGCATCAGAATTAGATAGCTACCCCCAGTCAATACTGTGGGCTATTTAGGATTCTGTCTTAAGTCTGGCACAACTCATAATTCCATAAATGGTTTGGATGAAAGGATAGAAAATATATTTATTGCAGTCACGGAGACCACCAAGGTGAACATTAGGAAATGGTGGAGGAGTGGAATTCAAAACAATTGGAGGGAAGTGGAGGTAAAAGTAAAGTGCTGTTCAGGAAGGTCAAATGTGAAGTGAATCTCTTGGAAACCAGAACCACACACGCCAAAGGGGAATTCTGGCCTGGCAGAGGTGTGGCAGAATGGGATCTGTTTATTATTAATATTAGACTGAGCCAAACAAAAATCACAGATGAATTTATCACAGAATGTTTTGGGTTCAAAGGGACCACCTTGTTCAAACTCAAGGGCAGGGACAGGGACACCTTCCATGAGGCCACATTGCTCCCAGGAGCAAGGCCTCATCATCCTCAAAGTGAAGAATTTATTCCTAATATCCAATCTAAACCTCCTTCTGACAGTTTAGAGCCATTCTCCCTTGTCCTGTCACTTCATGCCACTGTCCAATATCCCTCTCCAGCTCTCTTGGAGCTGATTGAGGTGCTGGAAAGTGCCCTAAGGTCTCCCAAAGCCTTCTTTTCTCTAGGTTGAACAACCACAACATCCTCAGTCACAACCTGAGTCAAAAATCTTGTGTGGGTGCATAGAGAGCACAGCAATTAGAAGGATGGGGACTTTTGTAAAAAAACTCAGTAGAAAATTAGACTGATTTGGTCAGGTGCAGAAAATATGACTTAAGGAAAAGGTTTAAAAAATTAATGTATTTTAATATGGTAAGTAGAAAAACTGGGAGAAAATGTGAAAGAAGCCTTCAATGGTAAAAGGAAGCTTGGGGAAAGAATGAAAGTATTTTGTCTGTCTACTGTTGTTAGGCCAAGAAGTAATAAAGCAAAGAAGATTAAAATCCAGCATCAGGAAATGCTTTCATCACTCAAAATTTCTAAGAAAAATTGAACTAGCATTTGTCACAAGTGACATAACTGACCCTGTCTTTATGAAAGGAGATGGACTACATGACCTCTTAGTGTCCCTTCTAGTCCCATTTTAATTGATTTCTCCAAGAAAGAAAAATATTTCTTTCTCTGAAAGATACACCTATCCTTAACTGAAGCATAAATACCCTGAAAGTAGTAACTGTAACTCCTTAGGCTTCACAAAATACACGAGAGAAACATCTGTGCTCTTGATAAGAAAAGAATAATCTCACAGTTGAGAGTTGTGAATGGAAAGAGATAATCTCAAATTAAATATTTTTAATGTGGGAATTTCTATTTTGATGGGAAAAAAAAAAAAGAAAGACCAGTGCAGCACACAAACCCTACCAATCTGATTTGACAGATTAACTGATATATCACATTTACTGATCTCTTTCTACAAGACCCTGACAACTGAGAATGGGGCAAGGGAATATTAGGGATGTTCTCTCTATAATTCTGACAGATGCAAGAGTGACTCTGGGAGCAGAGGTTCATAAAACACATGGAGCTTTTAATGTTATAATTGTCATTATTCACCCATAACAATGAATTTGCTTTCATTGTTGCTGCTCTGCTAGCTGCAAGTCCTGCTTGGAAGAATGCAACACACAGCCACGAGTCTGGCTCTGTAACTTTCCAAACCTTGTTGGCTCCTCAGCAGCTGAAATGAACCATTCCAACACCACTATCCTGGGCAGATGTGATGCTCTGCACTCCCAGGGCAAAGAGTGCATCAAAGAACACACATCTTAACCAAAAATTCTGATAGATTCAAGAAGGAAGGAAGACACTACTAATTGTTCATGTCTTCCTGCAACTCAATATTGGACAAATTGTCAAAAACAAGCCCTTTTCCCAACCATTCTGCATTCCCCCCCCAAAAAATCCAAAACCAGAACAAGATATACCCTTACAAAAGCAGCTAGAGTAATGAAATAACAGCAGAAACAAGATTTCAATAAAAACTATGTTTCAGAATTTCCATATTAACTGCATTAAGTATTTAAATGTGATGATAGTTTTTCAGAATCCAAACAGTCCTTCAAAGAATTGGAATTTTATTGCTCTACTTTTTAGCCAGTGTGTCAGTGCAATAGAGAATATTCCCCGAGATGCCCAGTGCATCTTTATCTTGGGAATTAATTAAAATTTGATGAGGTATTCTTGTGATGATCAGGCTTTCAAAAAATGAATTTTAAGGTTTTATTAGAATCAAAAGAGTAAGGGTCTAAACAGATGTGTGAAGTCTTTGCAAAATCTATGGATCCTCCATATGCTATATCCATCTGGTCAGATTCACCTCCCTTTTATGACTGAGCAAATTTTTGTACTTCATTCCAATGACTAATTGAATTCAATATTACACGATGTAAATTGGAATAATATTCCGGCCTTTCTTTAATCTCATTTCCTTTCACTTACTTTAATACCACTTTTAAGATGTGACAGTATAATTTAACCCACACGCATCATCTACTAGGGAAAGGAGCTGGCAAAGTTGGTCTTTGGGAGTTGTGAGCCCAAGGTTTATTAAACTTTTCACTTCTATATAACATTGTCTCATCAAAAGTGAAATTTTTCATAAAAGAGGATGATTCATGTTGGGAGTGATGTTTTAAGGGGTGTTGTTTTTGTCTCCTGGGTTCAGCCACACAAACAAGTGAAGCAAAACCAGCAGGGCAGAGATTTCTCTGAATGTGAACAAGAGAAAAAGAAAGGTGGAGCACAAGTTCCCAAGCAGGAGGGCCACTTCTGGTGACAGCACTTTGCACAGAAGAGCTGCCATGAAATATTTTGCCAGTGAAACATCTTGGTCTCATTTTTCCTGATGCTTTAGTGACAACAAATATGGTTTAACTTTCAGATACCTGTTCTTGGGAGAGGGGGGAAAAAGGTGATGAGAGTACAAAAGAAGCTGGAATCCCTTCAAATAGGGATCAGATAGTTTGATTATCATTGTAAATCTAGGTATGGAAGAAAGGGTGAGTTGGCTCAGCCTGCCCAGCATGCTACCCAGTCTCTGACATCATCTAATAGCAGATAGGAAAACAAAATCAGATTGTAGGTTTTTTCCTTCCAAATGGAGTCCTATCCCCTTGTGCATTGCTGCTCCCTAAGTCTTTTATTTAACACTCCTGGACAGCTGTGCTTTCCATTAGTGGATATCCCCAGTTGCTTTTGAGTCCATGCAAAACATAAACTTCCACAATGCCCATAGCAAATTGGCTCAAAGCCCAGCCACAGTAGTGGAAAAGTTATCTTTTATCAGTCCTGTCTCAGAGTTGTCAGTAATCACAATAATCAAACAATCACACAGTCATGGGGCTTAATAGGGAAGGCAAGGTGTGAAAAACCAGCTTCACACTCCACCAGATTTTGAACAGGTACAGAACAACAATAATTTAGACCTTAGGGAAGCATGCTGAATCAGGGTATGATACAAATCCAGCTGCAACACGCCCTGAAACTCAGGAATCCCAGTGGAAAACTCTGTAAAGGCCCAGGGGAGTGTAATGAGTGCAATTTTAAAGCACAGTACCTTTGAAGGTCAGCCTGAGCTGAAGACACCACTTCAAGAAGTGTCTGGTGAGTGGAGGACAGCCATCCTCAGGAGGAGGAACACGGGGTGAGATGTGGGACATTGCTCTTACACAGCAAACTCTGATCTCCTGATGACTGGCCCTGAGAGCACCCATTTGTTTCAGTTAAATCATCAGAAAGGTGTAGGAAAATGTAATGACACACATATATCACTGGTCCAATCTGCATTCATTTTGCAAACATAAAAGCAAGAGGCTTAAAACATATTAATCTACGATTCTCTGGCACTTCAAGAGTGCCTGAAACTTCCATTCTTAGGGGCATGGAGCTGTCGATGGCTGATCTATGTCTTGTCAATTCTAAATCAGAAATAATGAGGCAAATCAGTTACATCTAGGCTGGTGCAAATATTTTTTTTTTCCCCTCTTCTCCTTTGGAACCAATTACCAAAGTAACTCTGAAACAGCTAATGTGAAATACAGTCTTGCCAATCAGCAGATTTTCCAGGAGCATCCATCAGTCAGCTGTCTGCAGCTCTGAGATGGAGCCTAACTCTCTCTAAATTAATAAAAAGAAACCATCTGGAAGACACTTTTCTCCTGAGCAAGAAGCAAAGGCACGCTGGCTGTTCACTAGTGTCATTGCAAAGCACTTGTGAAATGTCAGGAGCAATGGAAATAGTTTCACATATTTACCTGTGTTCTCAAAGCCCTTAATTTGAATTTCACTGTGATTTTTTTTGTCTCCTTTGCTGGACTGGAATTCCTACTTTGAGGCATGACCACATCATAGTACAGAGGGTTCATCTCAGGTGGCAAACCCCAGTTCTAACCATTTCTGAGTGTGTGAGGGAAGCCACCACAGGATCCCAAATCAGAGCAATGAGCCCTCATGAAAGGAGATGGAAAGAAGCAAATGATGCAAAGAAGACCAGAACAGAATCATACAATTAAAGAGCAGAAATGGAACAAGAGTGAAGGAAGGACATGGATAACAATAATGTAGAAAACAGAGCTTAATTTCTAAATGCCAGTGTGACAGATGTAAAATACATAAAACACACTTCACTGCTAGTCCATTACAGGGTCAGGCTCCACTAATGGAAAAGAAACTTTCTTCAAAACATTTTCCTATGTCTCTTCACTCTGGTAGATTGAGCAGCTGGAAAATTCTAAGCACCCTCTTCTGAGGAACAGGGGCCATGGAGAAAAACCTTTTGCAAGTTTCTGGAGGAAACTGAAAATGAACCAAACTATCACCAACTATACATTCCCACAATGTTTAGTTTTATTGCCCTCCTATTTATGTTCATGTTTTCATAGGTGCTTTTTAAAAAATATTTTCCAAGATAATGTATTTTTCTATCAAAACATGCCAGAAATGGGTTCACTCTCACACCCTAGTTCTAGAAAGACACTAATTTTGCTTTGAGTATGTTCAACTGAAATTCATCACCAGTGCATGCAAAGCAGTGGAAAAGAGGTAAGACTTTCACTGTAAAAGCTCCTGGAGGTAACATAAAATGGACTAATGTTCCTATTAGGCTCATCACACTTGGTAGATTTCAGAGCCTGCATAGATTGATTTCCTCTTGGCACAAAGCCTGGACATTTAGGTGGACATTTAAAAGGATTTGCAATCCAGACAGCTTTAAGACTACTCAAAAAAACCCCCCATATATGATCAGAGGTGCATATATTTCTAAACTAGAAGTTGACTGAGCAGTTTTAGTGGTCTATCCTCTATATTCATACAAGAGTCTCATATGAAAGTCATGTAAGTGACATTGGAGCTAGCTTGATATCTTCCTCTTATTTATGCGTATTACACTAAGCACAACTGCAGATTACTGTTTACTTTGAAACAGTAATCTCCAGTTTAGTTACAATACACTTTTTGTTATAAAACAATACAGAACCTATGGTGCAAAGGAAATAATTTGTCTAAATTGTCTCCTTATAAATGGGAACAATCAATGTTTTTCCCCTAAGGAAAAAAACAAAGAAACTTTCTAGAGAGTAGGATGTAGGCAGGATGCTGTAAGATTCAACTTAAATATGTTCCACTACCCATAATTGGTACTGGATGCACAGGCTTTATAAAATCTCCCAGGTGTAAGTCAGGTGGGTTCTGAGATCAGAAAGGCCTTTTTTTTGTTGTTTTGTTTTGTTTGTCCTATAGCTTAGTCTACCCTTTGGAGGGTCAAACTCACAATTCACCTTTAAGCCCCAGTGAATCCCAGGAGTTTTGCTGATCCTCTGCCCAACATGAGCCACAGCTTTAGGAGGACACTTTGAAAAAAATGCCTTCCTTATATGCTTTTTGCTTTTCTTCCTAGAGGACATATTTCTTCAACACAGAAGATTGGAGAATATTATCATTCATTGGTTTCCTACCTCACTATTTAGCTAATATACTCAAATTTCCTGTTAAATGGCTTTGAGTAACAGAAAACCCCGTTACATTCATAGACTAATAGAAGCACTTAGGTTGGAAAATCCGTCTAAAATTATCAAGTCCAACCATTACCTAAACACTGGTGGTAAGGACACCACTTAAACCATGTCCTCAAAGGCCAAACATCTTTTAAATCCCTCCCTGGAGGGATTGGGACTCCACCACTGCCCTGGGCAGCTGTGCCAGGGCTAGAGAACCCTTTCAATGAAGAATTGTTCTGTAATATCCAATCTAAACTTCACCTATCACGGCTTTAGGCCATTTCCTCTCATCCTGTCCAGTTGCCAATAGATCGGGTTTCCTCAATAGGAGAGGTTTTTTCTATTTCCTGAAAGCTGTTGCTCACTGCTGGTAAAATGTACCTCAGGGATAAAGACTGACTTTTTTTCCCAGATGCACACGTAGAACCAGTGACCCAAACTATATCTTCTACAGTGTCAGAGACAAATCTTCTACAAAACTCTTAATCAAACTCACTTTGACAAAAGTTTGCCCACTCTGTGATTTTCCCCCATGGTTTCAAAACAACCACTTTTCAGTAGGGCTCTAAATGGAAGATTTCTCTTCACACAACACTATAAGTAAAGTCAGCAAACTGTCAGCTCTGGCAGATTGTGCCTGGTCTCTGTAATTGAGTTTGATTAAGAGTTTTGTTGCCATCACTGGCTTTATTCCCTTCCTATGTAAACATTTTACATCTTCTTATTGTTAAATATTGTTTTGCTTTGTTTGTTTGGTAGAGCTGCCACAGAAGACGAACATTCAAATATAGAATTAATGAACATTGATGTCATTGTGTTGAAAGGAACATAAGGTTGGGAGGGGGAAAAGAGACATTCTAATTATTGGAGTGTTTGGTAGGAGTTTATTTTACAAACACTATCATTATGTTGACAACAGTGAGTCAATATGTTCCACTAGGCTTTTGTTGCTTTTAGGAATGGGAGGATGGAGCATGGATACTGTTTGCTTCATAGCATACATACTATTTTGAGGTCTCAAGCAGGCCTGACTGCCTGCAAATGGGGGAAAAAAGAGTTTCTGCCTCCTGGTATCTTACCACCATTTAGATAATGTAAACCAAGGGGGAAAAATCCAGCTAAGAGGCATGGCTGTGCTGAAGTTGGCATCCACAGGATCACAGGATCACAGAATCATGGATTGGATTTGGTTTGAAAGGTCCTTAAAACTCATCTTGTTCAAGCCCTGCCATGGGCAGGGACGCCTTCCACTAGAGCAGGGTTCTCCAATTCTCATTCCATCCTTGAGGGATGAGCAGAACAGAAAGGGTTTCAGGGCTCTGTACAGACACTCTGGTGTACATGACCCTTCCATATCAGATCCAACACTCACAGCTCTGACACAGAGACCCCTTGGAGCAGCACTCAGAGACCAATTGACTCCATTCCCTGAATTCACTACAACAGAAATGAGTGAAGAGAGAAAGATATTCATCTTCTAGTAGTGAAGAGAGGAAGATATTTTTGAAAGCATGCACAAAAATATCCTTAAACTCCTGAAATAAATTATGTAGTTTTCTTTTAAGATGTTGAAAGCTTTGTCTTCCTTGGAAGGACAAACCATTCCTTGAAAGTGAATTGTTTTACCAGCAGTTTACATATAAGTTGTGTGTCTCAGTATAACAGAGACACCCAAATTAGAAACATGTCTTTGAACAAAACTGCTCAGATCTCCTTTATAATGAAAAGAATTGCCACAGGGGATTTCTTGGGAGAAGTAATTTTTTCCATTTTAAAATGAAAACTTTAAAATATATTTTAAAAATCTGCAAGGCTGTGCCTAAATTACTTCAGGTTTGTTTATTTTTTAATGTGTGTTAGGAGATAAAAGAGCCTTGACACATAGATATGGGAGAGAAACAGAACCACCTTTAAATTTTCTATCAAAAGTGGTCAACAGCTGTTTTCAAATTAATTACTCTCCATGATGTCTGTGCCTACATTACTAGACACTGTTTTCTACTATCCTGAATTATGGCCAGGTCTTCCAAAATATATTCTGCTAAATGCTTCGATGAAGCCACAGGAATTATTTCTCCATAAATTAGTCCCCACTTTTTTTTGTTGTTGTTTTTTTGTGCTTAATAAAAACTAGGTATCCTATAGAGCTGTAGAAATAAACCATACCAAATTAGCTCCTTTAGTAGTATGGCTGAATAAATGGCATTTCTTACCCCAGTGGCAGCTCCATTACACCCAGGTTGAGGTCATACTTCCTCGTTAATGAGGTGGCTGTGACGGGGCCCAAAACAGGATAAATAGAGAGGGAGTCTTCAATCAGCTGAAGTTTGTTCTCATATCAGTGCTCTGCAGGCACACCTAGTTAGCTTTCCATTAGTGTTAATCAAGCATGGTAGTTGTGCATCAGCTGGGAGTTAAACCTTAGCCTGCAATTTGTACCATTCGGAGCCTTTGATTTAATTTCTCGCACTGAGTATCAATCCATAGATAGGTCTGAGCTGATTTGTAGCCACAGTGATTAGATCACTGTAACTGATATATGATAAATCAATAGCTATGCTGCAATTCATCAATGTCACGTTTATGAACAGCATGCTAATTAATTTTGTCTTTGCCTTGATTTTTTTTTTTTTTTTAAAGCACGGGAGAGTTCACATTTTGATTGTTACTTGTATTTTTAACTATGAAATCTGAACCTGGGCAAGCATGGTGTGACTAAGCAAGTCAAACAAGGAAATCCCCGCAGAGATGAGAGGCAGGAGCTGTTTGGTACTCCAGGATGGTGTTGCTGACCCAGCTGCTGTTCACACTGGTAGGACGGCAGACCCAAAGCTTTCTGAAGGGAAGGAGACAGATGATGAAAGGGCAGATCTGGGACAGCCAGGTCATAGGATGTGTCCCTGGGATGTTGCATTTCCAAACAGCAAAGTTATCTCAAGAGAGACAGCCTGGGCAGGACCTCCTTCCCATGGCAGTGACATCTAGCCAGTTTCTTTCACTGAACTCCATGGAAAAACCATTGATTCACAAAAATAATGATCCCTCCCTTGGAATAACAATGGAAATACCACAGATGGCTGCTCCTGCAGGCAACCCTCAGAGGGCAGTGAGTGTGATCAGCCAAACACACGTGGCTCCCATTGTTAACAGCAATGGCCAAACACCAAAATGGGCTATCAGACTTCATCCACGAGGACAAAGTGCAGATCAGATTCTCCTGGGTGCTTTTTACTCTGGGAGCCAGAGCAGTAAATGTTTATGTTTGCAGCTAAAACCGAGCTGGTAGGAACCCCCTATAAGGAGAGCAGCAGAAGACAGGAGAGAGGTGCAGGGACCAGGTGGATTTCTTTGCAGCTGCTGATGCCAGAGCTGTGGAAGTGCTCTCCCATCCTGTGTTCCTGGCTTGTGAGAGGAAGGAATAGCACAAAGGGGAGCAGAACTGAGCACCCCCTACATTTACACTAACTTGTTTTGCTCTTTCCCATTATTTATTTTAAAATGAATAAAAATCAACTGACAACATTTCTTCAGAGTGGGAGAGAAAGCTCAATAGTACATCTTATATGGACTCCAAAATATTTCAAAGAAAAGCCTGAAAGAACTTTTTTTTTTTTTTAATTTGTGATTGTTACATATCCCACACATGCACTAAAGACACTTTCTTAAACCATTTGCACTATGTTTAAATTTAATACCACACTTCTCCACTTCTCCCAAGACAATCTAGTGCCCCAGAACTGAATTTACAATAATGTATAGATACAGTGTAATTGTTTTTTGAATGGCTGCAAGGGAAGAGGAAAAAATAATAACTAAAAAATAGCCTGTTGAGGGTGCTGGGGGAAGTGTAGCATTGTTGGAAGAGCAAATAATTCTGGATTTATCTCCAGAGAGGAGGAATTAATCTCATTTGTATCCTGATCACTATGCACTGTGCCTAGCTGGGATAAATATTTTTAAAATATAGATGTCAGCCTTTGCTGTGTGACTGAAATGCATATTTGCCACAACAGTAGTCAGCTGATGTCACCAGCCCCTCCTGAGAGCCACATGCCTACAGGCCAGCCCTGACCACTTGTTTCTGGTTCAGGTCCATAGCCCTGGGCTCTCCTGAGCCTGGGTTTGGCTTCAGATTTAAATATGTGTGTGGAAACAGAGCTTTGGCAAGATTAACCATTACTATATTGCTTTCCAATCTGATTATTATCCATCCAAGCACTCACTTGAGTAGATCCAGTGACATCATGTGCATATATATATATCTATATATGTATTTATGATATGCATGTAATTCTATTTGATTGAAGGATTGTGTTTCAAGGACAAAGAATTTGGCATTATGAAAGTATATATTTATATTTGCAAATAGAGGGTGTAAGAACCACAAATCCAAAAGAGCATTACAGGCTAAAGGGCATTGGTGGCAAAAGGGCAAACAGCACATTGAGGTCAGGATCAGTGGGTCATATTGTCAGAAGAGGAATTTTAAATGTGGTAAAGTCTAATTATTTGTAAAATGGATTTGCTGACTAAAAATTTCTGTCATACTGTATGTAATATAAGAATCTGAAACAAATATTCCAGGAGGATCTTTTTACCAGTCTGTGCCACTGTGAAGTTTCTTACTCTGGTTTTGCACTTTCTTCATTGAATTTCCTCTCTAGCCTTTTACTTTGTTCCTGTTATTCACTCTCACAAATTTTTTTTAGCTCGCTGGTTGCCTAGACAATAAAATTCGTGTCGAAAAATTGTTACTCCATTTTATATAACAGAACCAGAGCAGGAGAAAATTAAGTCCCCCTGATTTTTAAGATTTACATAGGCAGTTTACAGTAAAAGCCTAAAATAACACCCAGATTTCCTGAAGCCAAATTCAGGTCTTTAACCACAATGCTTTGCAACCCAATAGGGATTTTTATTCCTCTTTAATGAGCTGTTGTATTAACTTTAACAAATATTATAGTTAAATTCCAGTCAAACAAGCAGAAGCAAAGCAAACATTAGGTCACTGTTAACAGCCTTAGGGTGGTGTCTAGGATAAAAGGGACTCTGCAATGAGTTTGAGGACATATAAAAGTCTGGAACACCAGCTCTGAGCATGATTCTGTATCTGAGACACTACAGGTCATGCTGGGATGTAAATCAAGGGGAGCAAATGGTCTCATTAAAGTTAGGACATGAAGGCAGTGCCATTCCCATAAACACAATGCCATCACCTTGGAACCTTTCCAAACATCATTAGTGCAACACTGGGATCCTGTGTCCAGCCCTACATGTACATAACAGGCACAGAACTTTTCAAAAAAAGGGTGGAAACACAGGGAGAAGTGCAAGGTGGTCATGAAGTTGGAGGCTGGGGGAAAAGCCTTTGGTGAGGCTGAGGAAAATCCCCTTTTTAGTCTTGACCAAGACAATGTTTGGTTTGATCAATCTGAAAGTATCTGCAAAGGAGATGATAACTGATGGTCAGCTCTTTAAGAAAGGGGAAACATAATGAGTTTCAAAGGCTCATGGTAGAAGATAAATTCAAACTACAAATTGCTTCACTACTTTAACACTGAAAGTCATAAACCACTGGAACATTTTGTCACTGAGCATGATGGATTCACTTTTGCTTGAAGTCTTAAATCAAGACTGAATACTTTTATAAATAGATATCTAGCAGCCTAACCAGATGTTATATACCCCAGAAAGTAATAACAAGGTGAAATTGCTTTTGTGTGAGCTATGTGGGAAGCCACATAATGCCCTCACAGTGGTGTGCTTTAGTTTCAGGTGCACTGTAACTGTGCTGTGGTAAGCACCAGCACCTGCAGTCAGATACCCTGCTCAGGTTCTGCAGCAGATGCAGTTTCAGGTGTGAGACCAGAGCAGGCTTGTTTGGAAATCATATAACCAGAAACAGCTCACATACCTGAGCAACAGTCCATGAGATGAACAGTGAAGGATTACAGATCCCTTGGAAGGTATTTTGACAAGGAACCAGTTGCCAGAATATTTATCTATCCTGAAATTTGGTCACTTCTCATACTTAAGGGACAGCTGAGAAACATACTAGTGTAGCATAATATAGTGGTTTATGCAGGCAGAGTTATCCTCTCACCTCCTGCTGTTGGATGGCAGTGGGAGTGGGAGCCAGGGGCTCAGAAAACACTAGGGGTTATACTTGCCTGTGTCTGATCTGATCAGGTCACAAAACATGCCCACACCATGGAACAGAACCATAGAATGGTTTGGGTTGGAGGGAGTTATGCCCATCTCCATCCACCCCTGCCATGGGCAAGGACACCTTCCACTATCCCAGAGATCCATCCAACCTTGCCTTGAACATTTTTTTTCCCCTGGATGGACATCCACAACTTCTCTGGGCAACTTCTGCCAGCCTCTGACCAGCTGAGATAATTTTGTAAAATTAGGGACTTAATACTAAGATGATCAATTTCAATACTACCTTGTGTTTTAAACTTGAAAATTAGGATTACAGGCTATTTTTCTTACACAGAGACTTGTTTGCTTAAAAATAATTGTAGGAAGGCTGTTTTCTCCTGTTCAGATAGCAGCACCAAGGGCTCCTGCATTTCACTGAAAGGTTGATGAGTATTTCTCTCTCCATCTTAATTAAATTTGAAATCCAATTACGAGATGGCAGATACTCCATTTCTTGTTCTGGCTGAGGTCTCTCATGTTGTTTACATCCCACCTTTGGGGAGGTTGTCACGCCTGCTAATTTCTTCCTGGGAAAGACATAAATAGCGTGCACACTCTCTCTGGGTTTGCATTACCTGTGTGGACATTGCTAGAAATGTAGGGAGTGCTTTACCAGTGCACTGAGGTCTGAAGTGGGATTTTATTTCACACAGGACTTACAAATATTTCCTGTGTTGCACTGAATGTCATTCCCAAATGTCTTGGAGACAATAACTGGCCAGATTTTTTTTTTTTTTTTTTTTGGCTAGGGTGTTTTTCATCAGCTGTAACAGTTTTATTAAAATCAGTGTATCTGTGGGGTGTGGGTATTTGTGTGCAGGGAGGAGGTAGGTGCATTTATCTTCCCAACTCAGATTCCTCAGAAAGGCATCCTGCTTCTTGCAAGGACTGTCCCAGCAGTGACTGTCACTAATCCTAGACAGCTTCAATCTCTCCTATTGTCCCCTTCCAGATATATCTCAAAGGTTCACATTCCAGTGGAGAACATATTGTATTTCAAAATGCTTCTTAAGAATGCAATCTTTTACCTCTCTGGTTAAAGATAAGGGTGAGAAAAGGCCTCACCCTAGCAGTTCCCACCATTGAATTATCACTTTTTTCCAAAGTTACATTTGATCCCAAATTCCCACTTGGTTGTTGTCTGGTGGAAACAGCATTTCTAATGTTTGGGAAATCTCTAGAAACTGGTTGTTTAACTGCGAAAAAGTCAGCTTATTTTTTTTCTCCCATCATCACTCAGGGCCTTTCAGCCTGTTCTGGTCTGTGGTGGTTACACTGGACCGGCACAAGGCTCTTCTCTCCCAGTAAGTTCTCCTGCCATTTGAGTACTGTAAGGGTTTCCTGCAGAGGCCCATTTCCTCATTTTAGCATCATATTAGGCAGTCCTAATTTGATAAATTTTCTTACTTCTATTTTCATATGGGCTCTCTCTCTACTGCACAAAGTGATAACTTCGCCAGTCTTAGGACGTCACAGCAGACAGTTCTTTAACTTCTCCAGAACATTCTTTATTATGAAACCTCTCAATACTTGGTAATATTTTAACCCTTTCTCTGACTCCCTTTCAAAGATATCAACACTGTTAGAAAAGTCCAGAGGAAACCACTTTTGTTTACCAAAAAGAGTATCCCTTTCTGTCTCTCAAACACACATTCACAGCCCAGCACACCAATACCCATTGCACTTGTTCCTATACCTTCTTATTCTCTAAGATTCTGCCATCACAAAAGTATAGATTGTTCTTGACTCTTCTAAAAAAAAGAGAAGAAAGATAATATATTTTGCTGAACTAACAGTTATGATAAATGGGAAAGTTCTCATATACCCCAAATCTTTATCCCCTAGATCACAGGAGCAGAAAGAAATCTGTGATACCTCTCTGACTACAGGATTGCAGAACATTTAACTACAATATCTTACAAGATGACTAAATAAACACAGAAGGAGGAATAAAAGGTTCTTATGCCTTCTTATAGGAATTCTCTCTGGCTTGCATTTTTATACCTCTCTTCTTTTTATTCTTCTTACTTTTAAGTAAGTAAACTCAGTCTTTCTAATCACTCTTCTTTATGAGGTTGGAGGGTTTTTATTTTGATTTGGTTTTCTCCATGCTTGTCATCATTCCGGCATAAGGAGACAGAATCCCAGCCCTAAGGCAAATTTCCTTTCCTCGGCATGTGTCAAGGATGGAGTGGAGCACTTCACTCGTTACAAGACAAGTAGCAATATGTTTATTGATATAAACCAGCAAATTAGCACAGTTTGAGAGCAAATGCAGAAGTGGTTTAACAGGATTCAGTGGCAAGGTAAACTTGGTTATTTGCTGCATGGAGAACAAGGGCTGACAAAACCATCAGAGGGACAATTTGATTGAGCCAGGAGGCTCAGAAAGGATCCCCTGCTCTTCTAAATACCCTCCCAGGCAGGATTCTGGGTGCAGCTGGATCCACTCCTAGTTCCAGGCTTGAACAATGATTTATACTTTAAAGTTGATATGTTCATAATCAGTCTTAGTTATGATTTCAAAGTTTGCCATGATATTAATCACTTACTGAGGATCTCATGGAACGGAATCACAGAGTCAGAGAATAGACTGGGAAGAGATCCACAAGGACCATCGAGTCCAATCCACATGAAAACCCCAACAATTACACCACGTGCCTGTTGTCCAAATACTCCTAAAACTCAGCTGCAACAAGGAGTCTCTGACCCTGGAGGAGCAACCTTCTGAGATGTCCGCACTCAGTGGGATGCCCTGCCGTAAATCCTTATGGATTACAGTCACGTTTTCATACCAGCAAAACATGTGGGTCACCATTGCCCAAAATCCACAGTTAACTGGGTGCCTCTCCCACAGCTGGTTATGGCTCCAGGCAGGGCACACTGCCACAGCATGGCTTGCAAATTATGCACACAAACTGTCTGCAGCAAAGATTTAGTTCGCCTAAAAAAACCCCTAAAATATCCCAAAGGTTAATGAGATGTACAGTGTGTTTTATGTGACTTTGTGACATTTGTTGATTTATTTATTAGGAAATATAATTTTAAAGGCTTTTAGAAGTCACAATATCTTTCCTCGTGAAGGCAAACTTTCATTTTCCAGAGATGTGTTCTTTTTATTATCTTTACAGCAGTTTAATTGTGAAAACAACAGCACCAGAAATAGAATGAAATACCCTACTGTAGCTTGTTTTTCTCTTTTGCCCACTACTGGTTTTTGCTTTCATTTTTCTTCTTCCTTTATTGACCTTTAGAATCCAAATTGCTACAGTATTCTGTTTTAAATCTCTGGTAAAGATCATATATTTGGGTGAAGGAACAAAAGTTATATAGCACATCCTATAAAATGGTCTATAGTCTCTGAAAATGGTAGTAACCTTATAAATCTATTTCAGTTTCTCACATTGGAATCAGTAGCCTCTAATCATTGCCTTAAATATATTAATGTCCCTTTTTGCCACATCTGTTATCCCCTGGTTTGGGAGCATGGGAAAGCTATTCCATTGCTCTCTCTCTCACCTAGACATTTTTTAAATGTTAAATGTTAATGTTATGCAATGTTTTGAGCAAACAGCCTGTACTAAATGGCATGGTGGAGCAAAACTTCCAGAGTCTGCAAAAGCTGCTCTGCCACTGGTGTTGGACACCAGGAGGTCTGGGAAGGAATCCCAGTCCCTCTGGGGTGGCTCAACACCAGCTGGCAGCTCAGCCCCACACACCCCACACGCCCTCCATGGGCTGGGGAGAGAGCCAGAACAGAGAAAATGGGAAAACTCACAGGCTGAGATAAGGACAGTTTCACAGAAAAAGGCTGAAGCAGAATGTGGAAGCAAAGCCAAACAAGGAATTCATCCACCCCTTTCCAGGACAGGCCAGAACTTGGGTATCTCCAGGAAAGCAGGGCCTGCCATGCACAATGGTGACTTGGGAATGCAAATATCATCATCCCAAATGCTTCCCCTGCTGCTTCCTCCTCCTTTCCCCAGCCTTGTGTACTAATTAAGATTTCACACGGTTGGAATGTCCCTTTGGCCACCTGGGGTCACCTGTCCCAACTGCGTCTTCTCCCAGCCCTGTTGTGAGCGGGATGGAGTGAGGATCCATAAAGGCCTTGGTTCTGTGCAAGCCCTGCCCAGGAACTACCAAAACATCTCTGTATCATCATCAGCACTCTCTCCAGCACAAATATCATCATCCCAAATGCTCCCCCTGCTGCTTCCTCCTCCTTTCCCCAGCCTTGTGTACTAATTAAGATCTCACATGGTCTGGAATGTCCCTTTGGCCAGTTGGGGTCACGTGTCCCAGCTGCGTCTCCTCCCAGCCCTGTTGTGAGGACCCATGAAGGCCTTGGCTCTGTGCAGGCCCTGCTCAGGAATTACCAAAACATCTCTGTATCATCAACACTCTCCCCAGCACAAATCCAAAACACAGCTACTCTGAAAAAAGGAACTCAACCCCCAAAAAACACACACACATTGTGCTATGTTTCTGTTTCTGGTGGCTGCAGCAGCCTTCTGTTTGTGGAGCGAGGTGACAACCTGAACTAGGATATTTTCCACCACTTTAAAGGGAGGTGAGCCAGTGTCACATAAAAAAACCCCCAACTTAAAACAGAGGAAGAAAGGGAGGGTGAGCAGGAATAATCATATTAGAATATCTAATGGGTATATCAATGGCAAATGTCAAAATCCCAGATTTTAGGCAGGAAAGATAATACCTGCCTAAAATGTGGGATTTTGACATTTGTCCCCTTCGGCTTGGAGTCTGTGATTATTCTAGTAAATACATAATTGTAGCAATGTAGCGCAAGATTTTTATTTGGCTCATATTTAAGGAGCAAAAAAAGGAAAAAAAATTAAAAAGGGAAAAAAAATAGAATAAATCAGAGCCAGAGCTTTATAAGATATATAAGGGCCAGCATGTTGTGAAATAGAAGATAGAAAAATCAGCCACTGCTTTAACTTAGGGACAAATTGTGAAGAAATTCAGTTTTTCACCCAAGGAAACTGCTGATTCCTTGCATCCCCTCTATATTCAAGAGGGAAAGGAGTGCAAAGAGTTTTATCATTGATTTTAATCAACACTTTCCTCAACATGTTCAGTGGGTGAAGGTGTTGATGCTTCTGGCTGCAGTTTTCTGTGCATTGATATTGAGAAAAGTGAGCTCAGTATCCAATTTCAGCAGTAAGTCAGTAGAGACTGAGCAAACAACTCCCTTGAACACCCCCCACTGCTATTTCCTCCTTGCTGCTCTTTAACCAGAGAATATCTGTGCTCAAAAATAAATGCATGCAAAACACCTAGATTTCTATTCTCTGATTCCCCACCAAAAAAAAAAAAATTTTTTTGAAAAATAACTGAAGTCCAATCTAGCACAGCCAAAGAGCTGTTACTGTAGAAACATTCAAGGTCACTGCAAACTCAGCCACTTTCCATTTTACGATGTAGATTAAGTATTTTACATCTCAACTTGTATAGTAAATAAAAAATACTGTAGTTAAATATATGACTCTCGTCTTTAGAGCCCAAGGTCATGTAGGACTTGGAACTGAATGCAGAGGAGGTGGAAGCCTGTTTTGCACAGCACTGGGACAAAATTAGGGATTCATTTTTAATGTTCCCTTGTTTGTGCTTGGTGTATTTATTTCCTAGTTTCCCTAGGCTTTGATAATTTCTTCTGATACTGAATATTTAGAAAAAGACTTTGTTTCACACATTTCACTTTTTCAGCTTTCAGTGCCAGAAAATTGAAGTACCTACTGCATAAAGCATTATGCAGTTAAGGAAGCTGTGTTATTCCCTGAGAGCACTTTCCTCAGAAATGAAAAGGAAAAAGAAAGAAAGGCTCAAATAAATGCTTAGATTTCACTTTACAGCAGCAAGTAGGACTTTATAATATATTAAATGATCTGTGCTGTTGATACCAAGAAAAGCAAGATAGCTTTTGAATTCAATTATTCCTTTACTGAGTACTGGGATAATTTTTAGTGTAAAAAGGCAATGGAGCTGATTTTATTAATAGTAAAATTAGCTTTTTTAATTATTATTTTTTATGTAAAATTCTCAAAGCATTTTGCAAACACTAAGACTTCATCTGTGTCATTAAACAACAGTACTAATCACAAGTCTTTGTTAAATTTAGCCTTGGTGGGAAACCCAGGATGACGTGTACTTGAGGACGGACCACCCATCCTGAAAGATGTGCATGTCTTTAAGATCATTAAGAAAAAAATCTATAAGATTTTTTTTAGATTTTTTTTTCCTAATACCCAATCTAAATCCGTCCTGGTGCAAGTTGGAACCATTTCCTTGTGCCCTATTGCTTGCCTCTAAAGAGGAGTCCTGGAAAGGGAGAGAGGGAGGGAGAGCTGTGCTTACACAAGAAGCAAGTATATACAGTCTCCAGACTGTAAAGTGATCTATTTAGTTTGTGTCACTTCCCATTCTCATTATGTTCTTTGTCAAGGGAATGGATTTATGTGCTGCCATTTTCTGCACTCATTACAGTGTTTGTCAAGTTAATGAATACTCTGAGAATTTGAATTTCCAATACTGAGGAGTGAATTATGGCACAGGAATTAAAATAACTCTTCCTCTTTCCCAGGTTCTGCATCCCAAACTAAGAGACATTTTCTCTATTTCTTGATACCAAGAGCATCAACAAGACAAGCTGTCCTGAAAAGTCCTGAGCAGGTCAGAAAGTGGAATCTCACATTTCTGTCAAACACCAGTTTAAGACTTCCAGCATCTCATTTTTACAGCAAAATCAGGAGAAAAAA
This sequence comes from Ammospiza nelsoni, assembly GCF_027579445.1. Lineage (NCBI taxonomy): Eukaryota > Metazoa > Chordata > Aves > Passeriformes > Passerellidae > Ammospiza > Ammospiza nelsoni. Next base: position 84,107,676 of record NC_080669.1, on the reverse strand, counting down.
TGGGATAAAATTAACTGGTAACACTTTACTATAAGTGACAAATAGTTATTAATTTTTTTTGTTATCCCTTACAAGAACATTAATCATAGCAAGGTCTTTTGGACTTAGTGTGACTGTTAATATGTGATTCCAGTGGAATTCTGGTGTAATTTAGCATTAATTAACGTCCACTTACTGCAAAGTGCTACCCTATTAATCTATTTTCTGTGACTAAGGAAGGAAAGGAAATAAAATAGAGTTAATGAGATTCCAATGTTTCAATCCTGCAGGCTACAGTGACCTAGATTGCATCATACACCAAAAGTTTTTTAAAAAATTGTTTCATACTCTTCTTGGTGTCAGAGGTCAAGACTAATCTAATAAAGAGAATACCAAGAGAACACCAAGAGAAAAGGCACAAAGGCTTTTGTTTTCTGAAGGACTGGCTTGTGGAGAGCTTGGATATGCAGGAAAAAAAGTCACAAATGGTGATCCCAGTGATTGTTCTTTTTTTTCCCTGGGATAATGCATCGAAACACAGTTAGCAATTAGGTAGAGGAATCCCCTGAAAAGACGATGATCTTTCAACAGCAGTAGTAGGACTGTCAGTGCGACAACAACAAGTGCAGTTCATGTGCAGGGCTAGGCACAAACACAGCAATCCACAGCTGCTGGCACCAGCTAAGCAAAGTATGAGACAAAATAGAAGTCACTGTGTTTCCCTCTCAGTAAAATGAAGAAAATGAGAAATTTAAATGAAGGTTTTGAAAAGCTTTAAAGTTCCTTTGAGATTTATCAGGGCAGAAGGACCTGTGGTTTTTTTTTTTTGGTTTTTTCCCCTGAGTTTCTTCAGGGTACACCAAAACCAAACTGCCCATCTTTTTTAGGGGCAGCCTCACAGAACATTTCTGTTTTCCCCTCATTGACTGCTGAATGAACAACCATGGCCTGTTTAAACTAAATCATATTTGAGATAGCTAAAACAAAGTATGGCAAACTCCAGCCCTGCTCCCCTAGGTCATCTCCCTGCTGTTTATTTAGGTTTTGGCTGTATATTTTAATGGTCCTTTTCCTCCCCTCCAGCTCCAAGCAGAAAAGGAAACACCTGTGCCTCACTGTGCGTCCAAAGCAGGTGGAAGAGGTGTTTGTTTTCTGCTGCAGGGAAGCAAAGGCCAATAGCCAGGTCTTCAACAGCTGAATTATTCCTTCTCTTTAAGAAAACAAAACAAAACCAACTATCCACAGAAAGTCACGTAGGAAATGCCAACACCCTGAGTGCCCTTTCCACATAGGATTGCCCATCCTGGGCTACTGTTACTTCTCTTTTCTTGAATAAATTTTGACATATATTACCTGGAATTGTTGTTATTACACCCTGTTCCTTAAGACGCCTCATCTATTAAATCAAAATAAACAAATGTTTTTAGGCCTTTCCTAACAAAATAACAGAGAAGACATCAAAAATATGCATCATAATTATGGGGTTTGGAGCTTTCTTTGGCAATTCAGCTCTTTTTCCTGAACTTCATTTCTTCTTTTTTTTTTCCTTGATAAGTAATCATTTCTTCTGTCACCAATCACTGACCTCTCTGGGAGAGAAGATTAAAATAAATAAATAAATAAAGAGAAAGGTCAAACCTTGAACTGAGATCTGGTTACTAAGAAGGGAGGAGCTGAGGCAATTTTAAGCATGAGCTGAGATGCTCAGATGGTGGGACTGTAAAGAGCTCTGCTTGTTAGCACCAATCTGATCTGATCTGCTGTTTTAACAGGGGGAGGTTTATGGCAAGGGATTGTTTTCACCTTCCTGGCCAGAAACTGACTCTTGGCTGTTTCTGCAGTGGGAAATTGTACATGTGTGTGTGTGTGGTCATTGCTGCTGCTCACCCACTCAGCATCCTCTTCTCCTCTGGCTTCTGGAAGGTTCTGCAGGTTTTCCTCATCATTCCAGATGAAATCCTTTGTCCTGACCACCAAGACACCAAAATCTCCATTTGTCTACATTGCTTAGGAGTCCTGGGAGGGAGAAACGAGTGTTTGGATTAGACCCAGGGGGAATAATTACTACATGGAATGAAATAAAAGATTATTTATTAATTCTAATCTCATGAAACATTTATTGCTTTTTAATTCAGTCTGAATGTCAGGTTTGTTCATTTTTTTTTCCTTGAGATGACAATGGCAATTGCACTCCTGAGATCTCATCCACCTGACAGCAGGATTGTTATCAGACCTAAAACTTATTTAATAAGACAATTCCAAGTGGATGGAGAGAAGAGAAACAGGCCACCATCACAGGGCTTCTGGATAATCTGCCAGCACTAGTATCTTGTCTTTGCTAGATGCCACAGATGATCAAAAGGGGGAAAAATATCTGACAGCTTCTTCACATGTTCTCCAGTGCTGTGGAGAACAATCATTCCTAAGCACTCCCTGTTTCCGGGCATGTGCCAACACAAGGCACCCAAAATTAGGGAGATGCTGTGATACTTCAGCAGTGTGGTTCTTGCTTTAGAGATGGACAGAGGATCCCTCTGGTTTTTGGGTGAGATGATTGCTATCTGAAAAGAAATTGAAAAAATTGTTAGAGGCTACACATGCAGTGAAAATCAGAATGAGCTTAAAAATAAATTATGTGGAAGGAGAGCAAAATGCGAACTCAACCAGTATTGGGCCTTCCAGATTTTCAGCCCAAAAGTTCCCTCAAAAAATGCATGAAGTACTCAAGATGTGTTGGACCTATGGAAAGGCACTGGGACAGTGATTTTTTTTTATTTTCAGAAGTATAAAGCTTAAAGAGACACAGAATGTACAAAAAAAATCATGCAAACTCCACCAGAGAAGTCATATTTTTGTCAAGGTTTCCATGGGTTTATTTTTTGTTTGAGGTATCTTGGTTGGGTTTTAATTTGTTTAGTGATTAGTTTGGATTTGTGGGTGTGTGTTTTTATCCCTTACAGGACCCTAAACACACATTATTTAGGAGAATATTTCTTTGTGCATATAATCGTGCATATGTAATGCATACCTTATTAATTTAGGAAAAAATGAAAGAATTTCAATAATTAAACCTGTTAATTCATTTTCTGTTGGCTTCTAAGCTGCATTTGCAGTTTCACACTGACAACTCCCTAAAAGTCAAATCCAGGGCTCAAGAACCAGCAGAAACCACTGCATGCTTTGAAGGTGGCTATATTACAGGTAAAATTTTTACTTTATATGAATATAATATTATATTAATCCAAACTGCAAGTCTCTGTAATCATGCAAAGTTCCCATTATCAACTGATGCACCCCGGATAAATTGAAGAGCATTATTTATTACCTTATAAACCAATTCAATAAAATAATAAAAAAAAAAAGTAATATGAACGGGGCCAGGACTGAATTAACTTTTCAACCTCTGACAAAATTGTGTTACTATTTACTTGAAGTGGTTTATGCTTTTACAGTGCCTTGCATTTGTCAGTGGGTGCAGACTCTATAATGATATCATCATTATATTTAGATGGGTGGCTGGGTTTAAAACTTTTTTTTTTTCTTTTTGCCAGAGATGGAGATAGCATGCTTGGCTATGGATATCTATCACCCTAATTCTACCATCACATCATCTTACTGCACTTCATTCCCTCCAGACATGTGTTTTCTTGACAGATGAAAGCTTTGATTTTACACAGCCACGAACCTGAGTCTGCTGCACCACATCTTATTTATTTACATGTCCCAACTCCTACACCTCAGCTAAAGAGCTTCAATCTTTAAAGCACTTGCCCTTTTAGCAACCCTGGCAAGGCAAGGAGTGATATTATTTCCTTTAAACACAGGGGAAATGGTGGCACTGAGAGATAAGTGGCTTTTCTTTGAGAAAGCCTGCAACAAAGCAGAGACAAGGAGAATTTTTCAGATAATCATAATAATCACAAGAAGTGATGGTATTCACTGTGCAATCTTAAAGTGACAGATTAAGGGTATTATTTTGTTTCCTCCACTAAAATAACTTTCTATTTTTCACATAATGCTGTATATTATTCCCAATTATTTATTGTTTCTATCTTTTAGAATAGAAAATGCAACAAAGATCTTTTAAATCAAGTCAGAGGAGAGATGATTTTGTTTTATTCCTTCTAAAGCTACCCTACTAATGCAATAAGGTGATGCTTCAGAGAGAAAGTTATCAATCCTGTGGTTCTGTGATTACTGCATAATAAAATTCCATTTTCCAGACCTTTACAAAAATATTAGTGTTAATTAGGTAATAAGCTGATAATATTCATTATGGTATACGGTAAATGACTTATTTTCCCAGACTTCCAAGAACATTTTGTGAAGACAGTGATCTAAAATACAGTTTGGGATGATGAAAAATGATTTTTTTTTTCCTTTTTTTCTCTTTCTTTTTCAATCTCTTGTCACTGTCCTTGAAATGCCTTTACACTGAAGTTAAATTAGAAAGTATTTAATTAAATTTGTATTTTTTCCCAAAACCCATTTCAGAGCAAAAGAAGATAAACAAGCAAACAAACAAACAAAACACACAAATGATAGCATAGCTTAATACAAATTTAAAATCTAGTAATAGATCCAATTCTGACATTGCTGATATCACTTCTATTTGATGTGGATTGAAAATATGGCCACAGTAGGTTAAAGGAAGCTCTAAACTAATTGAAAATCACAGCTTAACACTTAGTATATGGAAAAAATTGGATGGCTATTGTCAAGATTATTTGGAATTGCAGTTTCTCCCCCAGGGGAGAGCTCCATAACTCTCCAGCATCAGTCCCTGACTTCCATCAGCTCAGTAGCAGGGCAAGCTTCTTCAGCTTTAATTTCAACCCATAAACTTTCTAAACTCGTTCTTATGTCCAAGATTTTTCTCCTTTTCTTCCACCCCACAGAGCAACTTTCTGTAATCCTCTTGTTCCAGTAGCTAGAGCCTACTCAGATGTTACACATACATTTATTCATCTCACTCATATCCATTTACCCTTGGGCAAAACAAAAATTCCTCCAGTCTGATTATAACTCTTCCTTGCTTGATGTTCAGCTGCACAGGGTACAATTAATAATAATTGTATAACAGGGTTAAAGAGTATAGGTGGGTTTTTTGTTGTTCTTGTGTTAGATTTCTTACCCCATTTCTGTTTTAAGCACGTAGTCTAGCCTTTACTTCATGTAACTATATTGCCCCTTCTCCACCTCTGACAAAAACACTTTGTGTCACGCATCCTGAAATATGATTCACCCTTTGATTGCATTATTGTATCTGTGGTCCACAATCATTCTGCGATAGTCTAAACCAGCCAAGACAGAATTTTTCCTGACACAGGTCCCTGTGTTCTCAGCAGAAACTCTTATTGTTCATCCCCTTGCAGTTCCCAGGTACATTCTGGTTTTCTCTCCCATCATTTGTTACAGGTTTATTTCATCTTTCTCCATTACAGATGGCCAATCTCCACATAACTCCCATTGAGATGTCTCAGTGCCTTGTACAGCATCGTTAATATTTCTCTATCTCTATTTGCACTGACAGACCATACTGGCATTTTTCATGGTCCCTCCACATCGATGCCTGATAATCTTTCCCTTTAGTCTCCCTGGTTGTGTCCAGCTGAGTCACCAGGCAGGAGCAGAAACCCTTGGCATGAATTTCCTGTATTAGCACATCAACATTACAACCACGTCTTCATTGCTCTGTGCTCACTTGCACTGTGGCTTTTCTTTAGATTTTTTTTCCCAGCAATATTAAATTCCAACAATCCTAAATCAAGAAAATTCCAGACTATGCCATTTGGGTTTGGTTGTTTTTTTTTTTAACTGTATACCTCCACTAAAATTCTCCTGTCATTTCCTCCTTTCTTCCAGAGCATGGCTGATTTTCTCCTGCAAGAAGGCCTCATACCCTATTAAAATAAGACCAAGTAGCCCAATTTCATGGATTGCTTTCCCTGTTTACAAAACATATTTCCTAAATCACCCTATCTTCATGCATGCAATGCCATTCGCTAATTTGATAGAATTTCAAATGAGAACTTTTATGCACTCAAGATTAGTGACATTTCTAAAGGCTTTTCAATATGTTTGCTCTTTATGCTGCGGAGGAAATTTCTAAAGTAACCTTTTGAAATTTCTACAGTAACCTCAGAATTTTAGGTGTCCACGTACACCACCTGCTGCCATTAAGAAGGGTTGAACTAATTAATGTGTTTCTAAGAATCTGAAAACCTAATGAGAAAAATGAGGAGAGGAGAGGAGAGGAGAGGAGAGGAGAGGAGAGGAGAGGAGAGGAGAGGAGAGGAGAGGAGAGGAGAGGAGAGGAGAGGAGAGGAGAGGAGAGGAGAGGAGAGGAGAGGAGAGGAGAGGAGAGGAGAGGAGAGGAGAGGAGAGGAGAGGAGAGGAGAGGAGAGGAGAGGAGAGGAGAGGAGAGGAGAGGAGAGGAGAGGAGAGGAGAGGAGAGGAGAGGAGAGGAGAGGAGAGGAGAGGAGAGGAGAGGAGAGGAGAGGAGAGGAGAGGAGAGGAGAGGAGAGGAGTCCAGAGGCAGCTGCCAAGTGGCTTTCCCAGTGGAGATGGAGCATCCACCATGCACAAGGTTCAACTCCCATCAAGCCCCAGGGGTCTTCAGCTTGCATGGGCTGAACCTCTGCACATCCCAGGGGAAGAGCAGTCCTGAATGGAATCCACCATTCAAGGATTCTTGGGGAATGGTGACCCATAGAAATCAAATTTTTATGGATATAAACTTATGGTTTATTGGTTATTATGCAGATTTTGGGTCTGTGTAAGGCAGCCAGACTGTTTTCTTAAGTCAGGAAGGTCTCACTGACAAGTCCACATCCTCTCCAGGACACACAACCACAGGCATCCCCCCTGAAGCTGGGGAAAGAAACTGGAGGAGACCTTGCCTTGTAAGGCCATTCCAAGGAGCTTTACAGACACTCACCTCCCTCTTTCTGCAGCCTCCATCATCTCTTCCTCAGTTTTACCAATCCCTGGCTTTATTCTTTCCCACCTGGGGCTTGGCTGGTGTTTCTATGGGCCTGGATTCCCTGCCATAAAAAAGCCAGACACTGTTATGGGAACCTCATGGGAACACAGTTACTAAACAGGACGAGCAAAGCCTAATTTAAACAGATCCCATTAAAATAAATAACGTCAAAGAATTTGAGACATATCATTCAGTGTGGCCTGGAAAACTGGGTGTAATTTTTATGCTAAACCATTGTAAAACTGAAATATTTTTCTTCCCTCAAATAATATATGGCTTGTAGTGCCAAGTGCCTCAATAAAACCTCACATTATACCCTGTGAATTACTACAGACATGTTGGTATTGTTGAAACTGGATTAAACACGGTACTGGCAAAGCCTCATTTGTCTTTACGTAGATTATAAAATGAATTCACATGCTTTTTCTATTTTTTATCCTCTCTCCAAAACAGCCTTATCCTAACTTTTGCTGTTAATACACACAGGACATTTAGAGCAAAGAGAGCATAAAAAGAAAATACAGTAACTCATGGAAATGAAAAATACATAGTTAAATAGAAGAAATTTGTGTTTTCTGCTTGGGCACTAATGAAGATTAACCCGACGTGGCATCTGGAAGGAGAAGAATATTATTTCTTACCTGTCACGGTTTTTGCAAGTTAAAATTCACTCACTTCCTATCAGTGCTGGTTATCACTCTTGTTTCCCAAAGAGAGCAGTGAACATGTTTCCTGAGGGAGCTCATTCATATTTATAGGGCCAAACTCACAGGAAAGTTTCATTAAAAAGGCAAAAAAACCATAGATATGTTCAAAAAAAGATTCAAGAAGACAGACGTCTGCCTAGAGAAACCCCACTCTTGGGCCCATGAAGACAAAAGTCTCAGCATAATTTTTCCAGGGAGCAGACATCAGAGAACCCCCACAGGCACATCTTACTGAGAAAGAGTATCAGGCACTGGGGTTCAGCTTTTGCCCCCCAGATAATCACCACCCACAAACTGAGCCCAGCCACACCAAACCTCAGCAGAAAACAAACCCTCTCCCAGGACCCCTCACTCTTTATTCAGACTGCTCAGAATGAAGTGCCAAACCCTTAGTGGACAAGGAGATTGTGTTTCACCCACCCACAGCAATTAAGATTTATGCTGGAGTAACCAGGTGCCAGCTCCACTACGGAGTGGAAATTCATCTCTCTCTTTGAGGATTGCATCAATTTTCCGCCTTTCAGGAGGCAGCGTGAATGAAAATCAAGCTCATGAGTACAAAGACATCACAGCAATGAGGGTCAAGCCAATAATATGAGATAAATGTAGTACACAGAGCAATGGAGAATGGAAATTAGGCATATTTACCCCAGAAGTAAATTCTCCAATAAGAACAAAGTCTGCCACGATCGAGTTTGGCCAAGCATTTTGACACAGCGCTTTACCCTGTGACAAGAAAGGTTTTAGTAGATGGCCTTCCTGGCACAGCTAATCTCCATCTGAGAGATGGAGAGACTTCTTTTAGGGTAGGAATCAAACATCTGTAGCTTGCAACAGCCTTTTGCTTCAGGCTCTGGACTGGGCTTCAACACCACTAATCCCAGGTCTATGGCACAGGCATGTGACTGCATTTAAGGCTGTCTGTCACTCTGCTGACAAAGAGAGATAGCAATGTTTATTTAAGTTCTCTATTCTCTTAAGGCTTGGTTTTGACAGGGATAATTTGCTGCAGTTCATAGGGACAAAAGGAAACTCCCACCACACACACACACACACATACACACACATCCCTTTTTCCATGTCCAGAAATCAGGCAAAATCCTAGACAACTGTAAATACTCATAGATATTTATTTCCATTACTTAATAACCCACCAGTGCCTTCTGTGCAGTCATTTGGTCTCATTCTTTTTTTCTAATGTGAAGATACCCGCAGGGAAATTGCTACTAACAAGTGGCAGACCCTTCATTAGTCACAGGAAAATATATCTGCAGCCAATCACAGCTTTAATTAAGGATCTGACCCTGCTCCTAGCACAGACAATGGCAAAACAACTCCAGAGAACAGGGAGAAGCACTGCATGGAGCCCTCTTGAACCTGGGAGCAAGCTGCCGCCAAGCATATCACAATTTCCATCAATCACTGAACACAGGGCTGCAAGGGACCTCAAAGGTCTGGCTGACTGGTCAACCCTTCCACTCACAAGCATGCAAACTATTCCCAAACCCTGACTGCTGCTTATCCAGCCTGTCCTTACACCCCACTGCAGCCCTGGAGGCTCCTCTGTTTGCCCAGGGAATCTCTCACCATGTTTACATACATATACCCTTAGAAAAATTGGATTTTTTATTTGTTCCTTGCTGCTGTCTGACCTAAATCTCCTCTGTGGTTTTATATGCCTGGCATGTCCCTGCCCAGGATCTCAGTCTCTGAAGTCTCTGCTGGTATTTGGGCTGGCAGAAAAAGGTGGGAAGGTGTGGCACCTCTCAGATGTGGTGGTATTTCAGACCCAGGCTGGACAAACTGAATCCATCCCAAAGCAGATTTTCCAATGGGATGTGGGTCACTTTGGCTGAACCTTCACTGAACTTTGTAGGAACTTCTGTGGTTCTCCATCTCTGACAACACAGAGCTGTTTTGATCAAGCTTAATTCCCTACTTGAGTATGGTAATTGTGGCTTCAGCAGGGCTGACTTTCTGGTTTTAAACCTGCCAACGAGCTTTAAGAACAAGGAGCAGCTGGAATGATCTGCTCAAAAGGGGCACGTTTTGAATTCATTATTTATGCCAGCCTGCAGGGGGGGAAATTGTTGTTATTCTCCATTAAACGCCATTTGGCGACCCAGAACTCCTCCCATTACCTGCTGAGCCAAGTTAGCATGCTGCAAGATGCAAAATAAAACTTAATTTATTATGATGAAACACCATGCGACATGGAAACAATCCCAGCACAGCAGCAGCCAGAATGACTTTCTTCCTGAAATCTCTGTCTTCTCATCTGATACATGTTCCTATTTGTCTCCTTGATGTTTTTTCTTTCCTTTTGTATTGTTTGACTCTGTGTGGGAAAGATTACAAATGTGTTTTCTTTCCCCTGAAGCTTTTGCTTTCCCATGGCCTGTGTTTCTTTTGTGTTTAAGTACTGAACATATTTTGTTGTGCAAAGAATAATGAGGAGAGAAATAAAATTTATAAAGCAAAAGAAGGGGAAAAAAAATCTCCAAACCTAAGACTCTTTGTAAGTTTATTGCAAAACTGAGGGAGCTTCCCTTGATGGTACTATGGCTCAGAGTCAGCTACAAAGAGCTATGTCTGCTGCTGCAGGCTTTCAAGCTGAAATAGGGGGAAATTGGTTTAGGTAAATGGAAAAAAAAATTTCTTGTGAGGGTGGTGAGACCCTGGCACAGGATGCCCAGAGCATCTTCTCATCCCTGGAAGTGCTGCAGGCCAGCTTGGAACAACCTGGGATAGTGGAAGGTGTCCATGGTAGGGGGGGGGTGGAATGAGATGGTCTTGAAGGTCCACCCCAAACCAAACCATTCTGGGATTCTGTTTCTCCCCTCTGTTTTACCAAGGCTATTTGCTTTCTCTGGACTAATCCACTCACTTATCAAACTCCAGTTTTATTTTCTGCTTCAACCTGGTCCACAAGCTCCTGTGAGCTCAACTAAAATATTCTTTCATGTCTGCTATTACAACAAGGTAGCCTTGATCACTGATCAGAGGCTCAGTAATGGCATCAGACCTGTTGATTTCAGGGGACTTCAAATCAAAAAGAGTCATTATTCTGGTTCAGATTTAAACATTGATCCTCATTGTTATGTTTTAACCTTGGTAGGCAGCTGAACATTACTCATTAAGTACTTGCAAAATACAAAGGGGAGCAAATGTTAAATTTTTCTTACAGAAACACAAGCAGATTTAACAGTTCAAATCATTGCAGCATTAAGAAGGGAATAAGAAATGGAATAAAATAGATATTTTAAGTTAAGGTGTAGTCATGCATAATCTTGGACCTTGAAAGAAGTGCAAGATGTTGTAACTACCCTTGCCCTCTGAAATGGGAGAGCCCCAGTGTGTCTGCATTCCCTAAAGCCTCTGGTCTTGCATAATGAGGAGCTAGAACCTGCTGTTATACTTTTTTTCTAAAAAACAGAAAAAAAAAAAAAGAAAAACTGATTACATTCTAGTCTAGTCTATTCTTCTTCTCATTTTCTTTGCACTTTGATCCGGAGATCTTCCAAATACTCACTTGTGGCATTCACATTATCTGGAAAAATCCCTTTGCCCAGGATTTTTCTCCTGGGAAACTGAGAAACCTCAGAGAAAAAGAAAACAATAATTATCTGATTTGCTTCTCCTGTGTTTTGCTCCTTTGGAATATGTTTGGAGATTGTTTACCTACAAGTGGTTGTTTCATTGGATTCTGGTGTGAGTTGTTTTGATTCATTGGCCAATTAGAGCCAAGCTGTGTGTCAGGACTCTGGATAGAGTCATGAGTTTTCATTATTATCTTTTTAGCCTTCTGTATGCATCCTTTCTTCATTTTTTAATATAGTCTAGTTTAGTATTCTTTAATATAATATAGTGTAATATAATATAGTATAAAATAATAAATTAGCCTTATGAGAACATTGGGTCAGATTCATCATTCCTTCCTTCGTTGGGGCACCCCACAAATACAATACTCACCTTCATTGAAAAAAAAAAAAAAAAAAAAGCCTTTTCAGTTTCTATGTTTTGTTTAGTTCTGTGCTTTAAGAAGGAAAAAAAAATTGAAGATTACCATAAGCACTGTTTACAGCTGAGGAAGGAATTTCATGCCTTAAATTTCCTAAATAAAAAGGAAAGTTTTTTACTTGATTGCTTGTGCTTTTCTGCATCTCAGTTAATTACTCTAAATTTTTAACACACTTTCAAATGTCATTCAGATGAGCCCACAGGGAACCCTCTAGAAGTCTTCGCTAGTTCAGATGCCACCAGTACAAATATTTTTTTTCAAAACTACCCCTGGAATTTTCCTGTTGCTTTTGCATTTGAGTGAGTGAGACAAAGAGGTAAATTTGTAACATGAACTAGATGGCTGGAGCACAAGTATTCTTTACAAAAGAACAAAAATAGCTCATTTTGGTGAAAATGAACACCTGCCTTGAAAGCTTAAGAAAAGGGTTGGAAAGGAAAGCAAAACCTGTGGTTTAGTAACTCCTGTTTTAGGGCTGAGCACCAAATTTTGGCTTTGTCACTGCTGTGCTGCTGCTCAGCCCAAACTCACAAAAATCACATTTACCTGTCTGCTCACAACCTGCTCAAAAGGGAAGGGGAGGCTGCAGGGGTTTAAGGGCAAAACAAGACTTTTTATGTCTACAATCCATATCCATCAAAGACAAAAGGAAACAACTCCAATATCTTATTTTAATGCTTTCGTTTATCGTGGAGTTTAGTTGCCATAAAAAGTGTATGTTTAAAATGTCCTTTAGGAGTTACAGTCCCATAAAATCTTGTAACCAAGTGACACGCAATAATGAAACTCCCTCCACAAACTACAGCAAAATGAGATTTTTTTTTTATTATAATCATCAAATAGTTTGCCTCGAGGTATTGATGGAATTATATATAAACCTTATGTGCTGCTGGAAGACAAATAAATAGAGAAGAAAGAGAGGGGAGAGGAGAGGAGAGGAGAGGAGAGGAGAGGAGAGGAGAGGAGAGGAGAGGAGAGGAGAGGAGAGGAGAGGAGAGGAGAGGAGAGGAGAGGAGAGGAGAGGAGAGGAGAGGAGAGGAGAGGAGAGGAGAGGAGAGGAGAGGAGAGGAGAGGAGAGGAGAGGAGAGGAGAGGAGAGGAGAGGAGAGGAGAGGAGAGGAGAGGAGAGGAGAGGAGAGGAGAGGAGAGGAGAGGAGAGGAGAGGAGAGGAGAGGAGAGGAGAGGAGAGGAGAGGAGAGGAGAGGAGAGGAGAGGAGAGGAGAGGAGAGGAGAGGAGTCTTGGAGTTACAGTGTCTTGTTAGACAGACCTGAAGAAAATTTTATGAAATAAAATCCCAAACAAAGTGTTAATTTAACCATTTTTAAGCAGATAGTTGCTCATGGGTGTGGTTTGTTACTTATCCCTCATAGCTGTAATACTGTGACAGAGGAAAAACAAAATAGAAGCATATTAGAGTCGAAATTGCACTTCCAATTGAGACATATTTATCCAGGCAGATAGAGCCATTCATCTAGTAAAAAGGGGTTTTGTAACCGTTCAGGATGAGGCTTGTCATTGTTTCAATGCTTCTAAAAACCTCAGTTCACCACACTTCACAGGTTTCACCCATACTCTTGCCTAAACTCCTACCCTAAATTAAAATTCAGATTTATAACACCACAAAGTTTTGAATCTTCAACTCTGTTCTGAGTCTAGACTTTATTGAATTCCTCCATACAAATTCAGTTTTGTGCAGTTTACTTTTTGTTTGAGGTCTCAGCCTATCTAATTTATCTGACATTCATACACCACAATTATCTGTGGAATACAGCATTTCTGCACATAATGGGTAATGTGACATATGCAAATGTTTTCTTTCCATAAGTAGCTGGAGCAGTAGTAGAGATACCACTCTAATTATAACTGGGAAAATGAAGTGGATGACAGAGTAATATAAACAGATAACAACTCAGGCTACTCACTTAGAGCTCACTTTTTGTAGAATTTAGCTATCACAGTCAGGCAAAGGCACCACCAAACGTCCTCTTCGACATTGGAGCTGTGCAGTTTTTTCATCTCCAGCCCTACAATAGAAGAGGCTTTTTGCAGAACTTATTACAAGAAAGCAAAATAAAATCTAGGCTAATACTTACAAGTTGTAGTATTTAATTGAATATCTACTGGATTTGTTTTTTTTCTGTAAACCATAAATATGGAAATGTCTATGGGCTTCTTTGGAAGAGGAGAGAAGAATGGTGCTCTTTACATAGTACTTTCTCTCATTGGAGAAGTCCTGACATCAAAATTTTTCTCAATAATCAGCAGAATTCCCTTGCTTTTCATTATCTTATTGTTTGTTCTGTTTTACACTGAGGCAGTACAGGATTCTTCACTAATGAGTATCTGCCTCCCTAAATTGCCAGCCTCCCTCAAATTATGACTTTTAGGGGGACTTCGGGAAGTTCTGGTCATGGAACATCCCCATTGTTTCACAGCAGGCAAACACCAATGCCAGCTATGTGATGGAAAATAAAAAAAAAAAAAAAAAAAAAAGAGACACCTGACAGAATCCTTGAGCTGGGAACAGTTTCATTTTGCTGACCGCCTCAGGATGAAAAAAAAATCTTTTTCTTAGATATATTTGCACTTTCCCTACGGGTTTCCATGAACTTTCTGCATAGCAAAATGCAGGTCTGACAGCCACCAACAGGTTAAAGGAACCTGTTGAGGGAAGGAATTTTTTGGGGTTTGTTTCCTGCTGATATTTTGGCAGTGGAATTTAGCAGGGCTTCACTAGGTGCTCCATGAGCCCGGGACACAGCACAGTGACAGTTGCCTCTGGCACTCAGCACTTGTCACCAGAGCAATGGTGATCAATGTTTCATTTGCCCTTCATGTCAGGGAGGCTGTCACGTTGTTTTTTTTTTTGGTGATCAGATGTGAAACTTTGCTCAAGTTTGAAAGCATTAATACAACCACAAGGATTAAAGCAATAATAAAACCACAAGGATTAAAGGGAGACACAGGTGGTAAGAAGAGAGGGGCAGGGGGATGGAACTTGCTTTGAAAATCAGCCAGGAGCAATCACAAAAAACTTAAAGGTCCCTCCTGTGTTGTCAGCCTGCTCCAAGCAACACAACCTAGGAGGTGATGGGGTGGTTTTTTAATGGGTACCAGTGAGTGTGCAGCTGTGAGAGAGAATCCGGCACCATCCTTGTGTTCATGCTCACTCCTGCTGATGTGCACAGTCCAGTTTAACTTTTAAAATGACAGTATGTGGCCATGGTTGGAGGAGGCCTGGTGGCTAGAGATGGTTCCTGGCAAGTGAGTCAGGATGTGGTTGCCTCATCTTGAGCAGCAAGAGAGACACCGAGGGGCTGGAGCGTGTCCAGGGCAGGGAACGGAGCTGGGAAGGGGCTGGAGCCCCAGGAGAGGCTGAGGGAGCTGGGAAGGGGCTGAGCCTGGAGCAAAGGAGGCTCAGGGGGGCCCTTGTGGCTCTGCACAGCTCCTGACAAGAGGGGACAGCCGGGGGGGTCGGGCTGTGCTCCAGGGAACAGGGACAGGACAAAGGGTCTCAGGCTTGTTGTGTTGCTGAAATGGCTCCCGAGGTATTAAAGAGTCTTTTTTCCCAGCCCCGTGACCTAAGTAGTAGTCAAGATTCCTCAGCTCTGGTTTTCAAGGCTGTTTATTTTCTCCTTTCTAATAAATTCTTTCTCTGACCTGTGGAGGTCTGTCCAGCAGGTCGGGTTGAGGCATCCTGACCACCCTCGGGGCAGTGTTAGCTTTTTGTACTAAGAACTACATGTACTTTATTTACAATAATTTTCCAATAACTATCACCTATGTTAGACAGTCTGTCTCTACCCTAAACCAATCCAAAAGTGTCACCATCACAGCAGAAGATGGAGGACAAGAAGAAAAAGGACAGGACACACCCAAATCCCTCCATCTTGCCTCCTGAACCCCCATTCTAAATCCCCAAAATTCTAATTTTTCACCCTGTGACAAATTAGCTATCATTCTATTCAAACCCTTGTGGCTTGTAACTCCTCGCACAAAGTTGGTAATTGTTTCCATGGGCTAAAATGGAAGGCACAGGTGGTTTTGACTCCATGCCAAGGTCTCTGAGTCCCCTGCCAGGGTCTTGAGTCCTCCAGGGCAGCCAGAGGAATGTCCTGGGTTCCAACAAAAGGTAAATAGTCTCAAGTGTGAAAGTGGAGGTTTAGAAGGTTTAGATAGGATATTTGGAAAAGTTTCTTCACCTGAAGGGTTGTCAAGCACTGGCAGAGGCTGCCCAGGGAGGTGATGGAGTCATTATCCTGGAGGGATTTAAATCACGTGTGGAATTGGCACCCGGAGACCTGTGATTACTGGCAGTGCTGGGTAAATTGTTGAGTTAAATGATCATGGAGGTCTCTTCCAACCTAAATTATTCACTAGCATGGCTGCAAGTTGTTTTGGGCTAGTGCCTGTAGGATCTAGGTTTTTAACAGATTTCTTAGAGCTCAACTTAGTGATAGTTGCTGGTTAGATGCTGTTTCATTAGAGCATTTCAACAAGATTTATGGCAGCCATTCATATTCTCATGGAGATCACTGCCTATTTTTGCTGTTTTAATCATCTATACTCTTAGTAAAGCTGACTGAATAGTTCAAAATGAGACTGATGCAATGAGCTGTCTCACATCAGTTGTATCTGCAATATCTGCCACATGTACCTGTTCTGCAGTGTTTTGAGATGGATTTTTAGGTAGACAAATACAGAAATACATACACAACCTGTATGGTTTCTTTCATGTTTTGTAACTTTGACTGCAAATTGACTGTAAATGTTACTCCACAGTTTCCCAAGATTCCCTTCCCTGTTATTTGACAAAAAAAAAAAAAGAGTATCAAAAAGACTGATGATAATATTACAGTAAACCCTTCTCAAACTGCTACATTTCTATGTATGTCTATAGAAATATTCCTCTATGATTTAGGTAAAAGACTATATAATGACTATCAGGCATCTCTGGATCTTCTGTTATTGAGAGTGCAGAGGAAAACCTTTGTCACTCCTGTGACAAAGGACATTGATCTTCAGCAAAATTGCAGACTCTTACTAAAACAAACATTCTAACATTCTTTATTTTTCAGTGTGTAGACAAAGGCAGAAACAGGAAAAAAAAAAAAAGAAAAAAGAAAGGCTAATTGCAGTCAATATGGAATTTTCCTTTATTGCACACAAATGGCAAACACTGGGAACATGGAGGTTGTAAAGCAGGTAGTTATCTGCTTTTTCTATAGGGGTAGCAAAATATCTTATCTAGCACTACACTCTTGAGGCAAGAATACATTTGCTTGCCAAAAGAACATAAGTTAAATATTTTAGGAAGTCTTTTTTTTTTTTTTTTTCACTTTGTTTCTTTAGTGCTTTTTTCATTAGTCCAAAGACTTCAATGCAAAACTTCTCGCAGTGGCAGAGTCCAGGAACTCCTGACCGAACTCCCATTACATTTATTTCTGTTTGTTGAAAAGTGCATTTTCATGCACCATAGACATTACAGCAAAGGACTTGGAAAGGATTTATTATTTAGACAGGTGCAGGTACATTTGTTCTCTGTCTAAAAAACACAGAGAGTTTCTTTGTCTGACCAACCAGTGGAATGGCTGTATGGCTCTACAAAGGGAAGCTGGATCAACAGCTGGAAAACAGGAGTTTACAAAGAAAAAGGTTATCTGAAATCTGAAATCTGAAATCTGAAATCTGAAATCTGAAATCTGAAAGGGCCTTAGTTCTCCAGGAGCCATCACAGACTGGTTCCACTGCTCATCCCTGCAATTGTAACTAGGGACAAGCCAGTGTGTGACTTTCAAATTGGTTTTTGGAACTTCTGCCTGTGAGGGGAAGGGAAAGAAGAATTAAGAGCAGTGGAGAGAAATAATAAGTAAGAGCTTTGACAAACCCAGTAAGGTTAAAAATTTTCCGTGAGCTGAGGTGAAGGATGTTCCTTGTGGTAGGAGCCCAGATTCCACAGGGAATTGTGGGCTGCTTCCCTCCAGGAGAACCCTTGCCTAGGAGAACCCTTGTTTCACATATCCCTGGAAAGCTCTGCTCCAACTGGATGTTTATATACTAAAGGCAAGTGCAACCCTTCTGTCATTCTTGAAATAGAAACAGCTTTAACAGTTTGGGGCATGTTACATATTATTCAAAAAATGCTTGACAGGTTAGGTTGGGGTCAGATTCCCAAAGCCAGTTGCAATTTTAACTTCTTTAAACTTCTTTTGGTCTTGTGCAGCCTCTGTTCCTTGATAAAAGAGGGTTAAGTTTATGGCCTCCTGTGAGCCTTGCTCTGTGCAGGATAATAGAGCCCATATCCCATCCTGCATGCCAGGTCAGCAAAAAGAGCATTATTATTTTAGGTTTTCCAGCTAAATGACAGCTTGGGTTCCATGGTCTGGTCCAAAGTCTGTTGGACCTGCTGAGGGTGCAACTCAGCTGTGGTTCCTTCTTTCTCTCTACTGTGCAGCTCTCCATGGCTCCTTTAAAACTTGGTCTGCTCAATTCTGTTGTGAGGAAAGTGTTTCAGTCCATAAGGTACCCTGGTAAAAAAGTGGTAATGCTTGTGCCAGTATCTGCATCTTACAGAAACTGAGGATGTGGCCAGTTTTACTCAAGGGCTATCAGACCTGAAAAGCACAGCAATGATCCAATTTGTGTCAGGTGGCCTGAGGACTGGATCCCATTCCTCTGGGCACATCATTGAGGGACTGCAGCTGTAGCCACTGGAGATCACCCTCCTCAGCCACTTCCAAGCCACTGATCTCATCACACATCTCATCCACCTTTTTTTATGTTTTATTTTTTAATTCCACCCCCTCTGAGCTTTTGTGCTTCCCCCCCATTGGAGGATGCCCATTTACTGATGTGAAACATGAGCAGGCGTGGGAGATTTTCATTACCAAGGCAGGCTCCAGCTGAAGGGGCCATGTGCTGGTTTGTTAGCAGTGACCCACACAAACTCACAAAGTGGATCCACAGCTACTGTGCAAAGGCAGTGACATGTGGAGTTCAGCATGGCTTTGTACCCAAAATGGTATTTAAACTTTCAGCCTTCAAGCAGAGGCTCCAGGCTGCATCTCATTTTGCTTCTTTCTTTCCTAATTTGTAACCAGCTCTTGATTTAGTAAATGCCAAAATTCAACTTTGAGGATGAATGAAAAAGCCTCAGGAAATTAATGACCTCCTTAATAAAAGAATACGATAACTTCACTAGATTTAATATTTCAGGTTTCTATAAGGATTGAATTGGAAAGATTTTTTTTTTTTTGTCTTCCTTTCTGCAGGGGGAAAATGAAAGCACCTGGACTTCACAGCTGGTTACTCAATATTACGTGCAGTGGTAGAAACAGAAAGTATCGACTTTCATTGCAAGTCAGAAATAGGCAGGTTACACACAGAAAACTTTTGAAATATCTGCTGCAGAAGGCTGAAGGAATATTTGCCTTTCCACAGATCATTTTTATTTAAATGGAGTCCAGAATTTAAAAGCAAATACAAAATACGTCCCAAATGTATTTACGCTTGCTTTCTGCTCCCCATACAGCAAGTTTTAAAGCATTGCTGGGGTCAGCCATCTTCTCAAACTGTTTTTGGTGAAGCTGACATTGCTCCCTTGCAAACAGCAAGTGAGGCTGACTCTTCAGGCACAAATCCCCATCTGTTGAAGCCCTTGGGAACTCACAAGTGAAAAGTTGCTGCAAGACCAAAATTCATCACTATCTGAAGAGATTTTGTAAAGTTTCATATCTACTGTGTCATTCAGCTGGCTAAATTATCCATGTTCAGTGCTCAGACAGGACGTAAAAAGAGCTAATGTCAAAACAAATCTAAGGAATCTCTCAAATTCTTCAGCAAAAGGGTTGTCCAGCCCTGGTGCAGGCTGCCCAGGGCAGTGGTGGAGTCCCCACTCCTGGAAGAATTTAAAAACTGTGAGCCTGTGTCTATCAGTGGGTTTGGCAGTGTTGTGTTAATGATTGTAGTCAAAGATCTTAGAGGTCTTTTACAACCTAAATGGTTCTGTAAGTCTGTGAAAAAGGCTTTTGTCTCATATTTACCTCACTGCACTACACCTGGGGTAGGTGTCACCTGGGTTTGACCACACAGCAGTGCAGCATCTTATTTAGGCAGCCACTCTGGTTTGCCCTGATTAACAACAGATACAGATAACAAGAACTGTGGATTATTAATTCTGTCCTAGCTTAGTTCTGAAACAGGTGTAAATAGTTCCCCTCCGGAGGCTGCTGTCTCCATGCACTGTCAATAAATGGAATATACATCATTAGCTTTAACTAGTTGCTGTAACTTTTTAACAAGGTTGTTAAGTGAAGCAGTTGTTCCTTTTTCATGTTTTACTTAACATACAATTCAAATGCAGGATAAGTGAATTTTTTTTTTATAAAATTACTGGGAAGAATTCTGACTTTGATTTTTCACAGTGATTTGCTACCCAGGGTCACAAGATGAAAGTAAAAAATCTTAAAACCATAGACTGACTTTGCTCATCTTAATTTGAAACCACCTTTTTCCCCAGACTTTTAGAAGGTTTATTTTGCTTTGATTTTGTAATGTAGAGTCAGGACAACAAAGGCTAAAATGTATGCATTTTATTCCTTTAATTTTGCCAGAAATATGAAATATGGTATTTCAATTATTAAAAAATACAAACAATAACATCAGTCAAACCAGACAAATGTTATCAATTTAAACTTCCTAGAATTCTCTGGTGATAATGTTTTACTACAACATTACAAAACTCCCAAACAGACTGACTTGACACAGAAATATAAGAAATATTACAGAGCATATGTAAGGAGTGTGAAATAAATGAGATCTCATCTATCTATTAAGGCTGACTGCTATTTGTGAGATTGTTTTAAAAATTGATGATAAGGAGTTTTTGTTTATCAAAAGACAGCCAGAGGGGACAGTTGATGATCAGTCCTGACTTTAAACAGCCCATTATCCTTGATCCAAAATGCAGACCTCATTGCACAGTGCAGGCAATGTCAGGCAGGGCTCCACGAGAATTGCTGTGAACGCTTCCAGGTATTTTCCTCACTGAAAGACAGCTTGTACGACCCAGGGACTAATGAAAGGGCTTTTGAAAAAGTAGCAGGTAAAGTTACAGTACAGAAAGCAAGTTCTCATCAGCAAGTTCACTGATGACACAAAGCTGGGAGGAGTGGCTGTGACAGTGTTCAGAGGGGTCTTCAGGTGAAGGAAGAGATGAGAATGTTGACTCCATGTTCAGAAGACTTGATTTATTATTTTATGATATATATTACATTAAAACTATACTAAAAAGAATAGAAGGAAAAGTTTCATCTCAGAAGGCTAGCTAAGCTAAGAATATAATAGAAAGAATGATAACAAAAGGCAGCTGTCTCAGACTCTGTCCTCTGTCCGAGACAGCTCGGCCTTGATTGACCATTAATTATAAACATCCAAGAAGGGCCAATCAAAAATCCACCTGATGCATTCCACAGCAGCAGAATAACCATTGTTTACATTTTGTTCCTGAAACCTCTCAGCTTCTCAGGAAGAAAAATTCTAAGAAAGGATTTTTAATGAAAAGATGTCTGCGACAAGTGGTTGATACCTCAGAGGGCTGTGCAGCCCTTCCAAAGGGCCTGAAGATGGGCAGAGAGGAACCTGCTGGAATCCAACCGAGCAAAGGCAGGTCCTGCTCCTGGGGAGGAACAACCCCAGCTCCAGCATAGGCTGGGGTGCCCTGCTGGAGCAGCTCTGAGGGGAAGGTCCTGGGAGTCCTGGTGGAGAACAGGAGGTCCATGAGCCAGCAGGGCCCTGGGGACCAGGAAGGACCATGGAATCCTGGGGTACATTGGAAAGAGCATTCCCAGCAAGGCAGGGAGGGATCCTGCCCCTCTGCTCTGCCCTGTGAGGCACATCTGGAGTGCTGTGTCCAGGCCTGTCTCGTCAGGACAAGAGAGAGATGGAGCTCCTGCAGTGGGCCCAGAGGGCTACAGAGGTGAGGAAGGGCCTGGAGCATCTCCCTGCTGGGCAAAGGCTGAGGGAGCTGGAGAGGAGCCCCAGCTGAGAGGGAACCCCATCCCTGGGTGTCCCTGTGTGCAGGGAGGGGCAGAGCAGGGCCCAGGCTCTGCTCTGGGGCCCAGCAATGGCTCCAGAGCCACGGGCAGGGCCTGAGCCCAGGAAATTCCCCCTGGACATGAGGGAGAACTTCTGTCCTGGGCAGTGACAGAGCACTGGGACAGTTTGTGCAGAGAGGGGATGGAGAATCCCTCACTGGGGATACTCCAGACCCCTCTGGACACAACCCTGTGCCCAGTGCTATGGGATGGCCCTGCTGGAACAGGGAGGTGGGACAAGATCATACACTGTGATCCCTTCCAGTCTTAACCCATCCTGGGATTTTGTAAGAGGTATCTTATATGGCATTTGTTCCTACTAATGAGAATGGAAAAGCAGATGCAGAAACACCAATTCAGGCTAATTTAAGGCTATTTTTCAGTACAGCTGCACAGGTGAACTTAGATGCAATAAGGATCTGCAAGGCTGGCTCTTTTACAAAATTATCATTTAATATTCAAAGAAAAGAAAATGTCTCTGGGGTGAAAAAACAATCATAGAACAGTTAAGTAGAGAGAAGGGGGAGAAAACACCCCCACAAATTTATAAAAAAAAGACTTTAGGGAGAGCAAGAATTCACACTGGCACAAGAAAAAGTTGGAATAAAGCCAGGCTGCCAGATTTGGTACCCCAAAGTGATTTGGAAAGACATTACATAAAGTGCAACTTATGTTAATACTGCACAAAAAAACTGGAAACACAGTGTTTACAGTTTTAATAGTACCTTGCACTGCAGTTTTAATAGTGCCCTGCCTATGAGTATGAGGGGAATTAACAATAAATATATAACCTGAATTTAACTAAGGCAAAGCTTTAAATTCTCTTGGGATTATTATGACCCATCCCTGAAGTCAAGGTTAACTCAGATTCTTGTTCGTAGATCCCTTGGAGTGGGTTAGGGTGAAAATGCACTGAATGAACAGGGTTTGTAAACATATACACATAGGGTTTATTTCAGAACAATTTGGTTGCCATGGAAAGCAGGTATGTAGCCATTTTGGTTATTATTATCTGTAGAGATGGAATGATATAAAAGCATAAAAACAACACAGAAAATGAAAAAGGAAAAAGAAAAATAGTGAAACTATAAGAGTAAGATGATTTTCCCACCAGTGGACGCAGCTGCAAGATTTGATTGCTGCAGTTACAGGGCCCTTTGGTTGCAGTGATGGTCACTGCCTTGATGGGTCAGGGGTGGGGGAAAGCCCATGGAACACAAAGTCCAGTGGATTGATATAAGCTCAGATTTATGTGGGAATGCCCAGGTACATCCCCTGGAGAGGCACTTTTGCACTGATTGCTGCATCACCGTGGATCATGCACAGTCCTGGAGGCCCCAGAGATGAGTCTGGGAGCACTTTGATTGTTTGTGAGCTCTTCTGAGACATGACCTCTCTTTCTTTCTCACACCAGCACAGTTGGGCCAGGTATGCCTCATGAGAAGTCATGGAAACCTTCAGGCTTACATGGCAATGTCCTGATTCCTCCCCTGGGTGGGAGCTCTAGACTGAGCCAGCTGTTTAAGGGAGGACATTGCCAGGATAAAAATCACTATCCTACCTCACAGGATCTACTTCTTCTTGGCCTCCTCCCTCATCAGGCTCTAAACTCAGCTTCCTCCAAAGCAGAGCTTGGTTTGTGTGGTTGTCCTCTGTTGCTGACACACTCAGCCCTGAGCTGTTACCTTGACATAGTCAGCAAAGCCCATGCTGCTTTTCCAAATCTCCAATTACTTGAGCCATTAACTATCAACATTTCAGTCTCTCACAGAGGAAGGGCCTGGAGCATCTCCCTGCTGGGATGATGATCCCACAGGGATCCTGGGAGCTGCTCAGACAAAAGCTTTTCTGCTGGGGACAGGAAACAAAAGCTGTGTCTCTCAGGATCATCTAAGACTGTGAAACTGGTTTGCTGCTTGTCCAAGGCAGAGCCTGAAAGTTCATGACTCCCAAGTCCAGCCTTATACGTCTTTTGAGCCAATTAAATGTTCCTCTCCCAAACCAAAAAGTAATTGCATCTGTTAAAAAAAGGCTAAACCATATTTTCCCAAACCCATGCACTCACACCCATTACAAGGAAATTTATGAGTAAGGACACTATCTTCAAAGAAAAACCCTTGGCAGAAGAGCTGAGTGTCACTGTTTGCACTTTACCACAGGGAGAGCAGGGCACTATCAAGTTTGGATTGCACAGTGTGTGATGATTTTCACATGATAAAATGCTTGCCCCCCAGCCTTCCTGTCTCTCTCTTTGGCTCCCAAAATCACTTTTCCATACCTGCAATCACCATCAAGTCCACCATACCTGTATTTCATATGCATATCCACTCTGATTCATGTCCTTCCTTTTACTCAAAATTTGACCAAAGTATTTATAAATGCAGTGAAAACGCATTGAGACTGAGGTCATTCTTCTGTGTTGTGCATTTACTGTGCACAGACACTGCATCCTGGCCCAGAGCTGCAGTTAGTGTTATACAATTCATTGTTCTGCACTCATTCTGTCTGATTTTACATAACTGGGTAATTCACTGCATCAGTTTTAGTAAGGCATAAAATTTCCCTTCACTGATGTTGTATTAGTATGGCTCTGCTGTGCATTTTCATTACAGTTGCTCCCCAGATCTGAACTTCCTTTGGACCAATAACTCATCTTATGACAAGCAAGTGTTGAATTTATAGCAAGAATTTGCTAGGAAAAGAAAGGAGGGGAAAAGAGAGAAAGAGAAAAAAGGAGAAAAGAAAGAAATATGAATTATTCTTGATGCTGTTAGATTTTTTTAAATTTTTTTGGACATTCGACAGAGAAGACTTTGCAATTTCTAAATTACATAAAGTTATCCCTACATGACACATTCTTCAAACAATGTGTCACCAACCTCACCACCTCTCTGCTTACAAACACCTTTCTCTACTCTGAGTGGGCCACTTCCCTATTTCCCAGGCTGCCTGCTTGCCCTACAAAGTCAAACTAAGGGCAACCACTTTAAATCCATGTGCACCTTTCACATCAGCTGGTATTTCAGGCTGGATGAGAGGCTCACTGGTCTGTTTTGCTGGGGTTTTCTTTTTGTTTTGCCCCAAAAAGCTTCTCTCAGTGCCACGAATTCAGACCAGCACAGTCAGGCTTGGAGAACCCCTTTGCTCAGGGTGCTTGGGGAGGAAATTTGGGGTGCATATAACAACACACAGACACACTGGCAGCACTCTGGTGCAGCAGAGGAGATGTGATACAGCCTCACAGCCTCAGTAAAATGTGGGTTTCCAGTTTCTAGTGCCACTGTGAAACCGCTGAGAGGGAGGCAGTGAGCCTCACACGCTCAGCCTCCCTCGCTGGTGGTGGTGGTGGCAGAAGGGATGTGCAGAGCCTCTCTAGACAGAGGCAGAAATTTTGGGCAAGCAGCATATTTTGTCCAGGACACCACTATATACTGTGCTTGCCTATTTAGCAATATGGCATTGAGTGAATTCCCAACTTCCTGGGATACAACTCTTCAGCAAAGCCCTGACACTGCTATTTGAAAAGATGCAGGCAGAGCTTCCATTGTGAGATTTTGGAAACAGAGCATCCTTCTATCAAGAAACTAATAAAGCAATCAATAGTTATAAACATATAAAGGGAGTTTTTCCTACAGACAGTGAATATTTGACAACTCCCCAGAAAACATATGGATCCTGGTTTGTCAGAATATAGATGTATTTTCACCCAGCTGAGAATATTTAAAACTTTTTCAAAATACATTTTTAATTAAAGCAATTTAGTGGAGTTTTTTGGGTTTTTTTTGGGGGTATTTTTTTGTCTGGTTTAGTTTGGGGTTTTTTTTGCTTTTTGGGTGTTGTTTTGTTATGTTTGGGTTTTTTTGTTTTGTTTTGGGTTTTTTGGTTTTTTGGGTTTGGTTTGTTGGTTTTTTTTTTTTTTTTGTTTTGTTTTGTTTTGTTTTTGGGGGGTTTTTGTTGTTGTTGTTGTTGTTGGTGTGTTTTTTTTTTTTTTTTTGTATTTTTGTTTTTTTTTTGTTGTTTTTTTTTGTTTTTTTTGTTTTTTTTTTGTTTTTTTAACTGACCGAAATTCTGGTTACAATAGTAGGGTTGATTCAAAATTTCATCTCTAAATCCTGCCTCTAAAGAGAGTTGGTTTATTACTTTTTAATAGAATTTGTCATTATAAATCATCTATAGTACCATAGTGCCTGAAGCAGTACATGAAAATGACAATTGGGTTGACTTTTATAAAATTTTTAATGGGCTTTACCCCTAACCTAAGGAGTTTCCAAAGGGAGACATTTAATTCTTTAAATTAATTTATTGTTTTGTCTCTCTAACTTTTATCCTGAGTTTGTGAGAATGGGTCTGAGACTTCCCAGCTCAGTGCACATGTGGGAATGAATGTCTTTGCTAGGGGCTGGGAGAGTTCAGCCTGGAGAATAGAAAGCTCTTCAGGAGGACCTCAGAGCACCTTCCACTATGGAAAGGGGCTACAAGAGAGCTGGGGAGGAACTTTCAACAAGGGCCTGCAGTGAGGGAACAAGGGACAACATCTTCATAATGAAAAAGGGTGGGTTTAGATTGAACATTGGGAAGAAATTCTTTACTGCGAGGCTGTGGCACAGGTTGGATCTCACTAACGCTCAGGTGATTACTTCTGTTGCCTGAATCACATTGCTCAGCAAATGCTGCCACAGAAAATGAGAGGTGGTTTCAGTTGCACCCACTCCAAAATCTAATGCAAAAATAGGGTGGTTATGGAAAAGGAAACAAGAACCACAAGATCTCTAGCTGCCACTGATTTCACTGCAGGATGATGTCTGTGCTACTAAAGCCCTGTGACTCTGCTTTCCCATGTAAGAAACTGGAATACATCTTTTCAGAAGACAGATTTCAGCTTCTAACTGTCACCTTGGTTTTTTAAGATTTTCTAAGCCTTCTGATGATGACATTCTTGTAGTGAAATTTCTCACACACTTTCTGTAAAAAACTCATTGTTTTGCATTCCTTTATAGAGTTGATAGAGTTGATAGATTTATAGAGGAAGAGAGAGTTGATAGATTGTTGGTTTGACCAGTGTCATTGGAGAGGTGTTGATAGATTACAGAGGAAGAGAGAGTTGATAGATTGTTGGTTTGACCAGTGTCATTGGAAAGGTGTCACTGTCATCCTCCAATCCGCTGTCACTTTTGGAAAACTATAAATGCTGGAGTCAGAAAATAAACTTCCCTTTTTTCCCTTCACTTTAAGAACAGTGGTGTGTGTGTTTTTTTCGTGTCCTATAATGACAATAACTGATAGTTCAGAGCTGAGATTGCTCTGTGGGCTCTGCCACCAACTCTTTGTGTGCTCCAACAAATTATTTAGGCTGCCTTCAGCAGGGATCTCTGCAGCAGTGCTTTACAGGAAGAAATGCCAGTCTCTGCTGGCCTCTCTAAAAACTTATCTGCTAGATAAGCCAGCTCTGTGTCCTGCAGCTCCTCTCGTGGAGGATGATGCTATTGAAATAATGATGTAATTGAGCAACAAGGTGGCCAAGATGGCCAATTCCAGGCAAAGTAAAACAAAACGTTTTTTCACATAGTGCACAGGAAAATTAAATCCATTCCCAATTCCCAGTTGCTCTGCCAGCTGTGCTGTGTGTCCCTGCACAAGTTTGCTGACCAGGGCAGGCAGAGAGGCAGCAGAGCAGGCCAGGAGTCCTGACCCAACTTCTTCTCCAGCTAATGGCAGAGCAGACCAGCAAGAGCCAAGCCACAGAGAGCTGCAGCCAAGACAGCCCTAATCTCCTTCTAACCATGACAAATTCAAGGCGTGCTGTCATGGAGCTGTGTGCTAATGGAATGCAGTTTTGTCAGGGGAGGCTCAGGATGGATGTTAGTGAAATATTCTTCACCCAGAGGGTGGCTGGCATTGGAACAGGCTGCCCAGGGAAGTGGTAACAGCACTAAGCTCAAGAAATGTTTGAACAGCAGTGTCAGCCACATGGGGTGATTCTTGGGACTGTTGTGCGCAGGGCCTGAAGCTGGGCTGATTAACCTTGTTGGTCTCTTCCAACACAGGATATTCTATTATCCTAAGGTATTTTTATGGTCTCTGTCCTGTGCAGGAAGATGTTCCCTCTGACAGCATTAGCAAGAAAAATCTGTTTGTTTCACAACATCAGCAGAGAAATGACACCAGTGTTTTCAGACTTACAGGAATGTTGTGCATTCAATTCCAGCTCCTGACTCCAGGATTTACAGTCACCTTCCCAGAAAAGTCATACAGGAAATATCAGCAGCTGAAAGGAGCTCAGAGTACTAAAGATCTTCCCCCAGAGCATAGACATAGGAAAGCTTTGTCAGAGAACAAGATAAATTTTAGCTATCCATCTTAAGAAGGAAATTCATCTCATCACAGGATATGGAATACTAATTGGGCTAAGTCATCTCAAACTAATAGCTGCCTACCATATTCCTCATTCCTCAGAGTAATTTTTAATAGCCCATCCTCAGCATCTGATATTTCAACAAATAAAAACAAACAGCTCATAACAATCAAATTATGAGAATTGTAGTCTGAAGTCTGATGGCTAAGGCAGTGTCCTTATTTCCCCTGACTTGTGGGAAATGGAGGAATGGATGCTGAAGGCTGGATCCATCCAGGACTGTGTGTGGGACAGGGTTTCCCACTGGGGTCAGAGCAAGGATCTGAGTGTAGCCAAGGGAGACTTGGGCACTGCATGCAGAGCCTCTTCTGCTTGATTTTTAAGGTGGGGACAGGGTTACACAGACTGAGATTTGCTGATATTACTCTGAGAGAGGAATCAAGATTTCTAACCCTTCAGCTGTGAAAAAAAAAATTGAGAAAAGTCTGCTTTATTTTGCAGAATTTTGCATATGTGAATATTGTCTCCTAGTCCAGAATAAGGCGCTGTGGAACATCCTTCAGGAAAACTGGCATTTAAGACTCCTGCCAACCGAGAGCCCTTGTATTTGATGCAGACAGAACAGTGATTGCTGCACCCTCCTAACTCACAAGCCCTTCCTCCTCTTGTAGTGTTTGTTCTTACACGTCAACACCTCTAGGCCATATAGATGTGACATATGGATGCACAGGCATGCCACAGACAAACTGCTATCCTTGGATCCTCTTCCTGTTTCCACAGAAACCCTACAGAAAACAGCCAGCAGTCAATAGAGAAAATCAAAGGCAGGGATAAGTCATAATTTTCAGTTAGCAAGGAACAGATCTTGAATGCTGAGCCCCTGATACACAGCATAATGTGATTTAGGGTGTTTATTATGCTAACCCAGGGCAGGAGCGTGTAGGCATACGATGTGGCAATTACAGCGCACATTTGCTGTATTTGGTTGAGCAGGAGTGCAGAGGAGAGAGCAGGTACAGGGAACTTTATGCTCACAGGCTGTTTAATGGCTTAATCCTGCTGCCAAGCTGAGCTTCACTTTGCTTTGTACCTGACTCATCCCAGAAGCACACTGGGACATTTATAAACAGATGCCCCATCACTACAGGCACACTTGGTATGCTAAGCTTTGTTTGGGGAAAATAACAAGAAAAGACCAATCAAATACTTTAGCTAGGAAGTGTCAAACCCTTAATATGAATTGTGCTCATTAATGTGACAAGTGTCACATGCATTGAGTCCTTTCTTTTTTTTTTTGTGGCTGTCAGTATATTGATGTGTATTTCGCAAACAGTTTTTTTACCCAAACTGTTTCTCTCTAGGGAGCAGTTTAGGCAACAGTCAGATGAATTACCTTGTGAAAATTGAAAACTGTTTTTTCTATTAGTCACTGAAGGGGTAGCACTCCAAGTAAGGAGGCACAGCAGCTTTATTCCACTCTCCTCCAGGCCATCAAATCCCTACAGATTCACATGGTACTGAGTGCAGGGCCTGTGGGTGTCCCAGGCTTGATTTAAAGCATATAATTCTCAAATTAAGCACTAAAATTGTAACTATAGTAGCATGGTGAATCATGTTTACAGGACCTGCACTCTGAATATTTATTTAGCATTGCTCAGTCTGGTTTTGAAACAAGATCAGGTTTTATGCTGTTGGTATTAAGCTAAAGATTGCACTGTTGGCTTGTGCACATCAGCAAAAAATAAAGGGAACCATAACACTAACATAAGCTCCATTCTGTAAGAAAACTGGTGCATTGTTAGAACATTAAAAAGTCCCTTTTGGGGGAGCAAAGCCTATCCAGCTTGCTCAGAGTGACATGTCAAAATGGAAAACATAAGACTAAATATATATCCCTGTTGTTTGTTATTTTAAAATCTTATTTGTCTCTCTAATACTTTTTCTCCCTGACACCAACCAAAATGATGTTGTTTTGAGACGGATGTTGATCACGACATCCGTGCTCTCCCTGGAAGGAATGCATGCGCCTGAAACCCAGCAGGGCACGATGTCACTCAGCTGGACTCATTAGCGTGGCAGCAGTTTGGCATTTACATCTCTGCACCGCTCCCAGGGTGAGGCAGCTCCAGTTCAGAGCACAGTGTGTGTCTGTCTGCAGCTGACAATGTAGACATGCCCTTAAAAGCCAGGCCATCCTTCAAGGAGCAAGTGGGACTGGCAGCTGTGGAGAGGCAGTGGCGGCTTTTGTCAGGCAAAGGACAAGGGCTGAGTGAGTAATTCTGGATGAAATCTCTTGATCCGTTGCAGACAGTGCTTATGGCCTTGGAAAAGGTATTTATCAGCACCTGATGCACAGAAGCACAGAGGTGTCTGGGGTTCAGCTTTGCATAGAATTTAATTGCCTGAGTACACAAGGACTGAGGTCATTTAATTTCTCCCTGTTGTGACAAATCAAAGTAGGAAAAACGTCAGCAGGAAACTCAAAATAGAACTCCTTCATCTTTTCATGCTCAAATCTTCTGAGAAAACTTGCCCTGCAGATGTACTCAGAACACACCTCCAGCATGCAACAGGCACCGAGCTGAGCAACCACGGCAATTTCCATCAGTAATGAGGCCGATGGGACAACTACATCCTGCTCTCAGCCAGCTCTGTGCTCTGCAGCTCAGAGCAGAAATCACCTTCCACACCTCTCTTTGTGAAAGAGCTCCAAACCCCTGACTCCTGTTTCCTAGGGAATGCCTGGCCTTTGGTAAGCTGAGGAAGAATGGATGCCCCATCCTTGGGAGTGCTCAGGGCCAGGCTGGGCAGGGCTTGGAGCAACCTGGGATAGTGGGAGATATCCCTGTCCATGGCAGGGGGATGGATCCTTAGGATCCCTTACAAACTAAGCCATTCTGTGATTCTAAGAAAAAAAGTGATGTGCGTGCCTCTGTTCTTCCTGCACAACTATGAAACAAAGGAGCCAAGATTTCAGGTGTCAGTGAGCAAAGAAATAGATATGTGTAGGGATGCATTGTTAAAAAAGCCCCAAAACCAAGAAACATGAGCTCTCAGTCAGGGATGGAATTGGAGCTGGGATACAGCGTGGAATATGGAGTTAGGAAAGCCTCTCTTGACCTTATTCAGCTGTCCAGGCTTTGTCACCCAAACCCAGCAGTGGGAGAAGATCACAAATATATTTCTGTGATGGTTGAGGTGTTATTTTGTCTTCAGCATTTGCTCTGACTGCCTGGAAACCCAGCTGTTGGTACCTAACCCTTCCCACCACCTCCATAGGAACAGGGAACTCTGCCATGGAGCTGGGCACACAAGGTCTAGGGGTCCTTGTGGGCTTTGTCCAGGGTTTTCTCTTGGTTTCCACATGGGATTTGGGAATCTTTTTTCTTTTTTTTAACCTCCAGGGTTTGTAGTAATAGTATGTTAACAACTACAAGTTCTTTGCAGTGACAGCAAGGCAGACAGGGTGTGAAAACTGAGGAATCCTTCAGCATAGGCCAAAAGGCTTTTGTGTGAGTCAATGCCAAATTCCTTAGAAAAATAAGTTTCAGGTGAATTTTGTCAGCATAGGAAAAGCAAGAACTTGTAATTTTGGCAGCATTTTGTAGGTTTCCCCTTTCCTGGAAATCCTTCCAGGAAATCATGTAAAGGGATAACTATACAACTAATGGGCACTCTCCAACAGCATATACAGTGGTGGGTGATGTTGCAAAATGAACAATAATGCTTCTGCTTTTTCCAACAAGGCTTAATGATGATGCAATTGAAGCACTAGCCACTTTTCAATAAAAGGGCTGAATGGCCTATTATTCCTTTCAATCAATCCAAGGTTGCTCTTCATGAAGGAATAAACATTCCCTCTTTGACCTTAATAAAAGCAAAGAGGCCATTGTGGGGGAAAAAATATCAGGGTTTTTATCAGAAAAAGAATGTCAAAAGGAGTGTCCAAAGTGTGCAATTAACAAACATTAAAGCAATGAAATATTGACCCTCTTTTTTCCCATCTATATATTCCCTCCCATTTCCAAGATTTGAAGAAATAATAATGGTTCACAATCAATGGGCTCCTAATTAGAGCAGCTCACACTACACCCACAAAAATTATCTTTTGAAAAATCAACAGGGAAGGAAATATGAAAAAAAATATTTATAAGGTGTAAATTCCTTTACTTCTGTTTATATTCCCGCTCCTTGCATCTTCTCCCGCCCTAGAGGCAGGAAAGATATCTCTATCTTGGACGATAATCAAATAATTAAGATGTATGAGGTGTGCATGCCTGTGACATGTGAAATAAAGCATAATGAAGGAAACAATAGAAGCATGTAAAAAGGGCCTTCTCACCCTTAGCAATAGCATTTGCTGCCATGAACAATATTCTTAATCAGAAGAAATGCTCCTTCATAACAATCATGCTGCATACAGTGATATTCACAACAGACCCAGGATGGCATGGCTGAGGAGGTATAAAAATACAGAAGTAATTCTGCTATGAAATACCTAGGAAATTACATCCTGCTGGATGTTTCTATTGGGACTGGGTCATCACTGTTGATCCAGTTTTCACTGGAAAATAATATAATAAAAGTGGAATGAACACAGAATTTCAGCCTGGTTCCATAGATACAGATACTATCCTAGGACTCCTGGGTGATAGTGTGTAAATTTTGAGAATTTATGAGTCCATTTCAATATATATCAGAAACCAGTCCAGAAACTGAATATTTCCATGGCTGTAATGAAGGATAAAAGCTTTTTATACTACCTTTGCCTTACCCCTCCTGGTGACCTTTACCCATCCACCACCTCAACAAAAGAGTCTTTTTAATTTGAGGTTGAGACCAGGAAAAGATTGTCTGCAATGAACACCTAGAATGAGATATAAAGATTTTGCACTGAATGAGATTGGGAAATTCAGGGACTGCATTTTTGTCTGCAAACTATCAGGCTTGATGTGAGGGCTGTGGGGATAACCAAAGAAATCTTCACAAAATGCTACATAAATAATGATGGTTACGATGCCATCTGAAGCCAGCTCAGAGTAGTCCTCTTTAACATTGCCTGGCAACAACTACTACAGGCAGGAATGTCATTGGAAAAGAATTAAATCTGAGATTTCCATCTGGCTAAAATATAGGATGATGGTGGGCAATTAGACCTTATCTACAACCCAGACAAGCAGGGCAGGAACAGAAACATCCATCCAGAAAAACTGAACGCCCTCCTACTCTTTACCACTCATGCTCTGCTTTAGCATCAGGATGTCTCAGGCTTTAAATGAAATGTCAGATTTAATTTGGCTCTGGATGCACAAGATATATGATTGCCCTTGGAGAAAGTTGATAACTCAGCGCACTCCGTGTCAAATGTGAATCTACCCAATAGCTCACTCCATAAAAAGCACAACCCTGCTTTCCCTCAACTGTGCAAAATAGCCAGGCCTGCCTGCAATTTGCACAAATAGGTCCATTTTGAAAGAAAACCTTCCTATCAGAAAGGAGAAATGACTTATTGGGAGTTGAGTCCCAGTTAAATTTCCAAATGGCAGCGCTGCACGTTGCATTAGCATTCTGTGGCGGGGAGGCCATTACCGCGCCCGCCGCCGATGGCTCAGCAGCGAGCGAGGAATTATGCTAAATGGCACATTTGGATTTCTGTGAGGCTCTCATTTGGAAGCACGGTGCACTTTCAGAGACTTTTTAACTGCTTGGAATCCGGGCAGGGCAGAAAACACGGAGGGGATATCTGCGATTATCGATGGCTTCATCATTCCCTACTGCATCTACTGCATCTAGATCTGTGCTGAGAATGGAAAGAATATCTGAAATTATTTGCAAGCCTTCTGGTTAAGATCATCTTTTAAAAACAGTTATTTTCCATGTATACAAGTAAATTAATGGGCCTGGTTTAAAAATAAAAAAAACCCAACTATTTACAAGAAAATAATCAGAATATAATGTCTGTACTTGCTGTGTTCATTTGGTGCCAGAAAGATTTTTTGTCACTGAATATTTTCTGCACTTATACCTGCTCTTTTGCAGTCATCACTCAGGAAATATTCCTTCAGTCTGATTATTTTGCATTTTTTTGTGCTTTTGACCTCTTTTGCAGCCTTTATTCAGAATTGGAATGCATTATGCCTACTATGTTCCACTACTAGCATGCAAAATGCACCAGGAAAAAAGCTCAAAACTTTGTACCTTGCCATTTAGACTTTGCCATTTTTTGAAAGCCATGGTGGTTAAAAGTAGAGTAAGTGACAGATACTGTGCAGAAAGACATAAATAGATAGGCAATATCCTTGTCACTCAGAGAACATGAGAAATGCCTCATATGCCCAAATAAAAGCTTGCAATCTAGGCTCTGCAGAGATAAGGTTACATATGTGACATTTTGTCATTTTGTTCCAAGAGCAGTGGATATCAAGTTTTACTCCTATATCTAAAAAAGTCTCTACTTTCTTAGTTAATTTAGTGGAACTCGTGCTCGAGACTGACAAGATATTCAATTAAAACTGCAATCTATCCTCATTTTATTCTCTTTCTTGAACAGAGTGTTAGGCCCTTCTCAGGCATTCGTCCTTTTCTTCATCCTCTCTACTCCAGACTGATATTTTTTCCTTTTTTTTCCCCCACATCCTCTCAGTGGTCTTTTGTGTCCTGAGCTCTCCATTTTTCCATTCTTTCTGTCCCTCCTTTCCTGTCAAGCCCCCCATGAGCAGTTTTACTTATCATTGTTGAAGAAGACACAACATTCTTCTTCTTAAATTTCCATTTTCTGGTCTACCTGCATTGTGTAATTCATGCCCTTCTAGAGCTCTTGTATTCTTCAAAGTAAGAGCTCCCAGGGGTTGAAAAACTTCCAACAATAGCTTTTAATCCCTGTTTGACTCAGAATTTAAGGATGAAATGTACTGTTAAACTAGGTTCTTAGGTCTTAAAATATCTAAGGAAAATTAAATTCATTTAAGGGTAGACGAAAGGACTGAAAACAAAAATAAAAGTTCATAAATATCATTAATTATGTCAGATTTCATAAAAAGATAAGTTGTTAAAATCATACTGAATCTAGGTCTGCTTTTTTTGTATGAATGTTTCCATATACATAAAATCCATGGCAAGTCTGTGAGCACTCTCAGGAACATTTGATCTTGAGGCTGTAATTTCCACTGGCCTGCATTTTTAACGATATGGTCCTTTTATACCAGCTCATTTATTTCTGCAGAACCAGTGTTCTGTACTCCTTGTTCCTCTGCAGTCCTTCCTGCATACTTATTCCTATGAAATAATTTCATTACTTTGAAATAATAGCATCAGTGCAGAGACAAACAATAATAGGTTGTCACTGCAGCATAGCAAGCTCAATCTATGCCCTCCACAAAATCTTTAACAAAATATAACAGAAGAAAAACAGATGGCTTTGTGGCGTGACCAGAAGGTGAACAAAGCCATGCCTTTTCCAAAGAGCTATAAGATTATTGTTTCTTTTCTCGCTAGGCCAATATTGATTATATGTTCCAATTTCATTCGGATATTGAATTTGTTTTATTGGGCAAACAGCTGCAGCTTCTGCTCCCCATCCCTTAGCAAATATTATTTCAAACTTCCTTTGAACTCTCATTGTGCAAGTGTGACTGCTGCACTCTCAAAAGGTTTTCCATTTTTGACCCTGGTCTGGGATCACACAGGTGGTCCAAACACAGGTCAACACACTGATTTTACTGAAATAAGCCCTCCCCTGTGTCTTCCTTGCCATGTCAAAGAGTGACACAGTGGTCCTCCTCCCATCTTCTCCACAGCACTGGTGGCCCACCATGCAAGACAGCTAGATTGCTGTCACCAGATGAGAAAACGTGCTGCCTCAATATTCTTCTCCTAACAGATAGAAATTAAAGTTTATGTTTTATTTCAACCTGAAAGACAGCAACCACTAAAATTAGACAGGTGTCACCCCACTGGAGAATACTGCAGTTGATAATTCTTCTTCCAATCACAGCTTTAATCAGTTTTTGGTTTTTTGGGTTTTTTTTGTTTTGTTTTTTTAAATTGTATTTATTTCAGAAATAAATTATATCTTTATATAGACTTTTTGATCACCACTTCACTCGCCTTCCCTTAGTTAACAATCTCTAATCTATTCCCTGATTTTTTTCCTCAATTTTGCTTGATGAAGCCATAGAAAACAGACATGGAACACAATGGGCATGGAGTCAGAAAAGGTGCAGTTGTAGGTAAATTAATGAAACTGAAGAGATATAAATCCATCCATTTCCATTTCCATAAAGAAGAGGATGGGAAGAAAGATTGCTGCTATTTGGGGAGTGGTTGTTTGAGCATTTTGGGGTTTGGAGATCAACCACAGCCACAAAGCAGCTGGGAAGTGACACTATGAAAAGTATCACCACACTGCTCTCAGGATTTCAGTCTGTTTTCTTAAAATTATAACAAGTCTGAAGCATTAGGATGATCTCCTCAAAATCAATTTTTTAATGTTTTGAAATGTTTAGATTTCAGCCTTTGTTTAAAAATTATCATATAGGGGAAGAATCATGCTTTTGAACAGTTTCCTAAAAAAATGTACAAAGCATTTTACTCCAAAGTGTTCAAAGAGGATGCCAAAATATTGTCAAAGCTTCATCCCTTCACCCAACTTTTCCTTCCTTGAAGTTTCTCTGAAAGACTGTTGTCCTAATGTAAATAAATATTTTGATTACAGTGGGACTGAATTTTTTTGTTCATGATTTTCCAGGAACAATATTTCTTGAAGTTTTACTATTCCAGTCAAATGAATAATCTTTTGAGGATGATTGATAAAAGATATTCCAGCTCCTGTGCAAAGCTAATTCTGTGAAACAGCAAGAGAGTATAAGACCACCAAATAAGGTAAACACATATATTTTATGACCTATTAAATTTATTTTTAATTTTGTTGACATGTCTTGTTTTTTCTCTTGGGCAAGACTGATCTCAGGAAGTTCTCCCCGAACATGAAGAAGAATTTCTGCCCTGGGCAGTGACCAAGCCCTCAACAGATTGTGCAGAGAGAGGATGGAATCTCCCTCACTGGGGATATTCCAGACCTCTCTGGACACAATCCCTGAGCCCTGTGCTCTGGGATGGCCCTGCTGGAGCAGGGATGTGGCACCAGGTAAGTCCACTCTGTTCCCTTCTGTGGGGATCCATTCTGTGGGTCTGTAAATAATTCTTGGATCCTCATAGCTACATATAGGAACCCTACAAATTCTTTCTTAATCTCACTTGTGAGATTTCTCCAAACACATCTCAATTTTACCTTTTTCAGTTTTTATGTATGCAACATTTGATTAAGTAGACTTTGTGTAAAGGATATTCTCTATCAAAACAAACAAACAAACTAACTAACTAACTAACTAACTAACTAACTAACTAACTAACTACTCTAACTGATTTCTGCTGGTAACATTTTTCTTTCTATAAGAAGATTCAAACTTTAAGTCACCATGGAAAAGAATTCTCAGAAGGTCTGTGTCAGAAACTGAAAGTCTTGTTAGGCTGTCTAACACAGCCTGAGAAATCATTTATTTGAAAGGCTTTTGGTCACTAGAATACTGACAGAAAGGTAGCACGCTTGCAAAATGAAACAAATTACTATGGAAATAATCAGCCAGTTATAAATTACTTCCAGATGTATAATGAAAGTGCAAATCTTTGCCTCTCAATATGAAAGGGGACAGACTTAAAGCAATGTGTTTCCCATCACTCCTCCAGAATCTTTGTGTCTGCAGAAAAGCACAGAGAGGTGAACAAAGCTTTCATATTCAGAGTCACCCATGGAATATGAGACTCATAAAATTTGACAGATATAAAAATGGAGGAAATAACCATTATATTCTGATACATTACTGAAGACACGCAAACAGGGAAAAGACCAAGCAGGTTAAGTATTGGCATAAATTAAACAGAAAGCACATTTGCTCTAGCACTGGCCTTTCAAATTGAGAGTGATGGCATGATTAAATAATTGAACCATCTCACCTTGCACAGTCAGACAGAATTCCAATAAGAACAGTTATTCCAAAATGGATACAAAGGCAAATCAAGCTCTTCTCCAGCTAATACAGCAATCTGCAGCTTGACTTTTTTGCTGCTTTGTGGATGTAAGCAGGATGAGGATCAATGGCTTGTTTTTCTTCAATTTTAGCAAATGTGTCAATTACTCCATTAGGGCTGATCCCTTCTGCAGTAATTTTCTTTGTGAAGAAAAGGCTTTGTGATTGCTCATGTCACGCAGTGCTGCAATAAGACACTCCTTAAATATTCCTAAGAATTAATTCCCATGTTCACCCAACGCATAATTTAAAACCCAAGCATCATGTCTGTCATCTTGAAGGCTTTCTTTTTTTTCTCAAGACCTTGCAATGAGCTCTGGGCACTGCACATGCTATGTAAGCAGCAGCAGTCATGCCAGCCAAAGCTGGCCTGTCACTGAGGTGGGCACATCCCCATTGCAGCCTGAGGCTCAGGATGATCATGAGAGAGCTCATGCACAGTCCTCTGGGCACAGCACAGGTCCCTTTGAAAGAGCACAACTGAATTCTCACCTCATGTAACCTGTTCTTAAAGACATCCAGTGAAAGAAATTGTTTCAAGGATAGTCTGCCCAAGTTTTTACATCTCTTGAGTTCTGAAATGTTAGTTTTTAGTTTTGTTTTGGGTTTTTTTTTGCTAAAATTTAACCTGACACATTCTATAGTTGTTTTTTTTTGTACTAAAAAGTGCACTTAGGAGGCTTTTTGTCTATGTACCTGTGATTACAGGTATTTACCTGTGATGGTGACCATAAAAAAGAGGAAAGGAAGGTGCTTTGTACCTGTGATTTCAAGCACACAAGTCCTTCCATTCCTACTTTTTTACTATCACCACTGCTTCTTGCTTTTCTCTGGCTTCATCAAGCTCAGTTCCTGTAGTTTTATGAATTTAAGGGGCAACCTTTCTCTGCAATTTTCTGTTTCACCTGTTGATTTTTGTCAGGCTGGGATGAAGTTAATTTTCCCCACAGCAGCACTCCCAGTGCTGTGCTGTGCACAGAAAGGTATTGGTGGCACACCAGTGCTTTGGGCAGTGCTGGCACAGCCCCTGTGGCATCTCTCCAACATCCCAACATCCCCCTGAACAACTCTCCTGGACATGAGCAAGATATTGGGGGGGGACACAGCCAGGAATGCTGACCCAAACTGTCCCAAGGGATATTCCATACCATATGGTATCTGTTCATCTGTTCAGGAAAAAAAAAAAAAAAAAAAAAAAAAAAAAAACCACAAAAACAAAAACAAAAAAAACCACAAACAAAACAAGTACAAAAAAAAACACAAACAAAACAAAACAAAAAAAACCACAAAAAAAAAAAAAAAACAACAAAAAATCCAAAAAACCCACAAAAAACCCAAATACTTAAAAAAAAAAAACCCAAATACTCCAAAAAACCAAACCAAACCAAAACAAAAAGCCAAGAGGAAAGGAGGATGAGGAGGTCTTATTACATTATTACAGCATTTGTCTTCTGAAGCAACCCTTGTCTGTATTGAAGCCTGACTTCCCAAGCAGGACAGGTTGGACAGGGCTCTGAGCAACCTGATCGAGCTAAAAAGGTCCCTGGTCAATGCAGGGGATTGGACAAGACCACCTTTAAATGTCCCTCACAACCCAAACTTTTCAGGGCTTCTCTGATTCTGTCTCTGGATGTCATCTTGCTGATGGAAGTAAAGACAAATCTTCTGCTTTCCCACAATTCAGTGTGATGTTTTTGCTTTTGCTTTATTAAAATTCCTAAAACCATGAAGTTTTTTTTCATCGTATTTTCTTCCTCT
This sequence comes from Ammospiza nelsoni, assembly GCF_027579445.1. Classification (NCBI taxonomy): domain Eukaryota; kingdom Metazoa; phylum Chordata; class Aves; order Passeriformes; family Passerellidae; genus Ammospiza; species Ammospiza nelsoni. The sequence continues at coordinate 84,067,695 of NC_080669.1, read as the reverse complement.
CTGTCCAGCTGAGGAGGGGAGTGTTGGAGCAGTTTGATAAGAACCTGGCATCTAGTCAGGGCAAACACATCATAGATTTTTTCATAGAAAATACAGGTATATTTAGTAATTCTTTCCAGTCTCATGGGAAAACTAATGAATCATTATCCTTTTCTAGCTATCTACCTGCTTTTATCCCCTTTAAGCTGATAAAAACCACTATCTATGAACACTGACGTTCTCTGCATCAAGGAGATCTTTGGATCCTGTTGCTGCTGCTTTTTCTTCTGCACTAAATCTTTCTGTACTGCTGTTTTAATGACCACTGCATGAAGAAATATTAGTAACTCTTCTCTCTCTTCAACCTCTTTTTTTGCAGCTCTGCAGCTTGTTATTCATTCAGGGTTGTTGTTTGGTTTTCAGGTTGTTTGTTTTTTCTTTCTTTCTCTTTGGAGTTGTATAGTAGTTTTTCTTTTAATCAATCTGTACAAAGTTTTTTCTCATCCTTTTCTCTCTCCGACAAAATTCTGAATTTTATCTTTCCATGTTCCTGTTAACCCAAACTCTTACCATCATTTTAGTATTCTTCATATTTCCATACCATCTGCATCAAGCTCAGAACCAGAAAGAATGGAAGTATTTGTAAATTAATTGTTGATGAGGAGTCACCAGAGGAGGTTGCAGACAGCTTTGGGTCCATCTCTTCTGGGTAACAAGGGGCACAACAAGAGGAAATGGCCTCAGGTTGTGGCAGGGGAGGATGAGGTTGGACATTAGCAAAATTTCTTCACTGAAGGGGTCAGGCACTGGAACAGGCTGTCCGGGGAAGTGGTGCAATGTGTGTGTCTGTGGCACTTGGGGACCCAGCTTAGTGGTGAATATGGCAGTGCTGGGCTGTAGCATTGAGTGTTTTATATAGGTTTTGTTGTAAAGTTGGTTATTTTTTAAAAGTTAAGAATTTGGTTTGACCCTCAGTTTCCCGCCATGTTCTCCCTCATAATGGTTCATTCTTTCCACCAGTTACCCATCCATCATTGTAACCAACCTCCTTTCCTTTCTAGAAATTTCTATGTCAATCTTCCCTTACCTAACATATGATTTGTCCCCTGAGCCTTTTCCCTCCCCTAGGCCATTCCTATTGGTTCGATTGTGTCCCTCGCTCCTCCCCTGGGCTTTGTTCATTGGTCCCTCGTGTCTCATTCCGTTACACCTTTCACCTTTATCAGTGGCTCCCTAACAGCTTTTCCCTGACATCATTACTGGCCCTGCCTGGGTCAATAAAGCGCCTTGGCATCCACACGTGTGTCCACGCCTTCATTCCTTCGTCTCAGTGCTTTGCAGTCCTGCTCTCACCTGTGTCACCATGCCGCAGACGGAGCCACTACTCAGGAGTTCTCATAGAGAACCTGGGAGTGGTGGGATTCGTGGTCTCCACCGGTCACTCTGGGAGCAGCTAGCTGGCCCGTCAGCTCCAGTGGCCGCGGGACGAGACTGCACTGGGCTAATAATTAGACTTGATGATCCTCGAAGGCCTTTCTGACCTTGAAGATTCTACAATTCTTTGAAGATACCCAAAACTTCGACTTTTTTCAAACCACTAACAAACATTGCCAAGACAGTTGATTACCCTGAAAAAGCAAAACACCATGGAATTTTTTCTTTTCTTCTTCTTTTCCCATGGTTCCAAACTGAAATTATATCTTCACTCAGTGTTCTAACAGCTTGGCCTGTGCAGCAGCTGCCCCCTGAGAAGAGATGAGGATCTCAGGCTCACACCTTTCCAATTAGATTGGAGACTGCATGACTGGAAGTAATTCCTGCAAGAATATGGGGATGGAGCCAGGGTTAGGGTTAACCTTACTGTTCTCTCTTGTCCCTAAGCATTCAGGAGTTTGGGATGCACTGCACATTCCTCCTCTCTTTGTGATGCCTGTGACAGCTCCCTGAGGACACAGCTGTCACCGTGCCAGCCCTGCAGCACAGCAAAGCAGGAGTGTCTGCTCATCAGGGAGTGCCTTGGCAACAAATCAGCCTGAACAAAGATGGAGCTTATTGGAGCAGTGGACTAAAATGGCAAATATTCACCTGCCTTTAAAGAAAAGGCATTTAAACTGCACAGAGGTGTTCATACTTGACACTGAAATTGCCCAGGCAACCACCAATGCATCATGGCCTTCTCTTCACAAAAGCCAATTATTTCCAAGGTTTGACACGGAGCAGTGAATAAGCTTTTGACATTTTGATCAGAATTATTGTTAAACAGAGAATTCTTTACACTTTTGTGTCATCTCCTGTAAGCACAAACCACTCATTTGTGTCTAGCAGTGACGGTGAACAGCCTACAAAAAGAAAATGTGCATAGTAAGGTCTGCTCTTCACCTCACAGTTCACTTACAGATCTGTTCAGGGTTAAAAAGGAATAAGAAGCAGCCTGAGATCAGGGATTATGTCCTTTCCCTCCATCAGCTAGTCAGCTGGTGTGGGAATAAATCCTCAGCTGTGGGCATTTAGAGAAGTAGCAGGTTTTGACAACCTATATCTTAGTTTCTGAAGCCCATTTATGTGGCACCAGAGAGCAGTTCAACTTAGCTGGCAAATTAAAGGTTTTCCCTCTTCTTGCACCAGGTGGTCATCTGAAACTTAACTACTGGCCCCATGTGACAGTAGACCTTGAGGACAGCTGGCAAATTAGGCCTTAGGGCTGCTTTTGAAACTGTGTGGGTGTAATCTTATTCTATAAAATTATTAAGACAACAAAAGCAGTTCCCTATGGAGGAGAATTACTGTCAGAATAACTATAGAAATGATTCTTAGAGGCTGAGCTCCAAGTGAGTAATTAAGTACAGCTTGTTTTATGAAACAGTAAAAAAGCATGTTTTGTATTTCAAAATCTTTTGGATACAACACTCAGAAGACAATGAGTTCACAGTCTACCTATTGTTTGTTAAAACTGAGTCTAATCTGCTTGAGATTTTTTTCAAGATTAAGACCCCTATATGAAGATGTTCACAGATAAATGGCGATCTGCTTTGTATATTCAGTGCAGATTGAGCCATTCACCAAACTAGTGATGGTGTCAGGTTTTGTTATCTCTGTGCACGTCTCAGGGGACACAAAACCTTTATGGAAAGTGGCATCTGCTGCATGGGACCATTTCTGAAAGTCACTTGGACAACACCTGAGGATGCCTCAGATAGTTCTGGGTATCTGTGTGTGAACAGCTGAGCTCCAAACCACCCTGCTCATGGCAGGAAGTGCATCTGGACACCCCCATGTGCACTGGCTGTTTTAATCTAGGGCTGACTCTCATGCTGTTTGGCTCAAGCCTGTAAAAATGTAAGAGGGAAGGATTAGATTAGACATCTGGAATAGATGAGAAGATGGGGAAGCACTGCAACAGGCTGCCCAGAGAAACTGTGTCTGCCCCATCTCCAGGCCAGGTTGGATAGAGCTTTGAGCAGCCTGGTCTAGTAAAAGTGTCATTTTCCCTGGCAGGGGAATTGGAATTAAATGGACTTAAAGGTCCCTTCCAAACCAAATCATTCTACGATTCTTGATTCTATGAGTTAAGACAATAGTTGATATCACAGGTAAAAGTGTCTTTAGTTTCCAAGAGAAGAGGATGTCTTCTGAGATATAAAATCCCCAGTGATTTAGGTTTCTATGGCTGTGTTCTTTCAAGAGTGCACAGCTGAAGTACAGGGAGATTGGATCAAATATCTCAGTTGGCTGGTTCAAGTTTCTTGCACCTATATTGTGTGCAGAGGCAGAGCAAGAGCAGGAGTTGACTGTCACCTTTTTTCTTCTGCCTTTCTACTTGCCCTCTCTGAGTGCAGGGCATGAATAAAGTTTAGGTAGCTCAGACTATCTGGTGAAATCAGGATCAAGCCAGGAAAACAGAGGAGTTTGGTGTCGCCTCTGTTTTTCAGTTCCTCATCCACAAAGAAGAGATTCTCAGGGTTTTTACTTTCAACAATAATCCCTCTGAGTCTGTGTCAGTATGCATTATGTTTCTGTGTAACATTAAGTGAGAAGAGCCCCAAGCACTTTTGTAAACCTTCCTCCCCATTCCACAGATGAGTCAAGCACATAAATTCTCCTGTCTCCATAGTGAGCTGGTCTTTGTGCTTTGAGCAGTATCATCAAATCCCATATTTTCCCCCCTGGTTTAGGTCTTAGCTGATTATTCCATGGTGACTGCTGCCTCTTCTCAGGCCAAAGGGCAAACAGCCAGACCCAGCAGATGTGTCCAAACAACTGGAACTCCCTTATTTCCATATCACTTTCCCTTTAAACACATCTTTTTCCTCACTGCCTCTTCTAATTCACTTTTGCCAGCTGACCACCTGGAGCTGACTGTAACATTTCATTTCAAAGGGCAGATGTCTTTGTGTGCCAGTTTATTCAAAGGTCTGTGTCTCTACCACATGCAACAGAATGAAGTACAAGCATATCTCAAAATGCTTTGTATTTTCATGTGTGTCTAGAGAAAGAGCGGCTGTCCTCTGCATTGCTGTAATGCAACAAATAAGTAACAGAATACAGACATGGGAAGAGAAGTGAAAAGTTATTTAAATTTTGGTCTTGTTATACAAAAAGAGTTCTAAACCATATTTCTTAAAATTAGGAAGGAGTAGTATGATGGCATAGTATTGTCTGGATGTCAGATAGCTGGAAATGCCGCAGTTACTGGATTCTATTGAGTGCATTATCAGGTCCTAAACTGTATCTCCCAGTCAGTGTTGGGGCACCAGACACTTAAAGAGGACACAGGTGGTTAATCGTGCCTTCCAGCTGTATCTAAAATCACAGAAGGTGTTATCTATTAGCTATTATTAGCACATCAATGAACTGGAAGTTCTTCTTTGAACAGTTCTTCAGACATCAGAAAGAGCTATCAGCACTTTAATAGGCTAATGGAAGCTGACTGTCTTTCCTCCCTAAACAAAAGGAGCCAGAACAGCATTTCTGCTCTTAGTAGCTTATGTACTCAACATAAATGAAATAACTGGACACATCAATTTGCCTGCACACTTCTTGATATATAGTAATGGTATCCAGTATTGGGGAGAAAAAATAAATGCCAAAGCTGTGCTCCCATTCTCTTTTTCATCCAGATTAATGTTAAAAGTACTGAAGTGTTAACACAGAATTGTTTGGGTTGGAAGGGACATTAAAGCTCTTTGAGTTCCCACTCCCTGCGATGGACATGGACACCTTCCACTATCCCAGGCTGCTCCAAGCCCTGTCCTGGAACATCTCTAGGGATGGGGCAGCCGCAGCTTCTGTAGAAGCCAGTGTCAAGGTCTCACCATCCACACAGAAAGGATTTATTTCTTATATCTAACCTAAATTGCCCTCTTTTAAACACATTACTTATTTTTCTATTGCTTCAGGCCCTGCTAAAAAGTTTCTCTCCATCCTTCTTATTAGGCCCATTTAGGCATTGGAAGGAGCTCTAAGATCTCTCTGGACTCCTCCCCAGGCCGAACACTCCCCGCTCTCTCCACCTGAACCCAGAGGCTATCTGTCCTCCCCAGAACATTAGGAGAATCCCAACTTTTTGGTTCAACATTCGAGCTCGTCTGTCTAGCCGACATCTGTGTGGTTAGGGTGAGGGGTAAAAAGGGCCTTAGCAGATACTTGATTCTGTTCCTCACCTCTAGACATCACTTTGAATTTGTCAATTTTGTGTTGGCTCATTGTTTTTAGGGGTTTTTGCCTAGGTTTGGTGAGGGGTCCCTCCCATTGCATGCTGGTTCTGAGGTCATTCGCATGCTAACTCGAGGTCTCCTCCTCTTCACCGTCCAAGAGCCATCCTCCAGGAAGCAGCAGGGTGTCGCTGATAAAAGGGGAAATTCTTAACCATAAAGGACAGGTAGTTAACAAAAATGAGAGGTGATTACAATAACAGTTATAACTCCACCCTGGCAGCAACTGGCCCAACCTGTGAACTCTGCAACCTTTTAAAAAAATGCTTTTCTACTCATAACAGCTGGGTCCTGTGGAGCTTCTCAACAACCAACACTCCCAAGTCCCTCTCCCCAGGTTTGCTCTCAAGCCATTCTCTGCCCAGCCGTTACTTGTGATTGGGATGGCCCTGACCCACTGCAGGACATGGCCAAGAGTTCTCAGATATGATGGACAGTGGCTTAGCCATTAATTTCACCACTTTCCCCAGGATCTGCAGTTGTGTCTCATCAGACCCTACAGGCCTTCAGTTTCCTCAGATGGTCTCAGTCTGATCTTTGACAGTGGGAAGTTCTTCCTTCTCTCAGTTCTTGCCTTTGCCTTCTGCAGCTTGTGCAGTGTGGCCTGGAGCACCTCACAGGAAATGAGACCTCCTGCTTCCTCCGGAGAGGAATCGCACTTTCCCTTATCTCCCTCTAATCACCATCACACTTGCAGAATCTTTTCAAGTTGCCCTTGATGCCCCATACAAGATATAATTCTTCTAGGACTTTATTCTTCCTAGCCTGGACCCCGTCTCCTGAGACAGTCTCTCTATATTCCTCCCAGGCTACCTGTCCCTGCTTTCACCCTCTGCAGGCTTCCTTTTTTGTGTCTGAGTTTGCCCATGAGCTCCTTGTTCATGCACACAGGGCTCCTGGCATTTTTGCTTGATATCCTCTTTGACATTCCCCACTAAAACCTCAGGGGAATAAAAATCAAAACCCAAGGAACAGAAAAAGGAGTGCAAGATCATAACAAAAAGAACAACATGACGGGCTACAGGAGTGGAAAAAGCCTAAGGCATAAAAAACAAGCTTAGTCCTTTGTATTTGTGGTACAATGGGACTTTACTACGACACCAAGTACATGGGAAATTGGTTCTATTGTAAAACTCTGAGCCTTCAGAAAACAGCCCTTACAGGCACCTTTAATCTGCTGAGGCACACCAATCCTTCTTAAATCACCCATGCAGTGGTTTGAGTAAAATCTGCAGCTGCAGCTTGTGTCCTGTGAGGTCCTATGTAAGGGTCAGACTCTTGCTTTTGCATTTTGACTCTCTGATTTTTTTGCACTCGATTCTCAAAATAAAATAGAATTTTCAATTCACGACATTATCCACAAACTTGGGGATTTAAAAATAACACAGAACTGATACCCAAGATAAAACTGTGAATGCTGGCAAAAAGTTATTTACCTACATCACAGTTCAGAGCTTCAGTCTGGTATAGAAGAGGTTTTACTCATGCAGGTGTCCTTACTGATGTCAATATAGTGGGTCATCTTGTATAAGGGTTACCAGGCCGCAAGTGAAAAGTCTTTCATTTGGAGAGTAAGAACAGAAATATTTACTCTACTTTTATATTTTTTTTTTCTTTAGCTGCAATTGAAATGGAAGAAGTTAATGGAGAAATGAACAGAAGTCAAACAAATTCTTGGGCTTCCACGTAACATTGTCAAAAGTGGTGTAAAATAGAAATGGAAAATTCCAAGATATTTTAAAGCATACATAGATCCACTACAATGAAAGGTAACTTTGCACCAAATGGGGATGTAAACTGTGCTGAGAAATATCCATGTTGCTTCATGCTGAAGCTGCTGCCTTGCAGACACACCTGCATAGAATGAGAGTCTGTTTCTGGACATTCAACCACCAAACTCATGCTCACCTCATTTACCTTTTCATTTTATACTGCAGTAAGGAGAACAAACCTCAGCTGGGACTTTCTGGCATCAAAACAAAAATGTGAAACTATCCTAAACTATCCTGGTGGTTTTATGTTTCGGGGGTTTGATTGTTTGGTTGTTTTTGGTGGTTTTTTTTGCAATTAAGTTAACTGGGTTTATTTTGCTGTGATAGGAGTAGGAGAAATGAAACCAAGACAACTAAAAGCAATGTAAAAAGGTTAAATTATGGCTGGGTGGACTCAAAAGGAAACCTTCAACTGGCTCCAGAAAGGGCAGGATTTCACCCTGGAGCACTGTGAGAGAATGAGAGTAAAGAGATGGAAAACATATCATGATTTGTGAGACAAGGAAAACCCTCACAGGTAATTTCTGCTCTCCTTCATGTACTGAGATCTCACTTAGGATCCTTGCTTTATTTGAAAGCTGCATTTAGCTGCAGTTGCAGGCTGAGAATGCTCCAGGAGATGACAAGGTTGCTAAAGCTCACAGCCAGAGTGTAGCATGTGGAAGATGTGCCTGAACACACACAGAGATGCAATGAGGTGTGATTTGGACTTTCAAAGGGACTGAAGGGACACCAAGTCAAGAATGCCTTTTGTACAAAACTCCGAAAGACCTTTTTGCTCCTTAATCTGCTGAAAGCCCTCAACATCCTGTCAACATCCTGTCCCACACTCTCCTAGAGTTTCATCTTCATTTGGATGTCTTCAACTCCTGCTCTTATTCCAAGGAACTTTTTCAGTGAAATTCCTTCACTCTTTAATTTAACTCCACCTTCGTCTTGTCAAAATTCCTGGTCCTGCTAGGGGTGGAAGAACACCCTCTCCTGCCTTCTGGCAACCACCTGCTTCCCCCCAGGGACTGTAGCCACAAACCTCTGCCAAAAGCCACTTCCCCTGAATTTATAAAGGCTGCAAAAAGATTGCATAGCAATAGCAATAGCATCCCATTAAACTTGTGAGACTTCAGCCACTGACACTTGAGAAATCATTAGCTCCTGTTCTACACAGGAAGTCAGAGGGTGCTGGATGGTTAATCAGCTCTCTGTTTAAACATGCTGAAGATATTTAAACCTTAGTTTAAGGTAGTTAATGGAGAGCCTGATAGTCAGATAGTGAGCTGATGCACCTTAATATCACTATGGTCTCTCCAAAATGTGTTTTACATTGTCAGTGGAATAACTATATTATATTGACTTAATGAGTATAGAAAATCATTACTGCCATTACTACCAGTTTACATACTGACTCTTAACAGCAAAATTGAACCTTAGAAATTGTCCAATCTATTGCAATCTTCTGATACTGCCTGGAGAAAAATAACAGCTATCAAATACATCTTATTAGCTTGAAAAAAATCTGTTTTACTCATGAGACTTTTTAAGATCAGTCTTTACATTCTTCATCTTAATTTTTTTAATCAGCATCTGGATTATCCAATATTGTAATTGCATGAATGGATATTTTTGCCATTTTTTTCACTGCTCTAAAATAAATACTGTAAAACACACACCATGGAAGTGATAAGGTCTATCATGAAAATTTTTGGAAACAAAAAGAGAAGTTGAGCTTTGTAAGGTTCATTTCTTAATCATCAAGCCACAGAATGTCTGGGGTTGGAAAGGCCCTTGGAGATCATCTTGCCCCAGCCCCCCTGACCTTGGTGCCTTTCAGTGCTCAGAGCAGCCTGGCCTTGAACACTTGGCAGAGCCTGGCCTTGAGCACTAAACACCAGGAGGTTTTAGGACTTGCCTGCCTTTCTTCCATGTCAGCTGTATCCTAATTCAATCACAGTGTTTCACTATTCATTATTTACTTCCCTCAGACTTTCACAGACACCTTCTTACAGTAGAGTACTTAGCTCTAAACTGCTTCAGTATGAATGACACTTTGTTCTTATGGGTCATTTTCCCTTTTTCTTTTGTCCCTGAAATGGCAGCAAATGTATTCACTTCTGCTCTGCAAATACACACACTCCTGAAAGCACATTATTGAAATCAGCAGTACTAGCAGCTAATTTTTTTTCTTTTCATATTTACAGCCCTGAGAGGTTCAGCCTACAAAACAAATGAGACCCACCTTGGCAGTCACTTATTTTATTTTTGTCTCAGAAAGTTTGACTGTTGTGAGGAACATCCGTGAGATACATCACAGCAAAAATGACTATTTTCTAGTGATTTCCAGATGCATTGAACTTAAGGTAAAAGAAACTGATAATCATGAGACAAAGGAAATAACACACAGAATAAAAACTCTCCTGGAGAGCTGAAATTCATACTGATGTCAGCAGAGGTGGGTGAGGATTATGATTGCAATACTTTCATAAGTAATTACCCTCTCCAGATAATTGAAAAACCCTGCCTAAATGGTTAACAAGCTGCAATGACGGTCTGCATTTCTCTAGCACATTACAGCTCAGAAGCGCACAATTTACTTCATAATATCTTGAAAAAATATGTGTTTGGATTAATGAAAAGATTATTAGCTACATGAAAGTAAACAACTTCCGGTTTTAATTTTGAAGAGTGAAATATCATCCCTCATTTCACAAAGATTCTTTCCTTCCTGCTATTTTGTGCTTAGGTCTATTTGAATCCTCTGCTAGAAGTCTTCAGTGAGAGAGACTTTACTTGGGCTTCCTACAGCTTTTTTAGATGCCTTTTTTTTTAAAGTGAAAAGTTTGGAATTGGAATTAGGAAATTCATGAAGGAAAGTGTTGGAAACACACAGAGTGTTTGCTTAGCAATTCCTCTGAATTAAGGAGGATTTTATTACTGATTGCAATGAAAGCATCCTGTCATTAGAGAGCTATTTTGAAGTTATTTAATAAAAGAGAAATATTTCTCAATTTATTTTATGCAGTAAATCAGGAAAGGTAGACCCTGGAGCTGAGTATCAATAAAAAAAAATAAGCAATTAACAAAATAAATACTGTAAATCTTTTCAGTTCTGAAATTTCTCCTTTAGAAAAAAAAAAAATGAAGCAAGACTGGTTACGGGCAAATAATGCAAGGGGTGTTTATGACATGGAAAGCATGCTGCCTGAGGTTACCTTCCTGTCAAGCTGGCAGCTTGCGACTTCCCAACCTGTTGGCACAGCCCTCAAGGAGGCTGTTCTGGGGGTTCCCAAAGGAGCTGCCAAACACTGTGGCAGCTTGACACCGTGCCCAGAGCCTCTGGCCTCACTGCTGGGCACTTTTCCAGGGGCAGGGCTGTCCCCGGTGCTGTTGGATGCAGCTGCCACCCCTGATGGAGCGGGGGATGCCTGGGGCAGATCTGGGGCCCTCAGCCTCCACCTCACGGCAGTGCTGCTCTCAAATGCCCTAAGAATTGTGATCTGGTTCGCCCTGATTTGAGGATTAATTAGTGCTACTACAGCTTGCTCTTGTAACTCCTAGGGGCTAATTAATTTTTGCAGGTTTTTGTTTTGGAACTGACTGGAGCCAACGGGGTGATTGGAGGGGAGAGGAGACTGTGGCTCCTTTATGGTCTGGTTTGTCTCTTTTGGCTTTGGATGTTATCAGATCTTTCCATCTACCTGAGCTCCTGAGTTTTGCACTGGGTAAAAAAAAAAGAAAATAAATCAAAAAATAATTTAGAATTATGCAATGTTTTGATTATTGTATCTGGAGGGTTTGCTTTCTTCTTTTACATGTTTCTTTTAACTGAAAAGAATTTCATTTTACAGCATATGCCTTGTGAAATAATTGGAGTTTCCTCGCAAATGCTTGGTAATATTCACATTTATGCATTCAGTACTTAGCTCCATCCTGAGACACACTGATTATTGCTTTAACTCGTGTTTAATTTTTCTGCTTTCTTCATTTCAGAACTGGTTGTAGTTGGAGAGTCAGTAGCAGAGTGGAAATTATCTTAAGCTTTAACTTTTTACTGCAAATAAATATGGTTTCAGATAAAGTTATCCCTGCTGTCCTGTCCCACATGTGTGTGAAGCTTAGGCCTTAACACCTGGGGAACTGTGTGATGACAGGAGACTCACAGATTCCATGTGGCTCAAAGCAACTCATATTCAGCTATCTGAAATGTCCCGAAGCTACACTGAAATCAACATAAATATGATTTTTTTGCCTGGCTCTTCTCCACCATAGAGCACAAAGTGGTGAAGGAGTGCTTGTGAGGTGTCTGATTTCATAGCAAGGGTAAAAGACTTACATTCTCTAATCAAGGTTTTCCTGTAATTAGTGCTTTGTAAAAGGACCCAGCCATCAAATTCAGGACTGTGTTACCTGAGGCACTTTAGCTAGAGGAAAACTGGAAGAAGAGATAAACTGTGTTCTCATATTTTTGGACATCTCCACATGGAAAGGAGATTTCCTGACAGATGACAAGACTTCAGAACCTGACTTCACCCTGAAGACTCTGGAAATCAGCATCATCTGGAGGACTCTCCACATGTTACTTCTTATTTCCAAATCTGATGTTTCACTTTCATTCCACCCAGGCATCCATTCTGTGCCATTCCTCTTGGGTAGCTGACCTAAGACAAGCTGATCTGAAATGCACTGAGATACAAATATATTAATTTTCATCCCATCTCTGTATCTTTATACAGTTAGCCCCAGTTTCCTCTTAAAAGCACTATCAGCAGAGATGTCTCTCATCTTCTCCCCTGTGTCCTATTCCAATTCTCTAAAGGAAAAGTGACCCAATAGAGGAATAACCCTGGGGATGTTTCAGTCCAGTGTTGTGCTGTTAAGTTCCTCTGTCTGTATTCATTTTGGATCAGATATGAGTCCAGATCTTTGCATCTACAAGCACAAGCACCAAGCTGAGGTCACTCTTGTATTAATTATTTCACCAGGCTGTGGCTGCAAAGTGGGGATGAAACTCTTTTTGCATCAGCAAAATTACATGAAGTGATGTGGAGAAATGTGTATTATGGCAGGCTGTGAGGAGCTTAAACTGAGGAATAAAGAGCTGCAGAGCGCAGCTGAGCCCAATCTTCCAGAAAGATTGTCAACCACAGAGATGCTAAATCACTGAGGGATGCTTAGTCTTGCTCCTGACACTCTCGACTGAATTTAATAAATGCCTCCCATATTTCTCAAAGAACAAAACAAGATCTGAATAGCAGAGTCCATTGTCACTCCATATGGTAAAGCAAGACAGGATGGAAATAATCCAAAACACAGAGCAGATGATTTCCTTTGTTCTTCTTCCACCAGCTGCAACAAGGAAAGCGTGAGGAAGAAAAAATCTGTGCAGAAGAGAAAAAATCATTGACAGAAGACAAAGAGAAGTTGTTAGTCAAGCCTGTACTATGACCTGACTTTCTAATATTGAAGGCCTGGTTTTATTGCAGCTTCCAATGCATAGGTCATAGTATCATTAACATTGGAAAAACCCACGAAAATCATCAAGTGCAACCATTCCCTCAGCACTGCCGAGCCCATCACTAAATCTCATCCCCAATGTCCCATCTACATGGCGTTTAAATTCTTCCAGGGATGGTCTCCACCATCACCCTGAACAATCTGTTCCAACAGTTAATCACTCCCTCAGTGACAAAATGTTCCAAATATCCAAACTAAACTTTCTCTGGTGTAAATTGGGGCCATTCCCTCTGCTCCTGTCCCTGTTCCCTGGAGCACAGCCTGACCCCCCCCGGCTGTCCCCTCCTGTCAGGAGCTGTGCAGAGCCACAAGGGCCCCCCTGAGCCTCCTTTGCTCCAGGCTCAGCCCCTGCCCAGCTCCCTCAGCCTCTCCTGGGGCTCCAGCCCCTTCCCAGCTCCGTTCCCTGCCCTGGACACGCTCCAGCCCCTCGGTGTCTCTCTTGCAGTGAGGGGCCCAAAACTGAATTTCCCAACAAAATAACACTAACTCTACTGCCTAGTCAAAGCAAGTCATGGCAATGGAACAATTTCTCTTTCTCATGTGGTAATGAGTCTTTTAAATGTTGACGGAAGTGTCCTATCTACCATCATGCAGCTTCAGAAATTCTTAATGTTTCTTGCATAAAGCTATTTCCCCCACATCCATCCCCCTTAATTTAATTTCTTAGGGGCAATAGGTTTGCACAGCCAGTTTTCCAAAGGAAATCTTATAAAGCCATATATTATCAAAAACATTTCCATTCCTAGACAAGGTCAAAAAGAAGTTTAGAAAAGTCTTCTCTCTCAGTCTAGAGAAGCAGAGTCAGTCCCATGGGGGACTGTTATGACTGCTTGCTTTTCCCTTGTCTTTTAATCAATGAGTAGAAGTCGATGTTTTTTATTGCATTGATATATGCAAAAAAATACCCAAACAAAAAAAAAAAAAAAAGAAAAAAAAAAAAAGAAAAAAAAATAAAGAACTGTACAAGCAGCTTGCAGCCAACAAAGAGGCTGTGTTGAAAGTTAGAGAGCAGCACTTTCTGGCTGCCAGCCAGAGCACTGCAATTCAGTCCAGAGATGGCAGAGTCAGACAGGCTCAGAGATGTTACCAAGCAGGTTGTATCTCTTCAGGAAGAAGTCTGTGCAGCAGTTAGGGAAGATGATGTAAAATTCTTTAGCACTTAGTGTATTATCCCTATATTTGTGGGTAATGTTTAGTTTTGTACCACGCGGTGCTCAGTGCAAATGCCAGAGATTATTAATGTGGCCTTGTGTTAACTCCCTACATTGTGACTAATAAGTCTTGTGCCAGCTAATTTTTCCTTGTTTACTCATATCAGTTAATAACATGAATCACTGATATCTTAGAGAACAGACATAAAGTGTTGGAGTAAAAAGTGCATCATAATCACATAATAGAAGTACTCTCAAAGAAAAAAGATTCATCAGAGGATTCAGAGCTATAAAAGGGAATTTTGAGGAATAGGATGTTCCCAAACAAGCAACGAAGATCCTCAAAAGACCCTTACTCATATCAAAATAAGTCCATGGAAATAATTAGCATGTAGGTATGAATCTAGGAATTGTAATGAAAAAGTAATAGAAATGCGATGAGCAAGTTCTAGTTTCATGGGTATAACCTGGTCTGTTAGAGTGCTGTCCATGCCTCAAGAAGAATTCCCCATGCATCCAGCACTGTTGGATTTCTAACACAGCAAATTGGTTGGAGAGTTTATTGCCCAGTTTTCAGTGCCAGACACACTGAAGCTGTCACCTTTCCCAGATTCACTAGTCACAGAGCAGAAATATTACATTAGGTTTTTCAATGTAAGTGGCAATGGATATTGACTCAGTATCACCCCTGTTCTAGTGTTTCTGTGTTATTTGTTTGGGATTTGGTTGGCTATTTTTGTTTCCTTTTTTTTTAATGCAAAAATTAGGAGTAAAAATTAATAAAATTAAGTGAATGGAAAAGCTTCAAAAACTTAATTTCTATCTGTGTGACTTGATTTGGGGGGCGGGGGGGGGGGGGGGTGGCACTACAAGGGTGGCTTCTTTTAGAAGATGGCCAAACCTTCCACTATTTCTGAGGCCAAGAAAATCCAACTGTAGTAAAGCCTCTGAGACAATGTATTTGAGCAGAGAAAAAAGTCATTGCACAGATTTAATTGCAGACAGAGAAGAGTGGAGTGAGACCATGTGTGAGAGGAGCATCCGTGCAGGCCGGCAGGGCAGCGCAGCAGGAGGGGCAGGAGCTGCTCCAGGCTCTGGAGCTCAGATTGCCCTGCAGCCCCTGGAGCAGCCCAGGCTGAGGCAGCTGTGCCCCTGCAGCCCAGGGAGGGCACGGGGGAGCAGAGATCCACCCGCAGCCCTGGGGGAGCCCAGCCTGGAGCAGGGGATGCCCAAAGGAGGCTCTGACCCCTGGGAAGCTGTGCTGGAGCAGGACCCTGGCAGGAGCTGTGATTCCATGAGAGAGGAGCCCAGGCTGGAGCAGGGGATGCCCAAAGGAGGCTCTGACCCCTGGGAAGCTGTGCTGGAGCAGGACCCTGGCAGGAGCTGTGATTCCATGAGAGAGGAGCCCAGCCTGGAGCAGGGGATGCCCAAAGGAAGCTCTGACCCCTGGGAAGCCGTGCTGGAGCAGGATCCTGGCAGGAGCTGTGATTCCATGAGAGAGGAGCCCAGCCTGGAGCAGGGGATGCCCAAAGGAGGCTCTGACCCCTGGGAAGCTGTGCTGGAGCAGCATCCTGGCAGGAGCTGTGACCCTGTGAGGGAACCACTGTAGAGGCTTGAAACAGTTTCCTGTTTCAAACACTATTAAGACCACAGAAGGATTTTTCCACAAGAAAAGCATGGGAAGGAGCAGTGGAATGGTGATGCCTGCAGGCCTGGTGAGGCCTGGCTGCCACATCCTGAGTAATATACCCAGAGAAGGGTCCCCATGGTGGCAAACTGTGTGGAGAGGCAATGTGTTGTACACATAAAATTGGCCAGGCAGTGTTGTTGTCTTACCCTGAGCTATAGGACAGATGTCACCTGCAATCACGAGCAAACACTGAAGCACAGCCTCTCACCCCCAATGTGCCTGCAGTATGGATTCCTGGAACCTGGACTGAAAATTAAGCCAATAAGTATTCATTCCTTTGTTTGCTAAAATGTATAAATAGTGAAAAGCTTTGAAAAAGCTTTGGACCTCCACCACTAAGAAGCCTAGGGTGAAGAAGGACTAATAGTACACTGCTGGATCCATTATTTCTATTTAATCTGTCTCTCTCTCACTCTCCTATCCCACCTCCCTCTCCCCTCCTGACCCGCCCACCTTTCTTCCACCTTTCCTTCCTTCCTTCCTTCCTTCCTTCCTTCCTTCCTTCCTTCCTTCCTTCCTTCCTTCCTTCCTTCCTTCCTTCCTTCCTTCCTTCCTTCCTTCCTTCCTTCCTTCCTTCCTTCCTTCCTTCCTTCCTTCCTTCCTTCCTTCCTTCCTTCCTTCCTTCCTTCCTTCCTTCCTTCCTTCCTTCCTTCCTTCCTTCCTTCCTTCCTTCCTTCCTTCCTTCCTTCCTTCCTTCCTTCCTTCCTTCCTTCCTTCCTTCCTTCCTTCCTTCCTTCCTTCCTTCCTTCCTTCCTTCCCTCCTTCCCTCCTTCCCTCCTTCCCTCCCTCCCTCCCTCCCTCCCTCCCTCCCTCCCTCCCTCCCTCCCTCCCTCCCTCCCTCCCTCCCTCCCCTCCCTCCCTCCTTCCGACACTTCCTTCCGACACTTCCTTCCGACACTTCCTTCCGACACTTCCTTCCTTCCGACACTTCCTTCTGACATTTCCTTCCTTCCTTCCTTCCTTCCTTCCTTCCTTCCTTCCTTCCTTCCTTCCTTCCTTCCTTCCTTCCTTCCTTCCTTCCTTCCTTCCTTCCTTCCTTCCTTCCTTCCTTCCTTCCTTCCTTCCTTCCTTCCTTCCTTCCTTCCTTCCTTCCTTCC